>NW_005842440.1:431465-436629 GCF_000455745.1 Alligator sinensis | reverse complement strand
TGAACCTCAATCTGCTGCCTCTTTCTTCCTTAAAATAACAGGGTGCAGAGACTCCTCCTTACACTTGTTGCTGGGATATTCTGTGTGCATTTGGGACCTGCAGTTGTTCTTTGACTGAAATACAACTCAGTCAAAGTATAAATACAACCCAGCTGTAATGTAAATGGGACATTACTGTGTGTGCTTCACTAAGCAAAAAATACACAATGGCCAGGATCACAGTTAATCTCTTTCTTCCCCTTTAATTTCTAATAACGATACCAGGGGATACCCATGAGGCAAGCACTTCATCTGTATTGTACATAGAGCCTAAGGGCTCTGTCTATGTAGTTACAACTACTTTTAAACACAGATTTCAAACATGGTGGTCCAAACTGTTATAATATGACTTCCTTCTGCCTATGTGAATAGAAAAATACATTCTATAACAATACTAACCAGGTCTAATCCTGAGAAATGTATTGATTGACATTATGAAGTGCTTTGAAATCTACTGATGTAAAGCATTATATATTATTACTTCCTTAAAAAGCAAATTCTTCAGTACTTATGCATGTGAAGATAAGTTCAAAGTATGAATCTACTGTAACCAGTACAGTGATATCCACGTCTATGCAGGCTGAATCCATAAGGGTGCAAACAGATGTCACATTTCTACATTAAGAAAGTGCTTGTCCTGGGATCCTACATATGCATGAGTCCCCTGTCCCACATTAAGTACCTGTGAAGCATGCAAGATAAAATGTACTGACGCTTTTTCCCCAGAACAATGCTGTGAAGCTAAATTAATCCTGGGTCATTCAAGGTAATTAGGAGGCAGGCTGTGGCCACCTATCTTGCAGAGGGGCAGCAATATAGCTTGAAAGTACTGCCTGTATAAATGGCTGCACAGCTTCTGTTGTGATCCAGGTTAAAACCTGGGACTATGAGGACTGCCTCAAATGAGACGTCCATTTACAGCCTAGGAGAAGTGTATATCACCATTTGCTCAATCTACTAAGGATATGCCTACACTGTGTGTTGTAGGATTGCAGACTGTAGGACTTCTTGGCAAAGTAAATTATCATGTGTGAAGGGTAGACATACCCTTAGAGTAATATTTTATTTGGTATCATGAGTGGGTAGAACTGGACTGTGGTTAATCTTGAAAGTATTACTATTTTTCTCTAGCTTGCCCCTTGCTTTGTTGCTGTTTTTAACTCTTCACATAAGCAAAGAAAACAGCTGTGCTATAATAAAAAAATTGTTACTTTTGTAGCACATGTAGATCTTGCATGTTATTAATCTCCTTTTAACAGCAAAATTACTCTACATTTTAAAAAATAACTTCAAGTTTAAAATGAAGTTTTGTCAAAAACAATTTTTACCCATAAGAAAGTGTCAGTTTTGACCTTTCTCATATTTCTTTACCAGCTTTAGGAAAAAAATAGTTTCATTTTGAACTGAAATATTAATTTAATTTCAGTGTTCAGAAAAGGAAAATAATTACCCCCTTCTGCCGATGAACGTTTAATGATCTTTACAGGAAGAAAGGGCTTTTTGGTGATAACATTTATTGGACCAACTGTTTAAATAATGACTTTTAGCCAACTTCTTTATTACCATTTCATTTTTCCTTTTCTACTTCCTCATTTTTTCAAAACATTTTTCAATTTTTGAAAAGTGACAGAATAAAAAGGAAAGATACTAAGTTTGCTACTCTATACTTTTTCAAAATTGAAACTTCATGAGTTGAGGAAGAATAGAATAAAAAAGGTGGGGAAATTTTTAAAAAGCCTGCAGAGGGAAGAGAGCTTTGATATTATTCTTTATTGCATTAAGTTATAGAATGGAGAGAAAGGAAGAAAAATAATTTTCTCAAAAAAATATTGTAGATCTTTTATAATATTTTACTCCAATCCCTACCATATGGGAAGAATTTTAAAATTTTCTATTTAAATTGTTTTTCCATTTTTCAACAAGCTTTACTCTGCAGAGAAAGTAACAGACACAGAGTTATTAAACAGCATGCCTAAAGAATCACATTAAGATGCTAAGCTGTTAAACTACTGCAAACCTCTAATGTAGATATGTTGCACAACACAAGACTCAACCTGATAAAGTGTGTAAGCTATACCATGTGTCTAAATTGCAGAGTTCCAAACCTTGGTTTATTGCTCCTGCTGTTTACATCAGGGTTTTGCATCTGTGTTAGTATAAATTCCCCTAATATAGACAAGCTTTTTCTACATTACACCATTTCACTAGCACAGCTATGTCAGCTAGATGAGTAAAAAAAAGTCACATCTCCTAGCCAACATAGTTATGTTGGCAAAACCCCCATTGCGGACTCAGCTATACCAACAAAAAAGTGCATTAATTGACTTGGCTTGTGTCATTCAGGGAGGTAGTGTACCCAAGCCAGCAGAAAAACTCTTCCTATTGGTATCTCCACTAGGGGCTCTGGTTACATATCTAGACTGGCATAGATATTGCTGCAGATGCTCTTTGAGACTAGGGACAGACATTACACGTAAACCAGTTTAAGTGTTCAGGAACTGGTTTAAACCTGTAACAGTACAGATGTTCAGTGCACATAAGCCAGTTTGAAAATGGCTGAAACCAGTTTGAGATAAACCTGGTTGAATGTAGTATCAGACTTAAGGCAGAGTTGGGTCAAACCGGTTTATGCAATGTCTGTTCCAGACCCCTTGCTGGTTCAAGTTATATCAGACTCCCCCAACATCCTGGCATGCTCTCTGGGCTGGCTGGACCTCTCTGCTCCAAAGCAGAGCTCATCCCTGCCCTCTGCTCCCTGGCTGGAGCTCAGCAGAGACTGCAGGCATTTATCTGCTTCCCTCCCCCCTGCTAAGCAGGAATTGCCCTCTCCCCTCTGCCTTACACAGACACCTCTAGCATTAGCTAGCAGACCACATGCTGGCTAGTGTCCATGCTGTAGCAGACCAGGCAAAGGCAGAATCATCAGGTAGCTGTAATGTCCCTCTGTTGTTTTCTTAATGGGCTGATAAACACTATGTTATCAATTCCCTGCTGGGCTGGTCAGGATGAGAGGGAACACCTCCCTAATCAGAGCGTCCTGCTGGGGCCTGCCCCCCCTCTCTCAGCACTGTAGAATAGAAGGGAGGACTACTCTAGCACCCCAAGGCTTCTAGCCTGAGCCCCTGCAGGCATGTGCCTGCATTTCTGGGATGTCTGTATATTTACAAACTAGTTTAGCCTAGGCCAGGTTAGACTAACCTGCAAAGATTCAATCAATTCAGGCTCAGGCTTTTTGAATGTCTGTCCCTAGCCCTAGCGTAAACAAGCCTTTTGTGTCTAAGCTTATATTAAAACTCAGGGATTCCTAGTTGCTGGTCCTTTGTTCACTTCATTACAACTTGCAGCCTCAATAGAAGAGAGCTGAAGAGTACGTGTCAAAGACTATTCTGAAATTCTGAGTAAAGAATAAGGCTGATGGGACACTTGCTGCAGGCCTGACTTGCTGCAGGGCTCAGTACTATTTTTGCTACTAACTATGCTGCTTATTAAGCTATTTCTAAGATCCTGATGTAAAATGCTTATGTGACTCTAGGCAAGACTGCCTAGCACAGGACAAATCACAGCTTGATTCTCCTCTTGCACTTGTGTCAATAGTACAACTCCATTGATTTCAGACATCCCAGTATTCCTAATTTACAACAACAACAAAAAGCCTGAGGGCTTTTGTACACAACAAGACACTGTGAGGCAAGCTAGTGCGGTGGTTCTCCACCTATCTGCAGGCCAGATGAGTGGTGCAGGGCCTGATCAATGGGTGCAATATGGCAGCAGATCTGGCCACTAAATGATCCCCTGCTCCACCCTGACCCTGCATGCTAGATTTGGCTACAGAGCAACTTGTGTACAAAATCTGGCCACAGAGGAACCCCATACACTGGCCTGACCCCATGAAGCAGCACAATTTGGCATGCAGGGCTGTGACATCCAGCCTGTGGGGCTCCCCACCAGTCTGGAAATTTGATGGCATTGGTGTGGTGGCAGCATTAACTGCCACAGCTCTGGGCTCTGCCATGACAATTAACACTGCCTCTGCTCCCTTGTTGCCAAATTTTAGACCTATGGGGGACCTGGCAGGCTGCATGACATGGCTCCATTTGCCAATCTGGCCCATAGGTTAAGCACCACTGAACTAGTGTTTTAATTTATAGCACTTCAGCTACTTCACTGCAAGTGTTTGTTGGTATACTTTTACCCAATGGAGAATGCAAAATAGCCTCCCCACTCAATGAAAGGTGGTTAAACTACTTTCACCATCAGCAGCAGCAGTCCCTTGCAGTCTAGGATGATTGTCTTCTATCATTGCCTTATTTGTGGGTCTGAAGATGGCTGACGAAGCCAATCTAGGATCAAGAGATTCTACTGAGTCTCAGGCGATACAGTTTCTGTGCAGAGTGGGTAGCCCTGGATTCTTGGTTTGGCTGTTTCTGCCGCTTCCACTTTTCTGTCTCCTGTTGTCATTGTGAGGTTTCAAAGTACTGAGATCTTGCAGCAGACTCTTCCTCAATTTGGGGCAGTTCTGGGCAGCAGTCTCCCACAAATTGATGTTGATGTTGCATTTTTTCAAGTTGGCCTTGAGGAAGTCCTTAAAGTGCTTTCTCTGCTCTCTTCTTGAGTATAACCCTTGACTGAACTGGGAGTATAAAACTTGCTTCAGGAGTCTGGAGTCATCCACCTGGATGATGTGGGAAGCCCAGCAAAGTAGACTACTTTGCATTTACTGTGGAATAAGAGCAGGCACACACAGAGTAGCTCATGCACTGTAATTGCATACCCTCAGATATGTCCAGTTCAAAGTAGCTGAGGTCCATGAGACCAGGCTGCCTGCATAAGTTCCAGCCAAAGTATTTGTGGTTTTTCTAACAAGTAACCAAGGATCTTACATTCTTTTCTCCTAATGCACCACAAATACCACTAGTATAATACCAGGTGTTGATCCAAACCCTAGACAGCTCAGGCAGACAGAACAAAAATAGATTATTACTACTCATCACTCCAGAGTGAAATGATGATCCAAATACACCTTTTTTACATAAAGCTATCAATTTCCACCATCCCAACATTCCTGCACACAACAAGAACAGACCCTCCATCTTATTTCTTTCAGTGGCTGCTTTTCTTCTTTTCC
>NW_005842440.1:425558-431434 GCF_000455745.1 Alligator sinensis | reverse complement strand
CTCTTTCCCATTTTGAAGGTTAGAGCCAGCACTGAGGCATTCAAGCTGTGATATTTGGCACCAGCCATCTTCACAGTCAGAAAAGCTGTCACAAAATGTTTCTGATTACACCTCAAAAAGCGTGGCTTTCAACCTTTTTAGACTCAGGGCACCCCTCACTAGACAAAAGGCACCCCTTGTAAAATGCCAGCTCTTAGCTTTCTTTTTTTTTGGCTACAGAAAACTTATTTGTATTATGGTTGTATGTGTGTTACGTCGTTTTTGGGAGCCTGGCATTTAGCCAGAATCCTCAATCAATTGAATTGAATTGACTACAGAAAAATAATAGGGCAATTCTTCTGTTGCAAAGATTGTACAAAGACCACAACAGGTCAAACCATTTTTGACACCCTGGATTCCTATTTGAAATCTCTGGATTTATCTTGTGAATCATGTGTAAGTGTTTGCACACCTAACAGTGCACCCTATTAAGTGCCAGGGTGTGGCACCCTGGTTAAGAATCACAGCCTCAGGACATCTGTAACATCTCATGATCTAAAGAGTTTTTCCTCAGGCAGGGAGAGAATTTTCCTCCTCCACCTCTACCACCGTAGGCCTGATCCAGGATTCTTTCAGTGTATTATTATCTTTTCTGTGAATTATGAAACTGGGGATCCCAGTCCTGCAGCCACGACAAATGTGGAACTCTGGGGATTCTGCACAGAGAACAGCTGCTGGATCAGGCCCTGCAGTTGTATCTTGCCCACTCTTGGATCGTAAGTCAAATCAACAAAAGCATCTGACCTGTGTGCTCTGCTGCCCCCCTTGGCCCTTCACTAGCTTCACACCAGCTCCTAAACTTCAGATCATTCTTCTTTGACACTTCTTTTATTAATAGCCTCCTCTCCCTTGTATGATATTAATCCCTTTGAGCAACCACAATAACCATGGATGTTCTTCCTGACAGAAGCACTGGTTGGGTCCAATTTGGAGAGGAGGGGTGGAGAAGCTGATACAAAATTATAGTCCAGACTATACTTGCCTTTGCTGCAGGTGAGAGGTGCTCGCTACTTATACCTGTACTGGTGTTGGACAACAGACGATTCCTACACTCTATTTATATGTTTGGAATAATTCACCGGCCAGCGCCTTTCCTGGGTAAATAAATGCTCACCTCTTGAAATGGATTCTGACTTCTGGAGCACTGAGGTTACACACCAAGGGTCAGCATTCAAAGCCAAGTTCCAGAGACATGCAGCTGCTTCCCTCACTCACTCTCTCCCTACATTTATAGGACATGAGAATTCCACTTGTACTCCAAATACAAATGTAAGCATGTTATATTGCAAAGAGGCCTGGCAATGTCTGGACTGTGGTACGAGGACACCCAAGCCTGGACTATCTACTAGTACAGCATTCTGAATGCTACTGAGTATCGAGTATGTGGTTACTGCATATAATTTTAGGGTTAACTTTTCTACTGAACATACGGATGAACTCTAACCTGCATATCTGCATACTGCTACAGGAAAAAAAGGAACAAGAGGGCTAAAAACTAATGGCCCAGTAAGAAAAGGGACAGGTTTTAAATATCCCAAGGCCTTTACTGTATTTATAGGCATTTGTAAGATACACAGAAGAAACACATAAATTACATTGCTTTAAAAAATAACAGTTAAACAAATAAGGCCTTAGTTCAAAGTACTTAAATAGGTGCCTATGGTTAGGCAATGGAGACACCCACTCACTTAAATACATCTTTAAATAGCTTGCTGAATTGGGACCTGAATGAGAAGTGACAGATCATGTCACAGTATTTCCCAAAGGGAGGGGGTCCAAAAAGACATGTGATGGTCACCACATGTAGTTCAATCTGAATAGGAACACAGTGCCAGGAGCAAGGGCATAGTTTTGGTAGATCCAGGTTACATAGTTTTCATCTCCTTTAAATGTGGTCCCTCTACTACAAACTGCCACTATTTCATCCCCCATGGCAACATTTTTCACCTCTGAATTTTTGTGTTTTAAATAATTCCATGATCTCTCAGCCCAAACATATTCATGGATGTAATCTTTAATCATTTTCCCCTGTGTTTTAACTAAAAGAACCCAAATCTCCACATAAAGATCCTGACTTTCTAAAGTTGGAAGGTTTGTCAATGAGAATTTTCATTCAGCCCATCATAGAGTTAGAATCAGCAACAAAGATTATATCTGGTCTCAATTGTTTTCTTAACAGGTTGAAGTATTCGGATCAAGGTTTGGTACAAGGCCACTTCTGTTTTAGTAATCAACCCACTTTTAAAAGGTAAAGTAACATATATTACCAGACAAGCTTGTACAGAACAGATAGCTTTGTAATACCACTTTGAGTATCATTTCTGTCAGTATGTGAGCTCATGAATACAGGCAGTCCTCAACTTACAACGTTTTGAGTTACAGCATTTTGCACTTACAATGTTTATAAATGACACCCTGTTTCAACTTTCTGACGTCAGTTTCGACTTTACAACGCTTGATCTGACCTGATGCCACTCCAGCGAACAAGTTTGCTGCATCACCCATCTCCCTGGAGAACATCAGTCCAAACTTCCTTGGACACTTTCTTTAAGAAAGCAGACAAGACTCCAGAAAAACCTGCAGCCAAGACTTCTGAGAAGACTCCAAACAAGAGCCCTTCAAAAAGTCCAGCAAAGTCACCTCAAAGAAGTCCTTCCAAATCAATATGATTGCTATTTACAATAGAAATACATTAATGTAGCTATATTACTCTTCTACAATTGATTGAGTACAAAGTTTTGGGTTATTTTTGGTGAAAATAGGGTATCGGGCCTTGGTTCAGTAACCAATTCCCCATTTATAACATTGTTTCCTATGGGAAAATCAGTTACGAGTTACAACATTTCGACTTAAGACGTGGCTTTCAGGAACCAATTGTGTTGCAAGTCCAAGGACTGCCTGTATTGCGAATATCAACAGAGCTGAAGATAAAAGCTAACACTTTCAGATTTAGAAACCAAATGTTAGGCTCTTAAATATACATTCAAACAGCTAAAAAAAAAAAAAATCTCATTCTCAGAAATGCTGAACACCTGCCACTCTTATTGACTTCAACAGGCATTGTCACCACTAACCACATTTGAAAAAAATCAGACTTTATTTCACAAGGCATCTAAATATAGATATAGGTACCTTGCTTCACACTCCTAAGTTTCAACATTTTGGCTATAAACAGTTGAACAGAACAAAAGCTTTGCAAGCCCAATTCTGATCTCAGTGCTACCATGTAAATCTAAACTAAAAGGCTCAATCCTGCAAATTGATGAGTTTATTTCAATGAAAGACAAGATTACTCAACACCTCACAGGACCACAGAAATCAAAAGAGCTACTCTGCATTTACAGTGGTAAATGTGATCAGAATCTGACTCCATATACTATATTTAGAAGGTTTAATAAAAAGCAGTGGAGTTTTCAATGTAGATTTTCATATGTTTATGTGAAGCCCATTCCTGGGAAGAGAGGTACAGTTTGGAGCCAGGATTGAAAGTTAGTAGGCCATAACTTCAAGCAAAGCCAGAATCTGGCTTGTATAAGATATTTCTATTCAAAACCATGACCTTGATAAATAATATTCTGAAAAAGCAAATCAAATAATAAAGGCAAAACAAGCATGCTTGTAATTTTTCTGGGTCATTTGGTATACCAATTGTTTAATTTATCTACAAGCTTCTCTGGATATAAAACACATCATATATGAGTAGATTTCATTTAATATGGATTATATACAGTAAAAATCTATGTGCATAGGTTCTCTATACTACCAGCACACCTCCATTTAATTTTGCCACCTGACCACCTAATTCCACATTATCAAATACTGTCTAAGATTTCATTAGAACTTTCTGTAGCAGAATTAGCCAGCCCTGCCCTGAAGATAGGAAAGTGGAGTGTGACAAAACATCAGAAAACCTTGGAAACCAGTCAGGAGCTTAATCTCAGCCTAGCCTGACGCTTCATCTCCCTCTAGTGGTTTTTGTGAGGCTTCTTGAATAATGCAAAATTAAGAAATGGAATACCTCATGTGGTAGCCCTCACGTGTCTCATGTGCTATGCAAGTGCAAGTTAAAATAAATGTCTCTCTCTCCACTTAGCTCCATGCACGTCTCATCACAGATGCAAGCAAAGACCCGATGTGGACAGCACTTTTCCCCACAGAGTTCGTTAAAAGAAGTAGATGTTAAGATGCTCTCTGTCACCTTTCCAATGAGGCTTAAAACAAAACTGCTGACTACTAAAAATTTCACCTCCAATTTTAATTGGATACAGCATTTTTCACCTCCTGTTCTAACTTGTATAAAATATAGCTGCCAAATTCCATCGCAGATGAGCAGCAGTGGGTAAAGGGATTTCTGTGCTCATATGTATGTATATGAATATACGTACACACACACACACAAACACACACAGATACACACACAAAACATAGGCTTCGTTTTACCTATAACTGAAATATTGTTTCTTACGAAGGTATACATAAATACATACATGCATTATAGGTGACAAGCAGTGTTTTCTATTACCACACATGCAGTTTTGCCATCCTGATTGTTCAGGTTGATATGACCCATGACAAGTGTCAGCTTCAAGAAGATTTTTTTTTTTTTTTTTTTAAAGATTCACAAAAATTATTCAGTCACGTCCAAGAATAAGGTTGGGCAAAACGTGTTCTTAAAAAAAATCATATAACTGTTTTGTTGAACAGACCTAGTGGTTTCAAGCTTTGGAACAATGGCCTGGAATTTGGCAGAGAGCAAATATGCTGTCAGAGATGTGCCTTTTGAAGTTTCTGTGGGAAACTGTATCAAACATGACTAGGCCCTTGCAGAATCTCATTTTGCAGATACTCTGTAAACGTGTTATGATTTGACATCTAAATTCTTCAAAGACTTCACTTCTATGGAGCATGTTCCAGGCTAGGACTTCAGAGACTGAAAAGGACTGTCTGTGCAATTACTGTTCCCTACAGGCATAAACCACCGAGGACAGAGAGAGAAGTAACTTTCAGAATGTTTCATGTGAAATGGGCTTTAAAATGTTCCAAGAAGGAATCTTTTTCAGCCAGGGGACAGAGGTACAGATTCTGTTGTGCCCCCAGCTGGAACATTTCAAATTTGCCACAGCGGAGCAGAGAGGTAGAGGGGACTGGGGCAGGAGAGCCAGGAATCAGTGGCAGGCCCAGAGCAGATGGGACCAGAGAATGGGAGTTGACAGCTTCACAAGCTATGAGTCAGAATGGCCACCCTGCACTCCCTCCCTCCCCATGGAGACAGAGTAGGGGCAAGGGGAAGAAGCATTGTGAGATTCTGGAGGACTTACAGGTCTCCTATCCCCAGGCACAAGTAAAAAGAAGTTAAATGCTTCAAAACAATACCTCATTTCAAGAGGTACTATTTTGGAGCACTTCAGCTCCTTTTGGGATGTTTAATAGAGCATGTACGTTTGTGTAACTGGCCCATGGAAACATTGCCAAGGTATGTGAAATGTTTTAGTTGTTACTTCTGTCCTCACCCTGGAGATATATTTATACCACATCCCCAGAATGCCCAAGGGACTTCCTTAAGTATACCCTGTTCCCCCACTTCCACTCACATGTACCAGATATGCAATTGTGAAGCACTTCTAGGGATGGCCCCAGAGCCACTCTCAAACACACAGAGAGAGGTCATGAGCAGGGATCTTCATTTTCTGTTCACCACAGAAAATATGGAATCCACATTTTTCCATGAGCTACCGAAAGCACAGCAGCGTCCTGCAGCACGTGGCACCATTGCTTTTCTATTTAATTTTTGCCACAGTTTTTGCCTCTCAACCAATTAGCAGCGAGGGAGCCGGGGG
>NW_005842440.1:424068-425527 GCF_000455745.1 Alligator sinensis | reverse complement strand
GGGGGGGGCGGGGGCAGGGTGGTGCTGCTGTTGGCCAAGAGCTGAAAACTGCAGCAAAAAATGAGAGCGAGCGCAGAAATGGTGTCACTCACTGCAAGATGCCTGCATGCTTTCAGTAGGCTGTGGAAAAACACGAATTCTTGTATTGTTTTTATGGAGATTTTCTCTTTTTTTCCCCATGAAAAACTACGATCCCTGGTCATGAGAACAACCACAGGGCAACCCCTCCCAAAGCAGCTGCACTACCACATATCCAGGTTTGGAGCACATGAGTGGGACTAGGTAAGTAGAGTATGCTTAAGAACATCTCCCCCAAATCCACTGTGGACACAGTGAAGACTTTGTGGTACCAGACACCAGAAACATCTCTTTTACACGCTTTGCTGGTGTCCAGTGGCAAGGAAAACAGTACATGTTCTATAATTGAATACCATATCATAATATATGCACAAAAGGAGCTGAACTAAGACTGTATGAGCAGTATTAATTCTAGCATCTTATAATTTTTGTGCCTTGACTTTGAAACCTTAATGTTTTTTAACATATTTTCAGATGCAATATATACATATTATAAGTCTGCACGCACGCGCGCGCGCACACACACACACACACACACACACACACACACACAGAGTCTCATTTAATCTTTGTCATCAGGCTAGCAGTCTTTGGACCAATTTATGCCTACATTCAGAAATGCCTACATCCAATCATTCTACCGCTAAGATAAAAACACTAAAAGGCAGTTAATACTCACCAGGAAAGTTTTGAAAAACACTTAGAACCAATTCCATGTGTACATCACTATCTATTTTTTCCCCACTATGCTTTGCTAGTATAGAAACGCTTTCTTGAAAGTGTATCTTTCATTTTTCAT
The DNA here is from genome assembly GCF_000455745.1 of Alligator sinensis. NCBI lineage: Eukaryota > Metazoa > Chordata > Crocodylia > Alligatoridae > Alligator > Alligator sinensis. The sequence continues at coordinate 424,650 of NW_005842440.1, read as the reverse complement.
GGTTTATCCTGTTCCTCCTGTTTTCCCCCCACATTAAGTCACAATTGTGTTTGTGATATTTTAGTTATTTACACAGCAGCCAACTGTAACTTTCTAGAGAATTCTGATTACTCTTTAGATGAGCAACATGGTAACTTATTTGGAAGTACTGTCTTCATGCCAAAATTCTTAGGCATGAACACTGGGGTAAAAAAGTGCAGATAACATACAAGCTACGGACAAACATTCAAAATGCTTGAGCCTGAACTGATTCAATCCTTGCAGGTTAGTCCATCCTGGCTAGGCTGAATCAGTTTGTAACTGTACAGACATCCTTGAAATGCAGGCCCATGCCTGCAGTGGCTCAGGCTAGAAGCTTGGTGGGGGACAAATCCTTGCAGGTTAGTCCATCCTGGCTAGGCTGAATCAGTTTGTAACTGTACAGACATCCCTGAAATGCAGGCACATGCCTGCAGTGGCTCAGGCTAGAAGCTTGGTGGGGGACAGAGGGGGGCACTAGAGCAGCCCTCCCTTCCCTTCCACAGTATTGACCTAAGGGGGGCATGGCCAGGCCCAGGCAGGACACTGATTAGGGAGGGGTTT
>NW_005842440.1:412873-422793 GCF_000455745.1 Alligator sinensis | reverse complement strand
GCCCCCTGCTCCTGGCCAGCCCAGCAGGGAATTGATAACACAGTGTTTATCACCCCATTAAGAAAACAACAGAGGGACATTACCAGCTACCTGTTGATTCTGCCTTTGTCCCATCTGCCACAGCATGGACGGTAGCCAGCATGTGGTCTGCTACCTGATGCTGAGAGGTGTGTCTGTGTAAGGCAGAGGGGACACAGGAATCCCTACTCAGCAGGGACTGGGGAGCGGTGGGGGAGCAGGGGGAAGCCAGGCAAACATCTGCAGTCTCTGCCAAGTTCCATTCAGAGAGCAGAGGGGAACGCCCAGCTCTGCTGTGGAGCAGAGAGGTCCGCCCAGCCCAGGGAGCATTCTGGGATGCTGGGGGACTCTGGTTTATCTTAAACCAGCAAGGGGTCTGGGACAGACATTGCATAAACTGGTTTGACCCAAATCAATTAAGTCTGATGCTACATTCAACCAGGTTTATCTCAAACTACTTCCAGTCATTTTCAAACTGGTTTATGTGCTCTGAACATCTGTTCTATTACAGGTTTAAACAAGTTTCTGATCACCTAAACTGGTTTATGTGTAATGCCACAAAGGGCAGGATTGTTTATATATAAAAAGATGACAGTATTCCATAGGTATACTATCTTTAAGGATAATCTTTAGTTGCCCAGTGACTGTTCCCTGAATTATAAATGCTGTCAGCATTGTTCTGTGCCTGGCTTCCTGTGATCAGAGATCTGACAAAGAATGTCATGCATTCCCAAGCCTGTTGAATTTTACCACAACAACATGGTCTGATAAAATATCTCACCCTAAGAAATCCTTGCCTCTCACATAACTTCTGGACCATCATAACTACAGCATCACTCATACACCTCAGTATTTAAAATGCTGTGGCCCACCTGTCACAAACTCCACCAAATCTTGGGGATTTGTAGGGTATCATGCAGATGGTCTTGTGCTTGTTGTACTGATCTGGTGTGTGTGGTCTCATTGAAAAGCCAATGTTATGCTGTATCCACTTATGTCACTTTAATCATTGTATAGATTATGTTATACTGTCTATATATAACTTTCTGGTTTTGATCACAGTTTAATCAGAGGAACTGAGGGATGCATACTTACAGAAAAGAGAGCAGGCATAACTCCTAGATATCCCTGGCCATTATGCTGTTAGGATAAGGACAACTGCTACTCCCATTTACAGACAGAAGAGGCCACTAGTAGAATAAGCACCCAAGTTATTGTCAGCTTGTAATGGGATAAACAAAGCGCAATAGCAAAGGCACCTGAGTAGAATGGCCTGTCAACCAGAGGAATGCCAGATGTCACAGGGAGAGAAACGTCTCCACAATTCTGGGACTCAGGAGCGATCCGGACAATGCTGGGGGGTAGGAGAGATGGATTGGAGGTATGTTAAGGGATATACTTATAGTAGTAAGGATCTCTGGATTTTCACAGGCTTTGGAGGAGACCAGGTCCCCAGCAGTCAGGGCTGACAGGATCACCGGGAAGGTTGATTTCTAAAAATACTGTCAGGTCTCTGAAGGACTATGTGATGAGAGTAAGAAAAATTAAATGAGAGGACAAAAAACATTACTCGTCTTCTTGTTCCGATTCCAAATTTATGCTCAGTTTTTCTTGTAAAATTATTTTCTCCTATATAATAAACCCTTTTGTTGTTTTGTCTCCTTACTGATTGCCTGTGGTAAAGAGTGAGCTCTGGGAGAGTAATATTCCAGGCGAGCCCATTCTATGGAAAAGGGGACCTAAAGTTGTTTCACAACCCAAAGGGAAGCTACCTGCAGCTGGCAAAGATTCCCTAATGCAGCTGTGAAGTCCAGTAAAGGTCAGCGAAATCAAGGCTCACAGAAATAAGGAGTTATCCCAAGGCAAACCTTGGTCTGTTGGTCTGTTCCTTGAGACAAGCTGCAGGACAGCAGGGGCTCTGGGAGTACCCCACAGATAGGTTTGTGACATTCCCCATGTGTAAATCACACAAGAAACCAATAGTTCTTTCACCTTACCCCTCAGAACTAGTTAAAAGCAACAGCACCAACCAAGACAAATCTGGAGTTTCTAGATCAAATAATTTTCCATTTTTAACATGACAGGTGTTAGGAGGTCTGGTCTTAGCCTGATGCAGTTAGAAGGTAGGTCAAAGTCAATTTTTTTTTTTAAAAAACCATGTTTCAGCTTTATCTAGAGTAAAGATTAGTATCTATTCATAATATCAAGTGAAGTCCTTTAACAGTTTAGTTGTCTATGGATACACTTCTTACAGTTATCTGGTTTCTACTTAAATTTCATCATTCCAAGATGGTCTTGTGAACGGGGTATAGAAACTAAACCAATATCTCTATCAGTGACTGCAAGCACTGAGGTAGCTGGCATTAGTCACTTGGGTGTTTGGAAATCTGGCAGGACATTGTTGCTGTTGCAGCTAAAGCAGAGCAAATTCCCACTCTTCCCCCCCTACCACTACCCCTACACACTGAATCCAGTAACAGATGGGTAGGGGGCAGGGTGGAACAGTTTGACAAAAAGTCGGCTGCAAGATCTGATCCAGATTGCTGTCAGAGAGCAGAGAAATGTGAGTGAAACATGAAGAAAATATAGTGTCCTATTGGCAAGCAGGTGGTGTGGCAGGATGAAATGAAATGTGATGCAAAGGCCAGAAAAATAAAACTCTATAATTTGACCAGCAACATCATGGAAAATGGGAGCATTAAAAGACATTGTCAAGTTGTTATACCCCAACATAGCACACAGAGGAACTAATTCTGTCCCCACTGTACCCCGTTGAAAATTTGGCCTAGAACAGTTTATATGAACATATGCAACTTTTATTTATTTCACACATGCACGTGCGCGCACACACACTTCTTCTTGAACTCAAGGAGCTTGATTCATTTCTGGAACAGGGAAGGGCAATTTGCCTCCCTCCCTCAGGAGGCTTGTCAGTAGTCTCCCTTAAGAAGAATTAAACTTGATTTGGAGACTTGGGGCACCTATACACATGCCGGATGTCTACTCTGATGCATGATAATTAGCATGTGTTGGAGCAGACTTGATTAACCCACTCTGCTGCAGCATGCTAATTAACGCAGTCCAGCTGCCTCCACATCACATCTGTTCATTGTCCCTGCACTTCATAATGGTGGCAGGGGCACTTAAACTAAAGCTTATCGAACAAGCTTTATTTCAAGTGCCCCCACTGCCATTTTGAAGTGCAGGATGCTGAATACACATGACACAGCAGGCGCTTTAATTAGAGCAGTTCTCGTAGCCGCTCTAATTAAAATGCCCACCCCCCCACCCCACCCTGAGCACATGTATAAACACCCAGAGAGTTTTTCAATTAACTTCAGTGGGAGCATTGGATCAGGCTCTTCATTAGCATATTTCACTCAACTCCTCCTATTCATTGACCAGTCTTTGCTCACTTTGCACCTGCCCCACTCTACCAGGCAAAAAAGGTCATGTGTGACTTGTACTGCTGGAACTCATCCCTTCTCCAAGCAGACCTTCACTTAGCCCCAGCAGCTTGGGTTCTGCCAGATGAGTAAATTGGACCAAACTACCACAGCACTAAAAACAAAGATATATGAATGACATGCTTATTGTAGATCATGTGCATAAACAATACAAGTTGATGCGCATATTGCTGCATATGTGACTACTTCATTATTATCGTTAAAGTATCTAGATCTATATGTAGCATTTGGTTTAAAAGAGAAAGCATTCTGAATAAGTTTGATGGTCTCAATCTAACTTCCAGGGGACAAAGACCACCACCTAATTTACAGTCCTGTTAGCCAGTTCAGAAAAGGCACCAGGGACTGAAAAGACTTTGAGGAATTAACTACCATCTCCTCTTTACAGATAGCCCCTCCAGTTCAAATGGGAGGGAAAAGTATATGAGACAGCCTGGCTTTCCCATTCTATGGTGATGAGGGCAGTACAAGAACCTGAAAAGAAGTCTGGGCAAAATCCTTTCACCCATTTACTTCAGTTGGACTACTCAGATGAATCCAGGGATGCCTGAGTGCAAAAAAAGGAGGCGTACAAACAGTGGAAGCAAGGGGCTATCACCAAGAAGGATTACACCTCCATTACTCGGGACTGCAGCGAGGCTGTTAGGAAGGCCAAGGCAGAGATAGAGCTAGGGCTAGCGATCAGAATTAAGGATAATAAAAAGTCCCTTTTCAAATGCATAGGAAGTAAGAAGGCGGCACCAGGTAACGTGGGGCCCCTACAAGATAGGCTTGGCAATCTGGTGATTGCGGCAAATGAAAAAGCTGACCTCTTTAATGAATTCTTTGCCTCCATATTCCTGAAGAGGGACTGGGACATCTCCCCCACTAGAATTGCGGACTGCCCCAGGGGAGGCACCACCAAGCCTAGGGTCAGGGACAACCTAGTTAGGGAATTTTTGGAGGGGCTGGACATGTTTAAAGCAGTAGGTCCAGATGCTCTTCACCAGAGGGTGCTGAGGGAATTGGCGGGGGTCATAGCGGGGCCCCTGGCATGGCTCTATGAGCACTCATGGGGCACTGGCCAGGTACCAGAGGATTGGAAAAGGGCCAATGTGGTCCTCATTTACAAGGGGAGAAAGGAGGACCCCCTGCAATTATAGGCCAGTCAGTCTTACCTCAGTCCTTGGGAAGACCTTTGAGAAAATTATCAAGGAGCACATCTGCAAGGGCCCAGCAGGGGAGGTAAAGCTCAGGGACAGCCAACATGGGTTCATTGTGGGCAGATCCTGCCTGACTAACCTGGTTTCTTTTTATGATCAGGTCACAAAGTCCCTGGATGAGGGTGTCGGGGTGAATGTCATCTTCCTGGACTTTAAGAAGGTTTTTGACAGAGTTTCCCACCACATCCTCTTAAAAAAACTAGGTGACCGTGGCATTGATCCCCACACAGTCAGATGGGTGGCAAATTGGCTAGATGGTCGTGCCCAGAGAGTGGTGGTGGATGGGTCATTTTTGACCTGGAGGGATGTGGGCAGTGGAGTCACCCAGGGCTCGGTCCTAGGGCCTGTACTGCTAAACATCTTTATCAGCGATCTGGATGTGGGTATGGAAAGCACACTGTCCAAATTCACTGATGACACCAAGTTGTGGGGTGAGGTGGGCACACTGGAGGGAAGGGACAGAATCCAGCTAGATCTAGACAAATTACAGAGGTGAGCAGATGAGAATAGGATGGAATTCAATGCAGACAAGTGCAGGGTACTGCATCTAGGGAGAAGGAACCAGCAACATGCCTATAGGCTGGGGAACACCCTTCTTGTCAACACGGTGGCAGAAAAGGATCTTGGAGTCATTGTTGACTCCAGGATGAACATGAGCCACCAGTGTGAGGAAGCGGTCAGTAAGGCTAACTGTACCTTGTCGTGCATCTACAGATGCATCACAAGCAGGTCCAGGGAGGTGATCCTTCCCCTCTACACGGCATTGGTCAGGCCACAGTTGGAGTACAGTGTCCAGTTCTGGGTGCCGCATTTCAAGAGGGATGTGGCTAGCATTGAGAGGGTCCAGAGGAGGGCCACTCGCATGGTCAAGGGGCACACCCTACAAAGAGAGACTAAACAGCCTGAACCTATTCAGCCACCACAAGAGAAGGCTGAGAGAGGATCTGGTGGCCATTTACAAACTCACCAGGGAGGACCAGTGGGAATTGGGGAAGGCTCTGTTCCCCCGAGCACCACCCGGGTTTACTAGGAATAATGGCCACAAATTGTTAGAGAGAAGGTTCATGCTGGACATCAGGAGACATTATTTCACAGTTAGGGCTACCAGGCTCTGGAATGGGCTCCCAAGTGAGGTGGTGCTCTCTCCTACCTTGGGGGTCTTCAAGAGGAGGCTGGACAGATATTTGGCTGGGGTGCTATGACCCCGGCACCCGTTCCTGCCCGGGGCAGGGGGTTGAACCTCACGATCTGTTTAGGTCCCTTCTGACCCTAAGCACTATGATACTATGATATGAAGAGCACAATATATGCCTGGGCAGAGAGAGGGCTTCACGTCCTTAGAGTTGTCAGTTTGGGCTTCTGTCAGAAGAACAACATTAAAATTGCTTAAATCCCCAAACTTAGAAAATGAAAGAAGAAACATTTAGTTACTTTGGCAATCAAATGCCAATATAATGTTGATCTTTAAAAGATTATGATATTTGGGGGATAGCAAATCTGACAGCATCCTTTTAACTCCAAGTTGTCCCTTTTTAGTGCTTAGAGTTCTTCTTGCTAGCCTGTTTGTTATTCAGCAAGAAATTCACAAAGGTTCAATTTTCTATTGTACATTCTGTGTAGAATCCACACTTTTCAGCATGAAAAGCACAGGCCTCTACTGTCTGAGCTAAACTTGAGTAAACTCCTTTAGTTTTAAAAAGGATACTCTCCTTCTCTTTGGGTCAATCACTAGAAGACAGGTACTACACATGCAACTACAGTATTGCCTCCTCTGCTTCCATAGTTGCAGTTCAGCTGCAGACACAAACAGAAGTGCAGCTTCTGGGTCTAACTCATGGAGCTTAACAGAAAGCACCATGAGTTAGACTGATCCTCCCAACCCAACAAACATTAGTTGTTGGGTCAGGAGGATGGGAAATTGAGCTCCAATCTGGAGCCGATCCAGGGAGAGTGGGTGTGTGTTTGCAGCATCTGTCCCCTGGCCCCCTCTCCAAGCTCCTGTGTTGTCTCAGGATATAAGGGGAGGAAGGCATAGGAGGGAGGTCCATTCTGGGATTTCTGTAGCCATGGTGAGGTGGGGATTGGAGCCACCCACCTTGGAAGGGGGGTCCAGTCCACCTGTCCCACCCTCCAGTGCCAGCTGGGCAACCCTCAAAATGAGATCCCCCCCACTCCCTTCCCCTCCTCCCATTCTAAAAACAATGCCAGGAGCAATGCTGGGCTGCATAAGCCAAGCCATGCTCCCAGCAAGTGCAGACAGAAGTTACTGAGGATGCTCCACTTTGGAGCGCCTCCATCTGCACCCCAGATTTTTGTGGGATCGGGCCCTTTTAAAGCTCTCTGCAGCCATGCACTTGTGTTTGGTCACAGCTGTAGAGTACTTTCAGGGGCCAGATTAGGCAAAAATTGTCACTTCTGTCTGCACCTTAAGTGTCTTGCTATTGCTTAATCAAGACTATTTCCCACATTTCTTAACTGAAAAAGTTCTTCTTTTCACCAAACCATTTTACATGAATTAAGACTGACCATTCCATGTCAGTTGACATTAAACAATTTTATATTAATTCTGAATAGTGGGATTACATTTTACTTTGCTCAACAACTGAATTGAGATCCAAATGGGCTTTCTGCGTGATCTCACCCACCTGAAGTGCCAAATGAGACGTTAAATAACATTTTCAAAACCTATATGACTTTCAGTGAGACTTGGTACCTAAGTATATATGTTCACTGTGTTCCCTTATGTGCCCCGGTAGAGACGTCCCCAAACACACCCTGCCTGCTCCTACTTGCACACTGCAAGTCCACAGGTACAGCAATGAGGCCACTTAGGGACATCCTCCTTGGCTGCTGTCAAGCACAGTGAAGATAAATTACATGACAGTGACTGCAAAGGAGACAGCCCCAGAACAACCTTGCCATCTCATTTCTGGGCTCGGTGCTTGCAAGCAAGCACCACAGATGAGGAAGGAGGGGAGTGACCTCAGTGTAACAATATGTAAGGATCTCAGAGGCAAAACCAACAGCAGTAGAAAGGAGACTGAAGGAGGAACGGGAAGTAAGGGGGAGGAGATGGGAAGAGGAAGAGAGTTAGAGAGGCTGAGGGAGAACAGCAGGCCCTGTAACAGCTCTGTAAGAAACCACTATAATAAAGATGCTGTTTATATTACGTAGGGAGCTGTTCCTTGATTACCCATACAGGGTCACATGAAACACTCAGGAAGCCCCTGGTAGGACTCACCAGGTTCATGGTATAGATCAGGAGTGGCCAACAGACAGCCTCCTTGGGTGACATGCACCAGACTGGGAAAGGAACAGGCAGAATAGTGGCAGATAGGGCAGAAAATAAAAAAGCAGAGCAGCAGATTGGGCAGGGAACACAGGAGACAGAGCAGAAAGCAGAGCAGGAGATTGGTCAGAAGTGGATCAGTGGCACTCAGGGAGGGTGCAAGGCTAATTTGTGGCATGTCTGCCAACAAGTCTGCCCCCACTAATGTAGATATACCCAAGTGACTTTAGGATTTCATCCCCTTACACTTAAGTCAACACCAGTTTTTGCATTTCTTTTTCAACTCTGTTGTTTGATATCATAAATAGCTAAGCAAATTGGGCAATGTCCTCCCTTTTCCATACATGCAGTGACCAGCACTGAACTAGTAAGTAGTTGAAATCTAATGATGAGATAAACCCATTTGCCTTTATATCACCACTCATCTTCGTAGGATTTGAGCACTCTACATGTAATATCAGTAGCAAAAGTTGAGTACCAAGTGGACTACATGAAATCTCTGACATTCCCTTGTTCTTGAGGCAAAAATCTATTCTTGGGGTAAAGTTTTCCATTGTTCCATTGTTTAGAATTTATTAATTTACTTTTGGGTGTTTAGACAGATTTGTTTCACGGTTATGGACAGGAGGAGCTTGTTTAGGGATTTTGTCCCCCAAAATGATTACAAACAATTTGTAAACATTTGGCACATCTGTTTCAGGCTGCCTGAAAACATCACGTATCAGTTTAAATTTATCTCATATGCTAAACTGAGCACTTTCTTCACAACCAAAAACATTAGAGACTTTTAATAAATTAATAAATAAATAAAAGCTCTAATTCAGGAATCTAGGTTAGCAACTTCCAGAAAAACCTAGGAGGTCACCAAGCCATCATGTGAGCCCAGTTCAAACTCTACTCTTGCTAACTAAAAGATCCACAAGCTGAGATGAGGGGTTTTTTATTGGCTAGATCACTGCTGCCCTGCCTTGTACAGATGAGGATTACAAAGGGTCTCAAATCTCTATCCACTTCCCTCATTGAAGGGTATCCCCACACTATCATTAATTTTTAACCACCCCTTTGTCCAGATTTCTCATTCTATGTCTATGCCTGTATATTTTCATGAGGTTTATGCTCACACTCTCTCTCCCTGTAAAACTGAACTGCCATGGCATAGCTGTAATTATGGTTGCTATCAATATTTAATTTTGAAAAATTCTATTTTCAGCTATCTGCAGGGTACTTGAGCTGAACTTTCTTATACCTGGTGTACGGCCAAAGGGACAGGATTTAAAGGAGTTTAGTCAGTGATATGTGAATGAGTCTCAATAGTTTAATTCAAAGGAGCTTCAAGAGAAGGAACAGAAAATAAAAAGTAAATAAAAACAAAATGTTTTTGAGAAGAATATACTTTGGAGCAGTTAGGTAACTCAAAGATGTTTGCATTCTAAAGCTTTGGATTTGGCATAGACAACAAATGATATACCTGGAAGAATCCTGGTGTGCGGGCCGGACGCGAGCCGGGCCCTTTTCCGTGCTGCACGCGGGCTGTGGCCAGCAGCCCGGGCACGCGGGGTCGGAGAGAGGAGCGCGACAAGCTAGAATTAGGCACAGACTCGTAGCGGTAGTTTTAAAGATTGTTTACTTACACCAGAGATGGTCGTGGTGTAGGCTGGAAAACTTGCTTGAGTTGCGGTTACAGACAAAGACAACACGAACGGTCACGTGGAGTTTGCTAGGCTCCACGGAAACAGAGCTCCGGATGCTCTGGGTGAGCGCGCCACCAAAATCGGACTCGTAGATACGCCTTATAATTTTTATCGCTTGAAGACGGGAAGAGGTGGGCGATGGATCAGGTCGCCAAGCTCCTCTGAATCTCACACAGGGGTCTCTACTTCCCTGCCGTGTACCCAGAGTCCCCACGAGATGGATGTGGAGTCCTCTTCGGCCTGGGCGGAAACC
>NW_005842440.1:407409-412097 GCF_000455745.1 Alligator sinensis | reverse complement strand
AGCAAGCCAATCACTAGCCGCCACGTGTGAATAATTTAGAACTAGCCAATAGCGGGACACAAATTTGCATGCGGGTGGCGGGAACTCCTTTGCACTGTGCATTTCTCTTGCAACTTGAGCAATGCACCCTGCAAAGGAAGCTGCAAATAGGCAGGAAACTCGTCCTTGCACCGGAGTTTTCCTCCGCAGCAGAAAACTCCACCGTGCAATGAAGTTGCAACCTGGCGGGGATAATTCTGGTGCTGAAGCACACACAAAATCATACCTTTGGGTTATGACACCTGGGACTTTTGCTACAGTTAAAGAACTTTGATTTTAACATAAATTTACAAATTTGGCTTAAAACAGAATCTTAGCAGCAACCATAACTCTGGTATGTCTCAATATGGCTCCTTGACATATGACAATTTCGCAGGTTACACATGCTCCCCTTTTCCCTGGGCTAGGTACAGACAGTCAAAAAGCCTAAGCCTGAATCAATTTAGTCCTTGCAGGTTAATCTAAAATGCACAAATTAAATTGAAACAGAAGTAAACAGACATTTACCTTTGATTTAGGAAATGTAGCCACATGCCTGCAGTGGCCCAGGCCAAAAGCTGGCGGGTACTAGAGTACAGGTCTCTGGCTGAGTGTTCACTTCCTCTTCCTGCTGCCCATGAGGTCTCTGGGATTTGTAGTCCAGAATTACAGCAACAGGACTCTGCAGGGTTGCCCACTGCTTCCTCTTCCTGCATCCAGGTACCTCTGGGATTTGTAGTCCACAGTTGCAGCCAGCAGTAAGTTTGAGTGGGAGGAACAGGTGTTTAACCCCTCTCCCTGGCCCCAGATCCCAGCTAGGGTTTGCCTGGGGGGGGGGGAGAAAGGAGGGGGCAGTACCCCACCTGTAGACTGGGCTGCCTCCTCAGCCAGGCTTGCCCCCCCCCAGTGGTGTTGCAGCGGCCACCAGCACCTGGGGGCCAATGCTTACATTTGCACCCCTCCCCATCTGTAGCTGATCACCAAGAAAGGAGGGGGGCATCCCCCAGCGGCTGATCTCTGAGCAGGAAGTGGGGGGTTCCCAGCAGCCAATCGCCAAGCCCAGAAACCCCAGTGGCAAAACCAGAAGTGCCACCCACCCCAGGCTGGCATCTGGGGGCATGTCCCTCCCACCCCCCATCACTACGCCACTGCTCTCCCTTGTCAACCAGCCCTCACTGCTCCAGCTACAGAGCAGAGGGGTGGGGCTAGCCCTGCTCTCTGGAGCAGAAAGCACAACCCAGTCCAGAGCTGGAAAGCATGCTGGGGGGACTCTGATTTAATCTGAACCAGGAAGGAGTCTGGGACAAAAGTTTCATAAACTGGTTTGACCTCAATCAGTTAAATCTGATACTACATTCAACCAGGTTTATCTTAAACCAGCTTCAGCCATTTTGAAACTGGTTTATGTGCACTGAGCTTCTGTTTTGTTACAGGTTTAAATCAGTTTCTGATCACTTTAACCAGTTTATGTAAAACTTCTGTCCCTAGCCTTATAGACAGATAGTGATAATTCTCATCTCTACAGAATTAAAGAGGAAAGAATGACAATGTTCTCTCAAAGGTGAAGGTCATCCTGCCTAGCACGCTAATCCTCCTCCACACCCATGCATATATCCTATAATGAGTTTCACCTATAATCTTCAGGTGAGGAGTGTCACAGTTCAAAGCAGTAACCCTCCAAACCTGCTTGCCACTTGTCCACTGGGCTCTACATTTTCATATTGATTTTATAAGCATAAATTATCTCAGTTGAGTAAGCGAATTATTGGAGGAACGTATTCTGGGAGTTGCAAGAAAGCATATTTTAACAGGAAACGCCCAGTGACGGATGGGACAAGGCAAAACAGGTCTAACTACATTTGGGTTTATTCAGCTAATTTAAGAACTGAGCAGAATTAGTCCTGCTCACTAGTAGGATGACAAACTGCAAAGGGGAAGATGATATTGCAAAAAGGGTGTGTATTGTGCCCCAGGCTCAGGGAATTATTTGAATAACCACATGCCTTGGCACAGTCACATTAATATAGGAGTTGTCATAGAGGAAAAAAAACAATGCTTCATCTAGTCTGGAATCCCAAGTATGAATAATTCTTGAAACTTATGCTTCCTTTGGAAGCATAACTTTTAAGCTTCATCATATTGTGGTGAAGAAACTTCTTTCTGACTCCAGCTGCTTTTGCTGTGATGGAGTGATTGCTACACACATTTCATTCCTGCATCAGGGGATGCCATTACTATCCACATAAGTGTAGAGAGGTAGTCTGTAAGGTGCCTTGCCTTCTTCATAGAAAAGTATAACCTTAAAGACTAAGTCCTGAACCAGCACAAGAAAGTGGCATTAAAAGACCAGAATAGCCCCACCAAAGTAAGTGGAATTGCTCACACCTTTACTGTTATGCATGCACTTAGTTTGCTGCACTGAGGCCTAAGTTATTTGCAATGAAGTGGCCCTGCAGCAATAGAGGTCCATAAGATCGGTCATTTAAAACACTTTCTTTCAGTTGCTTCCCACAATGATAAAGGAATACAGGAGTTTGTATAGGTGTATAAGTTCTTGTTGTCAAAATCATTTCTATGCTGCTCAAAAATAATTATATTTCATTATATTATTATAACTCATGATAATATTAAGGTTCGAGAGCCTGGGATAGGATTAATTTTTAATAATTACAAATCTAAATAAATACATTTCCTCTGACCATATCTGCCCAGATTCTTGATTCTTCTCAGCTGAATTCCATTATAATTCTACTGTGTATTCTTCTCAACCTCACTTTGAAAGTTCTCTATAATTCTGCCATCGCTTCAGTTTTCCTCTAACCTCACTGGCTCATACACCTACTTACTCTCCATTCTGAAGACCTTCCTTTCTGTCTTTTTCCCCTTTTTCTCTCTCGTGTTTTTCACATCATGCACTCAGACCAAATGACTTTTTTTAATATTAGAAATAACAACAAGAAAGTCTCCATGAGAAAGATCAATATCTACCTCCTGTTATACACTATATTGATTCTGCCTCACAAAGTGGCGGCTTCCTTGGCAGTCACCCTGAAGTTTAGAGGAGCAGTACAGAAAAAACAAGCTTGTAATAATGAAGAAGCTACATAGCAACAATCTTCTTTATGGCTAGGGGCAGAAGTTATGCATAAACTGGTTTAAGTAATCAGAAATTGGTTTAAACCTGTAACTGAACATAAGTTCAGTGGACATAAACCAGTTTCAAAATGGCTGAAGCTGGTTTAAGATAAACCTGGTTGAATGTAGTATTAGATTTAACTGATTTGAGTGAAACTGGTTTATGAAACTTCTGTTCCAGACTCCTTCCTAGTTCAAGTTAAATCAGAGTCCCCCAGCATCCCAGCCCTAGACTGGGCTGGTTGTGCTGTCTGCTTCAGAGAACAGGGCTGGCCCTGCCCCTTTGCTCCATAGCTGGAGCAGTGAGGGCTGGCTGACAGGGGGGGCAAGCCTGGCTGGGGATGCAGCCCAGTCTGCAGGGGGACTGCCCCCTGGCAAACCCCAGCTAGGATCTAGGGCCAGGGAGTGAGGTTAAATACCCCTTCTCCCCACTCAAACTTACTGTTGGCTGCAACTGTGGACTACAAATCCCAGAGGCACCTGGAAGCAGGAAGAGGAAGTAATGTAGAACCCTGCAGAGTCCTGCTGCTGTAATTCTGGACAGCAAATGGCAAAGACCTGGGGGAAGCAGTAGGAAGAGGAAGTGAACACACAACCAGAGAGCTGTGCTCTAGCACCCTCCAGCTTTGGCCTGAGCCACTGCAGGCATGTGGCTGCATTTCCTGAATCAAAGGTAAAAGTTTGTTCACTTCTGCTTCAATTTAATCTGGCCAGCTTAGACTAGCCTGCAAAGACTGAATCGATTCAGCCTCCGGCTTTTTGACTGTCTGTACCTAGCCTATGTGGTTCCTAACTTTGTGCCTCCTTTCCTGGCACTTACATGTTTCGAAAGCTTCCCAACAAATATTCAAGTGCTCAATCTCCACCTTCAGAAAATGTTCTAAGCAACTGTTCTGAATTCAAAGTATAATATTTTCAAAACAAAATATAAAATACTCTTAAAAGTTTGTTTTTTCCCTCATTTCATTTTGTGGGTTTTTTTAATGATCTTTTTTATTGGAAGAGGGGATAATTTCTCACAACTTTTCACTCAGAGATAAGACCCATTTAAACAAAAGGTCTACATTTCCTCTGATGAAAGGAAAGCCAGTCCTTAAGGAAAAAAAGTTGAATTTGTTTTTTTAATGTGAGAATAACCTTTTGTAAAAATGTTGTAAGTATTGGGATAGGGCAAGCACAGACACACATATTACAAACTAGCCTAAAGGAAAATTATGAAAAAAATGTATGTGCGGGCCAGCTCCCGGTCCCGTCCTCGCTGGGCGCGAGCCGGGCCCGTCTGTGTGCACGCGGGCTGTGGCCGGCAGCCCGGGCACGCGGGGCCAGAGAAAAGTCACGGGGTGGAGTAGTACGCTCGAGCTAGAATCAGTCACGGAGGCATAATGGTTGATTGAAAAGATTATTTACTTACACCGGAGATGGTCGCGGTGCAGGCTGGACAGTTTCCCAGGTACAACTCCGCTTCAATCCTCATTGGAGGACTCTAAACTCGGTTCCCAGGATCCTCGGAGTGGTTCAGACTCCGTGGTGTCGAT
>NW_005842440.1:395478-407266 GCF_000455745.1 Alligator sinensis | reverse complement strand
CGCCACGTGTGCCTAAATTAAGACCGGCCAATAATGTGGCTCAAATCTTAATACAACTGGCGGGAACTCCTTTGCAGCGTGCATCACTGTAATGCAAGAGTAATGCACAATGCAAAGAAGGCTACAGAACGGCGGGAAACACTTTTCTGCACGTGGGTTCTCTATAACAACAGAACACTCCGTCGTGCAAAAGAGCTGCAATTCGGCAGGAACATAATTTAGCGGTGCCGAAGCGCACACAATCAAAAAATCCACAACTTTGGGTTGTGACAATTTACACCAAATCATTTGCATCACTTTTGCACAGTTCTTGCTATATTTTACCTGCTGAAGTCTTTATGGCACAATCCTGTATGAAGTAAGGAGTTGTCTCAACTCTCACTGAAGCTAATGGATGTTCAACTCCTCTCGGAGTGTTCAGTACAAAACTTTTTCACTAACACTGTTTTGAAAGAATCTACAGGAAAAATGTCCTGAAAAGTCACTGATTTCCATAGAAATACCCCTTTTTTTTTTAAATCAAGTACCTGAAAGCTGAAATATGTAGTCTCAGAAATGCTACTGAATTACCTCCTGGGATTTCTAGTTCAGTTTCCTTATGTCACAGGTTTCATTTCCCAAAATGCCCAATGGTTAGGGGCTCCCATTGTGCATGGCATACAGAGGACCATGGGAGAATGAAAGATGCAGATTGCTTGAGACCCCCACCTTTCCAAATCAAAGTATTTCAGATTCTGCCCCCCAAATTTTGAATTTCCACCAAAAATACAGAATTTTCTACATAAAAAGTTACTTTTTCGATCAAATCTACTCATCACTCCATAGAGCAGGCTCTGATTCTGCATTCAGATCACCATTTACGGAGACCTTTATGCTCACTGCCACTGAACACAATGAAAGTCCATGTGGACATACGATTGCACCCACGTAGATCCAGTTACATAATCAGGTTTTAAATGACCATTTCTTCAGGTCAGGAATACAGCAGTTATTTGTTTGGCACAGTTTCTCTACAGTGCAGTAGCAAGAATCCTATCGATTGTCTTAATTTTTTCAGGACCCTGTTTGCTCTCGCACTGCATATCTGTATCACAGTGCAATATTGCCTTTTTGGTTTCAAATGAAATTATTCTTTTCTTTCTTAACTTCTCCTCATGTGAAAGCTCTCTCTCCCCTGACCTCACACACATATCCACTCTAGAATAATTTGTATTCTCCTTTTCTGTTGCCAGTCTGTCATAATCAGCAGAAGTGACAAAACGTAAATTTGACTATTTAAGGTAAGGATGCTCTCTGCCAGCTGACATAATTGCATTTTCTGTTTCCTTTAGAAAGGCAGGTATGTTTTATAGAGAAAGTGAGAACATGACTATTAGTCAACTTATACTCGATTATTACTTAGGCAAAAAAAAAAAAACCAATTACATCTTGTCAAGTAATTAATACAGTATATACCCCATGCTCTGGTAGCATCCAGAAGCTTTTAGCTATTTCATGCAGAGCACTCCATCTGCCATCCTTCCTGGGGCAAAACCCTGTGCTGCTGCCTGTGCTGCTCCCATGCACACAGGGGAAGTGTGGCCGGGGAGCTGGGAGCAGGCAGCTTTCTGCACCCCCCGCTGTGCCCTGCCCCACCGGGTTCCAATGCTGTTTTGCAGAAGTGGCGAGGGCAGCACAGCGGGGAGCACTGCCAATATGTGCTGCCTCCCCAGAGCCCGGGGCCAGGTCTGGGGCAGGGAGGCAGTTGGGGCCAGGGCCGGGGTAGAGAGACAGCAGATGTTTGCAGCTGGCCCAGGTTCTGGGTAGCTGCTGACAGCCACAGAGCCCGGGCTGGGGGGCAAGGGCTTTGGATGGAGGGGCAAGTGGCAGCAGGGCTGGGGGGCAAGGGCTTTGGGTGGGAGGCAAGGGTCATGAGCAGGGCTGGGGGGCAGGGGGATTGGGTGAGGGGCGAGGGGCAGCAGGGCTGGGGGGCAAGGGGCACAAGCAGGGCATCCTGCCATGTACCCCCTGCCCTCATTTTGTTTTTCTGGCATGCCAGCACTCCGGCACCTTCCAAGGTAGGCCTTGTCGGGGGTTTTGGCTCTCTAGTCAAAAAATGTTGCCTACCCCTGACACATATTTGAGTTATCAACTATTTCCTTCCAGATCCCAGGCCAACCTGCTATTTCAAGCAAGCATTTAATCATGTCGTCTACACACAGCCTAAGTCTCTCTCTCACATAGCTTCATTATTTCACAACACTTTTTCACAGGCACAAGGGGTGAGGTAGGATACACAGCATGTCAGACTTTTAAGGTAAATGTTAGTGGTTCAAAGATACAAGACAATCTCACTATCTCATCCACATACACAAACTCCTGCACTTGGACAAGGGCTGACAGAAGTCAATAATATTCCACGTTGACACAGGGAACTGACATGTGAACAAGACTTCAGGCTTAGGACCACAATGACGGCTATACCAAGCGTTCAAAACATGAAAGCTGGAGAGCAACAGAAAACAAGAGCTGAAAGGTGTATGTATTATGACAGTATCATAAATGAGACTAAATTCCTGGAGCTAGATATTTTTAACTGTCCCCCCTGGAATAAACTGAAGAACCCACACAATCTACATATAGATTCTAGAGAGGCAAATCTGCTTTTCTTTACTAACTCCCACTTGTTGCCCTTTTTCCTTTAGCATAGACTCCTGAAAGGCCTCCCAAAGAACACATTCCTTATATTTTAAATCTACAAGACAGGAAAGCTCCTGTGTAAGTTTGCATATACCAGACTTGGCTCTTTTTATTTTGTTCTGTTCTGGATGGAAGAGAATTCAGGAGTGAGAATTCATCTCTCATGAAAACCTTTCACCTTCTTTTTCTTCAGAAACAGAGCACTTGACAAAAGAGGTTGTAATCACGCACATCTTCAGAAAGAACAGAAGGGGAGTTGGTCTTCTTTTGTTCAAAATAAGGTATTATCATGGTGCAAGTCCCAAGATGGCACTCTCCCACAGCTTTACATGTGAGCACATTGCAGACTTTTTGAAGAAGTGCTGTGCCATTGTAAGATCTGCGATAGTTTCTTGGGAAGGAGTTGCTGCAACCAGTAAGAGAACTCTGCAGTTTTCTCTCTAGCTAGAGTCCAACTCTTGATATGATACGAAGTTGCTTTCTGGGAACCAGGATTTTGAGCTAGGATTCCTGAAAAGGGATTTAGCCTGCATACCATTTGTGAACACCTCTGTTCAGTCTGGTGTACATAATGTAAATAAACAAACTGGATAAACAGATACCCCAACTCCATATCCTTAATTTCTCCTTTCATGGAGAGCCACCCACCAAGACCCTGTGACATCTGTTACTGCTCAGTAAAAGGGGAAGCAATCTCTTTTACAGTTATGTAAAAGCTCAGCTTAACCCCTGAATGAGACTAAGGAGGAACTGCAGTTACCTATGAGCATTTTACATCCAAAGGAACATTATTTCTGGAGCAAAAAAAAAAAAATCAATCCCTGACTGCAACTGCTGTGTTAGGGATCTGCAAATTGATGGAATGATTAAACAGGAAAAAGAACAGTAAGAGCCAACAAAGCTTTTTTCTACACTGGATATAATTTATAATAAAGCATCCAACCATCTGCAGATCCTGATACCCTGCCTCCTCACAGGAAAGAGTGTTCTTCCACATCATTTTCCATGAGCACTTATCTTGGCATTCCATTCTGCATTAGGTCTCCACTGATTATGGAGCCCAACTCATGTTCTGTATCTTGATATTCTCTATGGGATTGGCCATATACATCTGAAAGATCATCTCTGCATTTGTTACTGTGAATGTCCACAACAACAATCTTCCACCAAAACAATGAAACTATCAACCAACATGACAGGGTTGGGTGACTAAGAAGAGTTTTCACAGGAGCTGGACTTAGCCTATAGAACTCACTACAACAAGACATAAGAATGACCAAGGATATTAGTATTTTCACAACTAAATGCAAATCTCATTTTTCAGTCACCTTTTTCCATGCATACTTCACACACACACAAAAAAAGTATTTTATGCACACATTCTCTTTCTTATAGGCTGGCACAGGAGGAAAAGAAAAGCTGAAATTGTTATACTGCTTTAACATATTTGGGAAAGGCTAAAATGTAGTAGGGACAGGTGTCACAAAAAATGATAGTACACAATGTTACTCATACTACACATATACAGACAGTATTTAAATCACATAGTTAACATCATAAGCAAATGGTGCATAGTACTCCACACAGCAGTGTGGAAATGGTAAATCAGGACTAAACACATGAAGGTAAGGCCCTCTTCTGACCCCAAACACTGTAGAATCTTTGATAGCTACACCAAGTCAACACAGACTTAGTTTTATGACATACATAGTAATTGCATGAAACTGCACTTATCTATTGTACATTAGAAAGAGGAAGGACTGTGCAAACACTGTCTATGGCTCTAGGGAAAATGAAGCATTTCAAATGTAAAGCTACAAATACACAGGGGAGCTGAGTTACCTCTGCTATAGCAACCTCAGCTTTCAAATTTCCAACCACAGACTGCAGTTCTATTCCAAAATTTAACACAGTAGAAATGCCAACCTCCCACTGATCTGATTCTTAACATACACAAGGAAACAATCTGCTGAAATTGGTGAGTAAAAGTAAAATTTTCAAACGTGCTGAAAGCTGTGTACACACTGTAACTGTAGATGTGACTGCAGCACACACAGGCCTGCCTGAGCTATCATTAGTCTGCCTAGTTGGGATACCAATAGCATAGGTATCTACCATGGCAGCACCATCTAGACACTCAAGTAGGAAGCACACACACAACTTGTACAGCATACGCTGAAGCCTAGGCCATGAGCTAGCTCAGTTAAAGCCAACTCAGACATGTCCTAGTGGCAATCACTCCTCCAATCGCAAATGAGACATACAAGGTAAGTTCCATTATCAGGAGTAACTAAGGCACTCAGAGATCTAAGAGCTCCATTGGCTTTCTCTGAAACTTAGGTTAAGTGCCTCAGTCAAGTTGAGACAAAACTTTAAAATGTAAGTTTTGACTACTTTTTATTCCCTTTACCCCTATAAAAATCATTTGGAGTATAGAGGAATAAGCTGAATTCAGCTCATCAGTAGAACTGTTTACTAAGCCCCCATTACTAACACCTTATCAATCTCACTGAAGACAACCAGATTGCACAGATGTGACACTTCACCTGCAGGACTTCTCTTATTACTTACAATGCACAAGAAGGAAAGAACACAGTTAAACTCTTGGAGTCCAATTTGATTAGTGAATTTATAAGGCTGGTAAGTTAAAAATACATATCAGAACAGATTCAATATCGAAACATGTAGAGCCAATAAATACAGAACCCACAATACCATATTCAGAGTCACATCTCTAGAACAAAGATGCAGTTATATCACATTAACAGTCAGAAGTACTGCATATAATCCCTCCTGTTTTGCTAACTGTTGCAAATATGAAGGCCCCGAGCATGAAGGTTCATGGTTTTACTTGCCAGCTTTCTGCTGTATTTACTGCCCTCCATCCTGCAGTGGGGGCAAAGTTGATATGGCAGAAAGAATGCTTTACCTTTTAATAATGGCTGCAGAACCATTTCTGAGCCTCATCAGCATGTTCTGAGCCTTAGATATGTAAATACAAATTAGTACAATTTGAAGTAATGTTGAAGAGGAATACTTTGTGGCTCTTTGGCTTTATAAATGTGTTTTATTGAAGTGTAATACTTGGAAGGTTACAAGTGAATACTCTCAAAGAAGTACACTGCCCTTAAGGTTTGGACTGAATGACCCTTTCAACCCTGATTCTATGAGTTGACAGTGTTTGTGTGTGTGGTGCACTGCTGCCCTCCACTGGATTGCCTTTGATCTGTTCCACTGTTTATTCCCTGGCTGTTCTAAAGCGGACAGGCAGAAGACTAAATATTGGGAGCACAAGATTTCACTCAGATATCACATAAATGTAGCAAGCTGCTGATTACTGTTGGTCACCATAAATTATGATAATTCAGCACCCATGCTAATCCTTGAAGAATTATGCCTTAGAACTACTGTTGCATCAAGAAGCCTTACCAAGCAGGACATTCCCTTTCACCTAATTAGCCTGTTCGAGCTCAGCTAAAAAAGGGCCAAAACTGTCAATGAAACCAGTAACTCTGCACATTCTTATTTCCCAACATTTGAGGGTTTTTGTAATTATACCTTTGGGAATAGCAGAATTTAACTTTTTGCTTTGTTTTGAATAAGGGGAACCTTAATTCTCTATTTCACATTTTTCATTAGCATGTGACCTGTGTTTTGTTGTAAGCCTAAAAGATCTTTCAAAGAGATACCTCTAGAGACCTGAGCTGAGTATTTTCCAGCTGTTTCCTAACGTGCAGCTTAGAGGTTTAGGAGTCCCATATCGTGGCTGGAAGGGGGAACCATAAAGACCTATTGTAAAGATACAAATTTAACTACACCTTTTCTGTAGGCAGAAACAGACAGTGACATGTACTTCCTCCTGTTGCTGTTTCAACCCCACCACGAGCTGTTACTGACCTGGGTTCCTCCAGTCACCCTATATGCCTACTGACTGACAAGGAAAGCAATATGGGATGTTGCATCTACCATAGCCCTCCTCTTTGGCAGTCTCCAGCTGCCTGTCTAGCTAGATCACTGGCCTGTTCCATTTACTTATATACTTATAAGTATACTTATATATACACACTTATACTTTCAAATTTGCTTTCAAAATGATAGCTATAATCAGAAGGACAGTTTGAAGATACCATGCTTCCTCACCCCAGAGCCATCTTCAGTCTATTCTGAAAAAGCAGCTTCTCAACTGTGGGGCCTAATCAGCTTTTCCAGAACACCAGCGGGGCCAGGGGAGGGAAGTGGTGACTTCCTTTTTAGAAGCCTTCCTCTTCATGACCCCATCCCTCAAAAACGCACTTGTTTTTGCCTTTTTTCCCCAGCCATCCCATGTAAAACCACTACCTTAATTCCCAATCTCTGAAGGAAACATCTGTTTCCTTCCCCAGGGACATTCCTCCCCCTCCCCAGCCTTGCCCTCCTCCAGTTCCAAAAAAACTCAGCCTTTGGATCCTTCCCCACATATCACTGCTCTAACAGCCAAACATCTCTCTGCTTCCTCCCTGTACTCTCCAGGAACCCAACCCCAAATCCCATTCTTCTTCCCTGTATCCCTCAACTCCTCCCCACCCCCCAATCACTTACTATTGCCCTGCAAACTTCCTGAAGTCAACAGATGTTAACATGTGCTGTATATATATCCCAGTACCCCCTTCACCAGCTTGTTGTGTGGCTTGTGTTTGCTCCCTTCCCCACCTTAGAAAAACTGGCTCCGGCTTCTCTTCTCCCACTCCCCTCCTCTTAAAGGATCAGGAGCTTGGAAGCTGCTCTAATCTTTGATCTCAGGCCCTCCTGAAAAAAAACCAAGCCCATATTAGAAACAAATTTTCTATCTGCAATCCAATACAAATGTTTTTCAAAACATAATCAGTTTTAACCTCCTCAGCTTCACCATTCAACCAACCTTATGCTGCTGCCACCTCCTGGTCATTTATCTTTTCCTGTTTTCTGCTACTTGCCTCAGCAATGCCCCCCTTTCCCCCACATGGCTATCGTTGCCCCAGTCTCCTGTTACTGACTCCCTGTTGTCATCTTTCCGGTCCTGTCCCTCTCCCGCCTGCTTTTTACTGCCTACCAACTGCTTTCCCAGGTCTGTGCTGTTTCCTTTTCACCAAAAATTGCTACCCTCAGTCCCTGCTGTTTGCCTTCCTGCTCAGATTTTATTTCCAATTCTTCTATTTTATTCCTGTGGTTGACTTTTCCTAGATTCATAGATTCTAGGGTTGGAAGGGACCTCAGTAGGCCATCTAGTTCAACCCCCTGCTCCTGTATGGCAAAAAAAGGGTCACCAAACCAGGGATCATGTGATACCAGCCAGGTGCCTGTCCAGTCTCCTATGCCTCTTTGACAAGCTCTTAATTCAGAGAAGTAAGCAAGGGTTAGGAGAGTGACTGTTCCTTCTCCCCACATAGTCTACTTAGCTAGAAATAAGTGGTTCCTTTTTTTATCCACATTAAACTGTTAAAGGGAATGAAATCTAAATGTCTTAATGAATGTTGGGGCAAAATTATGAAAGGGGAAAAAACTAGTGAGGTGTAATTACATTTCCATTTTGAAGCAGGTTCCTCTTTAATCTTCTTACATGTATTTTGCTATACCTTCTGTATTTTTTAAAAGTAATTTCAGGGAATGTAGGATTACAGCACTTCTAGGGCCCTCAGTTCCTTCATATCAGAGAGTTAATTGGATAAGGAACATCAGTGATGTGCCTCATTGCGGCTGAAGCAGAACACATGAATTTCTCTAGCTTAAAGCAGAACACATGAACTTCTCTCGCTTAAAGCGATGTCACAAATCCAGGTTATGACCTCAGTTCCAAATATATCAATAGAAACGGGACTTTTAGGAAGAAAACTCACACTTCCTACCTTACCTGTCCCTCCCAACCAATTCACCCTAACTCTGTCAGTGAATGTAATCTTTATTTCAAGTTTGTCACTTAAATTAACCGGACTGCTTCAGTGAATTTTCTGCAGTTAAACTCAAGGATCTCTAGGTGCTTTATAGACAAATGAATTTCACCTCATCTATGAGTCAGGAAAATGTTAAATCCCCATTTTAACAAAGATGGAAATGAAGATATACGTGTGACCGCTGCAAGTCAGGGGAAAAGCAGAGAAGAGGGCCCACTTCTCCTGGCAAAACCCCAATTTAAATTCCTCACGCAGCGGAATAAACTCACAAGCGAAAAGGAATTATCAAGACAGTCCCCCATTACAAAGCCCAAGATGACCTTCAGTATTAATGAGCTGTGTGCCGGACTTGAGGAAGTCCCTGAGGGACAAATTATAGCTAGAGGATATAGGAGCTGCTGAAACCTCAGAAGCTTTAAGGAAGGGGACTTGCATTTAACAGACCACAGAACAGAGTTGTTATTGATCTGCAAGACCGTGATGAATTTGGGGTGAGCAGCATATCCTATGGGGGCACAACAGGGAGGGTCTTGCCAACGGTAGCTGAGGCTGGTTCAGCTGGATGGAGACGCCTTCCAGGAAGTGCTGTTTCCTCACGAGCTGACACTGATGCCTAGGGGTGCGGTTGGACTACTGTATGCCACATGGCTATTTATGGCATGACTCCCCACAGTCATGGTTAAATATGACTCATCATACTATCATGCCCAGGGTGGGGAAGGGGCGGGGCGGGGTAGGGCAGGGCAGGGCAGGGCAGGGCACAGCACAGCACAGCACAGCACAGAAGCAATTCGCTTGATTGTAATGAGTACAGGAGACAGAGACAAGCACGCAGGCATGCGGCTGTGGTTATTGTAACAGGGGTAATGATGGCTAATTGTGGATGTGTTATGGACTGTCAAGTGAACAGAGACAGGACGGAAAATGTATAGATGTGTATGTGTTATATGTATGTGTGCATAGGCAACTGGTACAGGTGGCATGGGGAGGCACGTACCCCCCCGACAGGGCCATCCCCACTCTTCTGTGGGTGCTCACCAGCCCCGTCCCCGCCACCTTGTGCGGGTGCTCGCCAGCCCTGTCCCCACTGCCGACACCAGCAAGGACTTCTATGGGTGCCCCCGCAGACGCAGGAGGCACCAGTTGCCCGTGTGTGTCCATGTTTTATACAGAGAAATACATATTTTTGCAAAAAAAAAGAACCCAAAAAACAAAAAAACTACACCTCATATTTCATCCTGAGGCATGTCAGAAAGCAAGCGATCTAACACACCACATCTAGTGCATGATGTGACTAAATGCAGGGGTGCAAGAGCTAGCTAATGAGACGCCACAGCAGGCTCAGAGCTAGGGCTTCGCACTGAAACCCAGCGGTTTTCTTCCCCCCCGCGCCGAGGGCCGACCCCATTCACACGCTTCTGAGCGAAGCCCCGCCCCGCGCTAACCCGGGAAAGGCTCGAAACCGTGTCCCCGCCCGCAGGCGAATGCTACGTCATAGGAGGGCGGCCCCCGGATACCCCTCCATCGACCGCGCATGCGTACGCCGCCAAGACCCCCCCCCCGGCTCCCGGCTCCGGCCCGCCGCCACATGACTCACCACCAGAAGCTGTCACGTGGGGGCTCACCCTTGTGTTCTTTGGTGAGAGCAGCCGTCCATCTATTGATAGACGCGGACGGCAACCAACCATGGAGCGGGGCTGGAGCAGCGGCAAGCAGAGCCGCCGTCCCGC
Source organism: Alligator sinensis (assembly GCF_000455745.1). NCBI lineage: Eukaryota > Metazoa > Chordata > Crocodylia > Alligatoridae > Alligator > Alligator sinensis. The sequence goes on along the minus strand of NW_005842440.1, from coordinate 396,951 downwards.
CCGGGCCCGGCGCTGCAGCCCAGGCCGCCGCGTCGCTGCAAGGCAAGTGCAGGCCGCCTGCTCCGGAGCCGCGTTGCCAGGTCTTAAATAAGAGATGATCGTATCGGAAACTCAGAAATGCCGTATTTGCTGAAATACATCGTACACGGAAAAAATATGCAAATGAGCATGCAAATAAGTTGTCCTGTTTGCTTTATATTGAGGTCGCTGGTGAGTGAGTGAGAGAGACTGTGTCATCAAAGTTGAAGCGTTTCTTTCTTTCGAGGCGAGCAGCCATAAGAAAGTGCTGACAGGAGCCCCGAAAGTCAGTTCAGACTCCCTAAGACTGACTTGGGTTTTGCATATGCTACAACAATGAGCTGCCTCAAAAATTATGCTACATTTTGAATACTTTTGCCATTATTGGTCATATGTTGTATGAGGGTTGAAATTATCCTACAAATATGATAATAATTGTACACCTGGCAACACTGCTCTGGAGCGTTGCTTGGCCTCGGGCAGTAGCGCATGACGGGTGGAGCTGGAGGCCTGTCCTGGGGCACAGGCAAGCAAACCTGTGTGTTGGGTGTGGAAAACTGATGCTGGGGGGCAGCCAGGGCGACAGCCGGGGGAGCATGCAGGTTGGTCCCTCTCCCTTAGGTGCTCCAGGGGGCACCAAGCAGCAGGTGTTGTTCAGTGGCTGCTTGAAAATGTGAAGGAGAGATCCCCCTGCCCCTGTGTGCACTGATTCAAGGAGTTGTCTGGTGCTTGCGGCTTCTCTTTAAAGCCCAGGAGCGCTGAGTTGAGGGCATGATAATGTCACGCTGCAAGGTCCACCTCACTCCCCATGTGTTACAGCTTAGGAAGCGCACCAGCTACCAGGCGACCCACACAGCATAGCACAGACACGCAAGCAAGGAAAAATCACCTTCAGATAGAGGGTGCTTTTGAAAGATGACTGAAGACTCTTGATATGTGTAGCCAGCTGTGGGAAGGCTTTTGTGCAGCTTTCTTGCAGCTTTTGGTTGGTTAGCTGGGTTTTTTTCTTTGTTTCTTGGGTTGCTGAGAGAAACTCGCATCAACAGGCCAAGGGAAATGGAATATTACCTCGGACTTGCAAGTCCCAGCTCGCCCCATGCCTGTATAGATTGGGCTTTTCAGCAGGGCTTCTCTGGCACTTTTATCTAATAGATAATTGAATTGGCTATTAGAGAAAAGCACCAAGAAGCCCCACTGAAGCGAGCAATTTATACAGAAGCTGTAGAGCCAGGTCAAATTAATGCGCTTCCTCTTCCAATAAAGTGTTTGCTTTTTTTTGTTTTTCAAATCTGTTAGCACCCTATATGACTACAGCATAACTGCCTCCGACCTATGTAGCTAGTCAGCAGTGAAGCTGGGACTAGAACCAAAGACTTTCATAGTAGCTAGGGTCAGGAGGGTCCTGAACAGATAATTTAGCCTGACCCCCTGCCACAGGCAGGAATGAATGCCGGG
>NW_005842440.1:393120-395197 GCF_000455745.1 Alligator sinensis | reverse complement strand
CAGTACTCCAACTGTGGCCTGACCAAAGTCGCATAGAGGGGGAGTATCACCTCTCTGGACCGGCTTGAGATGCATCTTCAGATGCATGACAAGGTATGGCTGGCCTTGCTGGCTGCGGTCTGGCACTGGCAGCTCATGTTCATCTTGGAATGAATAATGACTCCAAGATCCCTTTCCGCCTCTGTGCTTTCAAGAAGGGAACTCCCCAGCTTGTATGTATGCTGTGGATTCCTTCTCCCCAGGTGCAGCACCCTGCATTTATCTACGTTGAACCCCATCCTGTTCTCATCTGCCCACTTTTGTAGTCTGTCTAAATCTAGTTGCAGCCTCTCTCTCCCTTCAAGTGTGTCCACCTTGCCCCACATCTTAGTGTCATCAGCAAACTTGGACAGCGTGCTTTCCACCCCCTCGTCCAAGTCGAAGATGTTAAACAGTGCAGGCCGGAGGACCGAGCCCTGGGGTACCCCACTGCTCACATCTTGCCAGGTTGAATATGACCCGTCCACCACTACTCTCTGGGTGCACCCTATCAGCCAGTTTTTTACTCATCCAACTGTGTAGGCATCAATGCCACATTCACCTAATTTATTGATGAGAATGGGGTGAGAGACAGTGTCAAAGGCCTTCTTAAAGTCTAGAAAGACTACGTCCACCGCGACACCATCGTCCAAGGATTTAGTTACTTGGTCATAAAAGGCAATCAGGTTGGTCTGGCAGGACCTGCCTTTGATGAACCCATGCTGATTGTCCCTGAGTGTGATCTCCCCTGCAGGCCCCCCACAGATGTGATCCTTGATGATTCTCTCCAAGATCTTCCCGGACTTTGCTGGTCCTAATCCTGTCCTGAGACTATCAAGTCATGCAGCCATTAGACGAACTGGACCTATTGCCAAACTGACCAGAAACAGGAACTGTTACAGAAATTAGGATACGTAACAAAATTAAAAATGTGTGACGCATGCAGATAATATAAATGGAATCCTAAAAAAAACCAAAACAAGTAAAAGCAATTTAACTGAAATGTGTGGATGTTAGTGAATTAAGATGCTATATTTCTGTTTTGAAAAAGTTTTACTCTAACCAAAAGAAATAACTGGTCAGTATAAATGAAATATATTTTACTCCGGTCATTTTTTTCCTTTTTTTGTTTTGCACATTTCAACACATTGGGTGAAATTCTGTGGTCCCTTAGGAGTCGAAACAGAAAAATGCCAATTATGTCATTAGGACCAAGATTTCATTCACACTGTCCATTTCACTGTTTCAGCTTTTATGCAACATCCCGGCATGCTCTCTAGGCTGGGCAGGGCTCTCTGCTCCACAGCAGAGCTGGCCCCTCCCCTCTGCTCCCTGGCTGCAACTCCAGCAGAGACTGCAGGCATCTGCCTGGTTTCTGCTGTACCTCCTCCCCCCCCCGGCAGGGATTCTGCCGTCCCCTCTGCCTTACACAGACACACAGCACTAGCTAGCAGACCACATGCTGGCTATGGTCCGTGCTGTGGCAGATGGGACAAAGGCAGAATCAACAGGTAGCTGGCAATGTCCCTCTGTTGTTTTCTTAATGGGATAATAAAAAGTGAGTTGGGGGTGATAAATGCTCTGTTATCAATTCCCTGCTGGGCTGGTCAGGGGGAACCTCTCCCTAATTGGTGTCCTGCTGGAGCCTGGCCATGCTCCCCCTCCTCAGCTCAGCATCCTAAAAGGGAAGGGGGGGGCTGCTCTCATGCCCCCTGGCTTCTAGCCTGAGCCACTGCAGGCATGTACTTGCATTTTTTTTCAGTCCAGGGGGGATTTCTGTATGGTTACGAATTAGTTTAGCCTAGCCAGTTTAAACTAACCTGCAAAAATTAAATCATTTCAGGCTCAGGCTTTTTCAATGACTGTCCTTAGGCTAAAACTTGTGTAATACTTTGAAGATAAAACATGTTATACTGATAATAACCATTCAGAACTGTACTCCTCTAAGGTAAATAGCAATGTAGTTTTTCATGGGAATAAATTCTGTGAGAAAGATGTACAAGCACAACATGTTAGCAAACCAAGCATAATAGTGAAATGTGTGTGTGTGTGTGTGTGT
>NW_005842440.1:392451-393110 GCF_000455745.1 Alligator sinensis | reverse complement strand
ATATATATATATATATATATTTTTTTAGGTATGAACAAGATGAAACACAAGCATCGCTAAATGCAGGCCCCAGTACCAGTGAGTCCCCTTCTTCCTCTTCCAGTTCATGTCGGAGCTCTCCAGTGCCTGGTAAGAAACTGCTGTATGCATGAGCCAAAAGCCAGCACTTCAGAATTAGCTGCATGTAGATAAAATATTTTGTCAGGAAGACATTCAAAAGCTGAAGTAAGCTACAAGAAATGTTCTAAAACAATGTGGGTGTGCAACTTTTTTGGCAAGTGTGCCACAAATTAGCCTTGTATCCTCCACAAGTGCTGCTCTATTCCCTTCCCCTGCCCAGTTTGCTATTCTGCTTTCTGCCCTATCTCTCGCTGTGCTGCTGCCTGTCCTTTCTCCAATCTGCCACATACACACAAGCTGCCAATGTCACTTGTGGCACAGGCTGCAGGCTGGCCACCCCTGTTCTAAGAGATGTACATCTTTAAAAGAATTATGTTAAATAGGCAAAGACAATATCACTATAGTCCCATGTAGTAATTATAACCCAGAGCTGAACAAATAGCAGCCTGCAGGCCACATGTGAGACAGGAGGGCTTAAAATGTGGCCCCCCAGCTCCCACCTGGCCACTGCTACCCTTGTTGCTCAGCTGCAGCAGCAG
>NW_005842440.1:385398-392435 GCF_000455745.1 Alligator sinensis | reverse complement strand
TCTTTCCCTTGGCTTCTGCTGCATGCCCCTATCCCAAGGAGTGGGGCAATGTGATTTAACATGGCACAGCCCACTGTGCTGGGAGAGCCAGCAGCCTAGTAGAGCCCATAGGGAGCTGAATGTGAGGTGAGGTGTGGAAGGAGTGCCTACACGCGTGCATGCATGTGAGCCATACAGTCATAGGTGTCATTGGCCCCTGCTAGTGCTGTCCCCACATTATGCAGCCTATGGGGCATGTGGCCCCTGGTCACTTTGAAATTGGACAGCCCTGTTGTAACTCATAGCTAAGAATTCCACCTTAAGAATGGAGAGGTTAAAGAAGAGTTTGGTTTGGTTTCCCTTTTAACAAATATATCCCTAGTAAGGCTAAGCATGTGGTTAAACATGTACCTTTCTCCAGTGTGGGAGGGCACTGAAATAGTATTTAGCCCCATAAACTCTTAATGACAGGACAAAACTACTATAAATGGTTAAGGTGACCTCTAACACTTCAACCAATAACTGCTTAAGAGTTTATGTGAGGCTATGAGAACTAATATGTATCCTGTGAAAGGGCTTATCATGATATAATTAGGCACAAAATACAGATCAGTCTTACTGACATGTTAACATAATTTGTATTTCAGCTTTGAATAAATCCAGGCTATTTTTTTTAAGGCTGAAACATGAGCACTGCTCTTAGGGAGTTGCACAGTAAACAGCAGGAAAGAAAATTTTGAATTAATACTTTTAACAGGAGCTGAAGGCTTAAAAAGAAAATCGCCTCAACTCAGGTAAAGATCTTTATACTGTGTTTCCTTGCATACTTTACATCCCCATATATAATACACACCTTGTTTTGAAAGGCAGAATGAAGAAAAAAGACTTTTCCAGAGTTATGGTTGCATAGAGCAAGGACAGAACCTCATCTTCAGCCGATTTATCATCTCTTTCCTGCATAACTATAGCTGTATCCAGACTTATAGCAGGCTAGACTTATACTTGTTGCTGAAGTCTGGTCTCCATGGGTGGACCTATGATTCTGAAAGAGCTAAAGAGGCTTTTGAACAGAGATCAGGAGGAGTTAGCAAAACTTCCCTAAGATTAGCTTGATTAGTAGAACATTAAGACCATAAAAAGGATATGATTGTTAACACCTGTAGAGTGAAGAGCAATGAGCCAGTAAGTCAAATGATTCTGTCAGCGGCCTCAACAATAATACTACAGCTGCTGCACTGTGGATCAGGAATCAAAACAAAGCTTCCCTGCTTAATACACTCGCTTCAGTTATGGGGGCTGACTTTGGGAGGAGAGGTGCATGTTGTTTGTGAGAAAATATGGTATTTACTTTTTCAGGAGGAAAGAAAGGCTTTACTGCAATGCATTGCACCATTATGAATCTACCCTAGCAATTATTTTTGCCTATCTAACCCCCACCCCCCTTGAAAAATACCAGTCCTAAGAAATAATGTGCTGGATATGGTTTTCTTCCTGTTCCACTTTTGAAAGGATTTGATCATACTGGGTTGACCAGTAGATCAGCGGTCAAAATGTACTGTTTACTTATAATTGTTTAAATATCTGGTTTGGAAGCATATTCAGAAAAGGGTGTTTATTCTGAGGAAAGGAATCACTAGCTTTATATTTGGTTGATTTTTAATTGCCCATTGTCTTTCATGTTTAGTCCCATTATAATTTTTCCCCTCTGCAGCATGCTATGGTGACAAGCAAAATGGATGCTTTTGTTCTGAAGCAGCTATTATTTGTGCTGCTTTTCCTTTTGTTTGCTGATTTTTTTTCTTTCACTGCTAGCTTCTGTTTTCCTACCAATGTATTGAGTATCTGGTGGTAAGAGGATAGTTTGTCTTTCTCTAGGTGTAGGTTTTTGCTATTTGAAGAGAAATTTGCCTCACCTCATGTCTTATTAATCAGCATCTTTATCTGTGCCATACATTTGAGACCAACCTGGGGGCAGAAGTTTCCAGTATCCTTTGGACATGGGATCCTGAAAATTGGTGGTCCTTTGTCATTACTGTGAAGATGAACAGGGTCAAAGAGTAATAGACAGACTTGGTCACCCATCTAATTCTGTCTGGTATTTATTTTTTAAAGAACTTCCCGGATTCTACTATGATCCTGAAAAGAATCGCTATTTCCGCCTGCTCCCTGGGCATAATAATTATAATCCACTCACCAAGGAAAGCATTCAGTACAAAGAGATGGAGTGCAAAAGACTGAAGCTCTTGGAGGAAGATGAACAGCAGAAGGTAGGTTCAGTGAGGTTGCATATAGATTTTGCCACATGCTGGCCCAGGGTTGTCTGCAAGCCAAAGCCTTCTAGTTTCAGTGTTGGTGTAATCATTAAGCCCAATAGGAAAACAGTGGGTTTTTTTAGTTTCCAAGTGGGGGAGGTCTCCCCCCCCCAGTTGTCTTCATTAGATTGAAAAGGCAGTCTTTCAATCTTTGGTAAAAATTACACACGAGGACACACACATCTATAGCCCAGATGTTAGGACACTCACCTGGAACATGGAACACCGCTTTCAAGCTCTGCTGTGAATTGGACAGAGCAGGGACTTGAACAGAGGTCTCCCACATCCCAAGTGAGTGCATTAACCACATTCCTGAAACCAAGTCACCTTCCCAATAAACTTTCCATGAAGCAGTACGTTTCTGCAAGACATTCTTGCTTTGATGAAATTACATATTTTAAAAGGAAAAAAACCTTCATCAAAGGCCATACCTCAGACAAAATCTGTTATGACAGGGTTAAGACAGTAATTTAATTATACTTTGTAACTTGTAAATAATTTATAATTGCATGCTGTCGTTCTGGAATGCTAAATTAAATGATTATTTGGAATTCAATAGATTGAAAAAGGTATTTGACCAATAATTTAGGGTAAAATGATTACAGGGATGCTGTCATTTTCTCAGAACCAGGTATTGTAGACAAGATTAAAGGTTTCACTTGATCTTAATTTTTCTTGGTCAGAAGCTCTTCATACTTCCTATTTAGATAAAATTCACTTCATCCTGTACCTACACCTCCTTTTATTTTATTTATGTATTTGTTTTAATTTATGGTCTTAAGGAATTTGGTATAGTATAGCATTGTACTTTTTGGCCTGGGCTGAAAAAGAAGCTTTTATGATGAAGAGCCAAAAAATGACTGTTTAAGAATAGTCTGTTCATAAGATTTTAGAAGGTTTTAACTGCATGGGAAGTTTAAAGATTCTTGCATGGTCTATAACTGAATTCATTCAGCCTTCTCTTGGCCCTGATATTAGTTGCTGAATTTCTTAAAAGACTAATTTTCATTAATTCATTTAATCCTAGACCAGTATTCTGGGGGTCACCAGGCGCGTGTGTGTAGATTTATAGATTGTAGAAGATGGTTTGGATAGGGAGGATCCTGCCTTAGGCAGGGAGTTAGACTAGATGACCAGCCAGCCCTACTTCACTATGATTCTTCCTTTTAAGCAGCTTTTAAAAATGTGGGTTAGAGATGAATGGTTACCAAAATAACCCAGATATGAAGACTTCCCAGAGTGCTTTGGATCCTTAAGAAGCACATAACTGCACATTTTCATTTTTTCCTTTTTAATAGAAAGCATCTAGAGCTGGGTTGAACTCATCAATTCTCTTACACAAGAGGCAGTTAGGTTTGCTCAGCTCCACCAATTATTGCAGGTAAGATAATTTGAACATTTTTATTTGTTTGTTTGTTTGTTTGTTTACCCCTACAAAGTTTTTCTGTTCATACACCTTTGCCCTTAATCTGGACATTCCCTGCTGGCTCAGCATGAATAAAGGAAAGCATCCAAACTAACATGTATCTACTCGTTCCTTTACAATAAGATTTGATATACACCTGTGCAAAGTGGCTGGTATTCACTTCGGATTCAGATTCAGCCTATTCAGGGGAGAGTGATTCGATTCAATGATTCAGATCACTGTCCCGAATCGATTCAGCTGAATCTGATTCTGAGATTCGGCTGCTGCCAAATCACCCAGACCCATCCCCCTCCCACTCTCCCACCCCAGGTGGTGGCTGTCCTGTCCGCCCCAGCTCCTGGCACATGGGGTGGGGGGGGACACGACACCACCCTGACTCACTGGGTGCTGCTGGGGAGGGACACACCACCCTGACTCACTGGGTGCTGCTGGGTGGGGGGTGATCCCCATTGCCCCATGCTGCACAAGGGGGTTCTGCAGCAGCCCCCTGACACCCCCCCCCGCTGTCCCCGTCCCCCCCATGGCTGCCTCACCTGCCTCAGCTCTGGCCCATTTAAGGAGAAAAAACACCCAGAAACCCTGGACTCACCAGTTGCAGCCCAGCGGGGGGTGATCCCTGCTGCTCTCTGCTGCCCTGCACCATGGGGGGTGGGGACTCTGCACGAGCCCCCTGAGACCGCGGCAGGAGCTGGTGAGTATGGGATTATTTTCCGGGGAGGTTCTTAAAGGGCCAGAGCTGTGGTGGGCGGGGCAGCCATAGGGGGGCTGGGACAGCAGGGAGTGGGGCTTGTAGCAGAGCCACCCCCATGCAGCAGGGGGCAGCGGGAATTCCCCCCACCCCACCCCAGCCTGGCAGCACCCAGTGAGTTCAGGGGGGGGGTTGGTTGGTTGGTTGGTTGGTTTGATTTGGTTGGTTGGTTGTTTTTGAAGCACCGGAGGCGGGGGGCAGACTGGGGGAGCAGGTAGGGGATGGGGCCTGGCAGGGGTCCCCCCCATGGTCCCCTCCCCACTTTTCCAGCCCCACCTCCCCCGTCCCCTACTTACCAGCTCTGAGTCTGGCTCCAGCTCCCTGCTGCAGTGGGCAGGGACTGTCCGAATCATCGAAGCTCTCCAAGTCTTTTCCAAAGATTCAGAGAGCTTCGAACCAATTCAGACCTTTTTATTGGTCCCCTGATTCAATTCAGATTTGGAGATTTGGCCACTGAATTGGGCTGAATCTCCTCTGAATCAAATCAGCACCCACAGCTTTGCACAGCCCTAATGTGATACTGTTTTCTAAGTGGCCTTTCCATTGTAGCTTATTAAGCCATTCTGCAGGGATGTGCTGTGTGAGTCTTCCTAAAACTGACAAGATTTATGATGCAAGAAAATATTTCCTATTGTAAATGTGTTTTCTCATCCTCTCAATATAAGTATAAGCTGTGCTGTACTATTTGCTTTATAATCACAGTATACGGTTTGTTGTATAAATACACTTTCACGGACATTGTCTACATGAGGCTTTTTTCCCTTGGCTTTTAATTCTTGCTACCACAGAGAAGGGTTCAACAAACACCAGAATGGTGAGAATAACAGTGTGCACAACGTAGTAGAAAATTCTAGCTTCTTGTCTATGCTGTCAGTTCTACCACTGAAGTTGTACTAGCATGCGCAGTGGTAAGAAAAGGCTAATATAAATGTGCATCTGTAATCCTCAAAGATTATTCATTGGTGTGGCTGTAGTCCAAGAGATCCCAAGACATTTTATCTGTTGCTTTCCCTGCAGAGTTTAGGAAGCAGCTCCAAGCCCTTTCATCTGGAATGTCTTTAACTGGCATTGAATCCCAGTATATTTACACTTTTCTTCTTTTGCAGACTGGTCCATGAGTTAAAGGTGAACTGCATGCAGAAGAGAAAAATAGAGATTCATGGTCCAGATTCCTCAGTTGCTGGAACCAACAATTTTAAAATAATAGTGGTATGTTATGAGCACTTTTAAGTTTTCAGAGCAGAAAGAAAGCGGCTTTGATTTGGAACAATAATTAAGTGCTTCATGTGAGTTCTGTGATAGGTACTGGCCTGGCAGACAGGTTTGTGTACACTGGGCATCAGTGTTCTCTACAGCAGATTGCACTGCTGGTTTCACCACCCACACATTCTGAGACTAGACATTTCACACCTAGTGCCCTTTGGGACCAGTGAAGTGCAGCTCCTTAGCTTGTGACACTCTCTTTTGAACAGTCTGCAGTGGGAATTTTAGACTTTTTGTTTGAAGGGAAAAATCCCTTGGGTCAAATTCTGCTAATGACTTTCTAAATATTGAGGAGACTTTCCCTACCCTGAAGTGCTTACAGTCTACCAAGGCAAAAGGATATGAAGAGTCGGGGAAGGGAGGGATGTATAGGTGGACTTGGAGATGAAAAGGAGGACTGGAGAACTCCATGTTATTTCCACTGTGTAACAGGGGCAAAGCCCTGTTACTGAGAGTAGGGCTAGACAGTAAAATTACAAAGCTGCAGTTGATGAACTGCTGGGAGATAATTAGGTTCTGGCCTGCTAAGGTGTCCTCAGCTCAGGACCAAGAGCCAGAAGCTGTATAATCCCTGTACCTGAGGCAGAGGGCTGGCTGACCTGCGCAGTGCTGGAGGCCCCTGAGACACTCAGGGGTTTAGAATTTAGATCATTATCAAATTGGTGGGCTGCCAGAAGCCTGTAAACTGTGACCAGGCTGTCAGAGCCTGAGAAGGTGCAGGGCAGGGCACCTAGGGTCACCATTCTGGTTCTCTGGGTTCAACCTCCCAGAATTCATAATCACAGTGAAGGCATGGCAGGTGAAAACAGGATGGTACCCATTGTGAGATTAGAGTGGAGAGTGGAAGGGGTGGGATTGGAGTGACCACAAGTAGATGCTATTCCCATTGCTAGTACTGGATTTTTTTACACACTGAAATATTAATGCAGAATTCCTTTGTATCAATGATCACTGATATCCTGACAGCTGGGTCAGTCCACAGTGACTGTGCTAGAACTCAGCCAGTTGGAAAGATTGTTCATTCTTGGCTGGGGATTGAGTTAAAAAGTAATTCCTTGTATTTTTTTATGTGGATCTGTGTAGAATGGAGAGAGCTTCTCTCAGCACTTTAATGATGAATTGCATAGGGAGCAGGGTTGATGGCTTCTTCAGTGGTGGAGTTGATGAGAAAATCTAAAGCCAGTTCTAATTGACTATAATGATGTTACTCTGATTTTGCAGGCAGATGCTGCTTGTGAGCGGATATTTGCTGTGAATGATGTAGAGCATGGGGGATGTAAATACGGTATCATCAACCTCAGCGGCTTAG
>NW_005842440.1:381519-385367 GCF_000455745.1 Alligator sinensis | reverse complement strand
TCTCTCACTGTGGAGATGTATGACAACCTCTACTTCACAAACCGCAAGGTACTCTTCTGTTTCCTGTTCCTCATCCAGGATCATTTCCTTTAGTCCTGTAACTCCTGAAATGATGTAACTTGGGCTTTGTAAGTGGAAATGAGAAAGGAGGCAGAATGGGGAGGAAAAGAGAAATAGCAGAATCCAGCAGTAAGAAGTTGAGTAAACGGAGACCCTACAGTGACTCATAGTCTGATGCTTCATAATCACTGATGCTCCATAATCGCACTCAACCTGACACCTTTTGTGAACATTGCACGCCTTCAGAGTTATTCCTGTCAGTGCTTGTTAAAAAGACAAGCCCTGACAGGCTAAAATTCTGCTGCTCCTTCTTTGTTTGCTTTATTTTTTTCTTAAGAAAACACTACTTTTCCATCAATGGGAACAACTTTTAGGACAATGGTCAACAGTGTGTAAGTGTTTTGATATCTGAAAATAAAGCGTCTTTGCTAGAATGAAGCAGTGCATGGATTCATCCAGGTTTGGGGATGGTTTTTGGCTGTTCTTTTTCTGCTTCGCACCAGCCCTAGAGAGAGGCTGATATGCTGTTATCTATGTGCCATTACTGAGCTAGTCATTGCTAGTAATTTCCTGGGTTGCTCCCCTTTGCTTTCTCTGTAGGCTAAGGGTGTGAGCAGAACTCTTCCTTCTCACACTTGCTTTGTTCAGAAAAATGTCCTTTTATGAATTAAACCAGAAGTTTGTCTTGCATATGTTCATAGGTGAATTCTGTGTGCTGGGCATCACTGACTCATCCAGATTCCCATGTTTTATATCCTTTCTGATTAAGAAAAAAAACTCGGGTTTGGTTCCACTAAACTAGCTGTTCTGTGAAGCACATAGAAGATATCAGTAAGAAATCCCAAGTACTTACCTCCAAAGTAATCCTTCTCTGGAAAATAACCAAAAAAAAAAGCTGCGAAGGTTGAAATATGGTAGAGTCTGAAACGCGTTATTGCCGAATCATAGCTATTCATGGCACTGTTCAGGTATAAAATAAGGCAAAAAGCAAGGTTCCTGGCTCAGTCTTAAGGACTTCTCACCTACTTCACAGAGTAGGTGCATCATCATTTTGGGTGTGGAGAGAAAGCAGCCGAGATGTGAAAACTGAAGGATGAATGGGAAAACTGTCAATAAAGCTCTCTTAAAGCACCAGCCTATCAGAATGTCAGGTTTGGAATTGGAAATGAGTAGCACCTATTTCAAAACTAGCAGCAAAATGCTAAGCAAAAGATGAGCTATTCACTAAGTATCTTAAAAGAGAAGGACTTGGTAGGTGTCCTGGAGGGGTATTGGGTGGAAAGGTTGTCATGGAAGGAAATGAGAAAAGTGTACAAGCATGGTAGTGGCAAACTAAGGGTGTACTGGAGTAATATCACAGTAGGTGAGATGTAGCAAGGTAATATGATTATGTAGAGACCTGGTGAAGAGAATAAGGAACACAGTATTGATCCAGAGGATGACAGGAAAATGATGGATAGCCAAGGAGTGTCATGATCATGGCAGGACAGTGGAAAGTGACTTTTCACAAGAGTATTCCAGACTTCACTGATTTCTTTTTTTTCCCCCACCTCTACTTCAATCTAGTCTCTCACAGTTTTATAGTACCCAGTCTGGAAAAACAGGTTAAAAATCTGCCCATTCCTGCTACAGTCCCTAGAGGGCACTGTGATGCAACATAATTCATTTTGCAGTGGAAAATGCATGTATAAATTAAATGGCCTTGTCGCAAGTTATACTTGGGCTATGTTAACCATACTTAAGGCAAGTGTCTGAGTGTTCAAGCAGCAAAACGCATACTAAGCGCCATTGTCATGTAACAAAGCTAGGACTTTTCCAGCAAGGAGTAACTCCAAATAGTATTACCTTCATGAAGCAATCAGACGTTAGCTCAACATGCGTTAGGTAATACAGTCAGGAGACTTCAGTGCAGTGGGGGGCTGGGACTGACAACAGCTCTTTCTCAGCCCCACCCTACCCCCCCTCCTTTCCCCCCACCACTGCACCAGATTGGGTTCCTGTGTGGTATGGGGGCTGGGACTGACAAGCTGCTGTTGAGTCCCAGCTCCCACAGCACATTACAGCACGCTGGAGTCTTCATGGGGTTTGGCAGGTCTTATTTAAATCATAGTAAGCATTAACATTTGGCTCCTCAAAAGACTAACTCATAGTAATGCTTGCTACAATCTAATAAAACATGTCCTAAGTGTAACATGTGACAAGGCCCTTAGTGTGAAAATGAAATTAGTTAGTTCTCCTGTCTTCACTTTCTAAGAGCTGCTTGGCTGATATTCTTGTATTACTGAAAAGAGGGAGTGGTTTATTCCTTTCTCCTTCCCTTTCTGGTAATGCTGAATATACAAATTGGAATCACAGCTCTTTCCTATGAGAGAAGAGAAAAGACCACCTCAGAGCATGGTGAGGCTTAATTCATTGACTGTGAACAACTTTAAAAGTCCTGAGAGCTGCTAACGAAGAGTGAAACATTGCATATACTAGTACAACTGAGATGTCTTGCTTTTCTCCTGTATGGTAATATTACTCAGCCTGGGAGAGATTGGGTTTTCCTTAACTCTGTTCAGCAAGCTGTGTCTCATGGGAATTGCAGAAACTCCAGGTTGTATCAGTCTGCTTCCAGCATCATTGTTCATCAGCTCTAATCCAGGTAGGGTATCTTTTGTTTTTATTAGCACACATAACAAAACTTATGTTTTGTTCATAGCATATGTTCGTAGGTGAATTTTGTGTGCGCACATAATTCTGAGCTGTTGCAGTCTTTCTGCATTATTTGCAATAGAAGAATAGCCCTTTTATTTTTCTATAGTCAAAAAAAGCCTGAAAACTAAGCTGGCATTTTCTGAGTGATGCTTTAAGTCTGAAAAGGTTGAGAAGCGCTGGACTAAGCAGTCTTTGATGTTACATTTCATAATAATCTGCCTACTAAACTGCACTCCACAACCCTCTTCTGTCTTATTATCAGGGTATCCTTTCTACTGCATTTCTCTTCCTGATTGTGTCTGCTCTTTTTACAGTCCTGCTCCATTCCTGTAAAGTAACCTTTTATTTACATTTGGAGCTTTCTACAGGCTGCATCTGCTTCTTTCTTAGACTATGGGGTGCTTTGTGTGAGAGAGCTTTTCTAAAATCTATCCTAACCATGCAGTTGGTCCAATAAAAGATAACACCCTGCAAAATATTCTTGCCTTGCATAGATTTCCTGGACCATCATGACTACAACATCACTCAGACACTACCTAAATGTTTAACTTTTTTCTTAATCCTTAGGAATTGTTGATCAAAGGAAATTAGAGACAAGCATAGTTAGCCTGTGATTTTTAGAGGATTTAAAATGTCACCTGTTTCCTACACAACCATTTTCACAAAAGACCTTGGGATTATGAACAGTTTGGTCTCCCCCACTGCCAAAGCCATATCTTTGAATGCAGAGTAGTTTCCCTGATCTCTTCCATGTAAAGGTATTGTGCAGTTGCACAAAGTTCAGGAGAGTGACTTTTGATCTCCAGGAGAGACAAGTGGGTAGTGGCAGGGCAGTAATTAGGTAACAGCACAGTGGAACTGGAGTCCTGGAATGCTGCAGAAACTTGGTGAAATTTTCAGAGGGCTTAGTTCACTTGAAACTTCATCCTGCCTCTCCTTCATCCTGTATTGAGCCTCCACAGCTGGTTCTTCTCTCCTTTGTCCTTAGTTGATCAGCCTGGGATGCTCTGCAGCTTCAAGATCTCCACTGGTTGGTCCTGTGCTTGGTGCCTTAACCCCCAGGCTGATAACTGCTTCAGCACAGGTGAGCA
>NW_005842440.1:376907-381318 GCF_000455745.1 Alligator sinensis | reverse complement strand
CCCCCCCCGACTCAGGAGGCACTAGTCACCCATTCCCAAGCTGATATATGAATATATTCATATCTTTCTCAGGTCAGACACGACGGGTTCTTGTGACCAATGTGATTACAGGTCACCGGCAGACATTTGGAACCAGCAGCGATGTCCTGGCACAACAGTTTGCAACCCAGGTAGGAAGGAACAGAAATCTTTAATCTTCTAGAGACAGGGATACCCATTGTGGTGTGGCTGCTTCATGATGGGTACAGTAGCTGTTCAGTAATAAAAGTGCCTTTTTATCTGATGCTGGCACAGGGTAGAGAAGCAACAAAAGTAAGTTGCTCCAATTTCAAGTTCCATTAGTAATATACAGAAGGGGCAAAGGGAATCAGTGTTTGTCAAATGGATATGAGCTAAAAAATAAGTGAATCAGGTACAAGGAATAGTAGTAATAATGCTTGACATTCATAGCATCTTTCATCAGTGGACCTTGAGCTATAGGATTGCTGCCATTTTACTCCCAAAATTGAAGCAATTTGTTCAGTCATATGGGGTCAGCATTAAAGGTGGAAATAAAATGTAGGTAACCTAATATCCATTTCCCCTTCTCTAACCATTGGCACAAGCTTCTATTTAGTAATTAACTCATCTTTTGCTGCCTCATATTTGAAGGTAGAATTGGAAGTCTGTTGTTGGCTGCAGTGTTTCACAATGGGACACTGATACTTTTGTTTTAGCTACCCTCCATTTTCAGTGAAATTGTTTGTGGATCACAAAAAAATGAGAACATGCCTCCCTAGAAAGCCAGCCATAGCAACCTCCTGGAGACGGCTGTAAAATCCTATGAAACGTTATGAGGGTCATTTCCTCTTTCACTTTTGGTTTTATCCAGACTCCAGTGCTGTACAATGGTTGCCGTTCAGGGGAGATTTTCAGCATTGATGTCCGTCAGCGCAGCCAGAAGGGCCAGAGCTGGAAAGCTGTTCGTCTCTTCCATGACTCAGCAGTTACGTCAGTGTGTCTTCTCCAGGCTGAATACTATCTTATGGCAGCAGACATGGCCGGAAAGGTAGAGCTTCATTTATTTTATGGACAGTTAGATCTTGTCCTGTTTGGTCTGTTGGCCATTGTCAAGTTCATCTCTGAATCTTGAAACAGGATGCCATATTCTTTGGAGAGCATATTAGTTATTTTGTGTCCCAGCCCTCCCCTTTGCTGATTGGTCAGAAGAAAGTTGTGAATGGCCTGTGGAGCTCTGTATTCCCACTTAAGAGACTTGTAGTTCTGTGATGTTTGGAAGTTGTGCTTGGGAAACTTCCTGAGGGCTGCAAAGAAAACGGGATTGTTTTCTTTAAATGCCTTTTTTTCAACCAGGATCCTAAGCCAGTGGTTCAGATAATGTGGCCACTTGTGCCTAGGTCTTAGTACCATATCTTGGGCTGCTGTTTATTTCCCCCTGTTTCCAGATCCATATTTCCATTTCATCAGCAGCTTACTGTCAGATTGTTCCTATCTTGCTAAAATGTACTTTCTTCCATTACTGTTTCAATTCTCACAGATAAAGCTCTGGGACCTGAGAGTAGCTAAGTGTGTAAAACAGTACAAGGGCCATCACAATGAATATGCCACTCTCCCATTGCACATAAATGAAGAAGAAGGCCTTCTTACAGCAGGTATGTTGACTTTCAATTGGTATGTGTGTATCTGATGGTGTTTACCTAAAGGTTGGGGGAAGGAAGTACATTTCTAGAAGTAGGTAATTTCAAATTTACGAAAGCAATAATTCCTCTGTAGCTCTTGAGAGCAGAATAAGTCATAAGAGCCTAATTGCATTAACATAATTGTTTATAGTTTCATTATGCGGTAACTACTTTGAGTTTCAAAGTACTCTCAAGAATTTCATTCAGGACAGATAGTTCAAAAGATAGGGGAAAAGTCACAGCAGTAAATATTTGATTTGGAAGTGCAGGAAAACAGCACTAAAAACCTTATTTTTAAAAGGATAATTTTTGTAGGAGAGACCTGGGAAGCTCGCATTAAATTAATATTACTTTTTTTTCCCCTGATGCTCAGGAGAAACAATGTGATGAAGGTGGTCATTCATGTTCCAAGATATTTTTGAGTTTGTCTTTTATTGTAATGCCTTTTATTTTTTATTCTTGGTTTTAGACCCCTTTTGTATCTTACGAATCTACATGCCAGTCTTCTGCAATTTTTGTTCATGTTGAGAGAAGCTGCATAATATTTATAAAGCTCAAAAATACATAATCTTGCTGTGGCTGAAGCCATTCAAATGCATAGAAAGAAAATTACCAGGTCTTTGTAAAAATGTGGTTTCACTGGGTTTTCTATAAGTGGCAAATTAGGGAAAGTGTTCAAGGTGTTTGTTTGATTGATTGATTGATTGATTGATTTCTGTTTTGTTTGATTTTTTTCTAATGTCATTGTCTTCTCCTCCTCCCTCCTACATTGGTAAAGAACCTGTAAGTGGGGATACCACTTCAGCTATTGATTTTTAGCTCACACTGTGTTACCGGGCAAATTCTTGTCTCTAGTTATTTCCATGCCACTGCAACACCACTCCAGAATAGAACAGGCCTATTGTTGCATTACTAAAGGCTTAATGTTGCTTAAATGCACTGCTGTTGTTTTTTTCTTTGTTTAAAGTTCAGGATTTTTCTTATGGGTAGGTGGCAGTGACCAATAATTCTTTCTTAGAGCATATTACAGACAGACCTTTTTTACTCTTTTGGGTTAAGAATTTTTCAAAGCTGAGTCATGGTTTGTATGGTTTTTCCTTGTTCTGATTCAAATGCCTTTCTCTCCCCAGTTGGTCAAGATTGCTACACAAGAATCTGGAGTCTGCAGGACACCCATCTGCTTAGAACCATCCCTTCTCCACACCCATCCTCGAAGGACTCCATCCCCAGTGTGGTCTTCTCTTCAAAACTTGGAGGGAGCCGAGGAGTTCCTGGTCTGCTAATGGCAGTGAGGCAGGATCTCTACCACTTCTCTTATAGCTGAGGCAATCCATATTGTCCCCAGACTAAGGTTACAGATCATCCAGCCCACCTGAGTGACTCAGCGTGGAGGTGGCACAGGTGGCCTTTTATTATAACTATTGTATTGGCTAAAGTTGTACAGCTGGTCCATCTGCTATCATGCTGGAATTCTGAACCCAGGAGATTCAGCAACTTCCTACTGCATCTGCTGTATGTCCCCCATACAATTTTAAATAAAAATGGTACAGTAGTAATTAACTGCTTGGGCAGAGTACAGACTTCTGAATTCAGCTGTGAGCTTTGAAACAAGGGTAATTATTGGTGTGTCTGGTTTGTGGCTACTTCCACTAGCTGAAGTTCACTGACACAAGCTGCGTAGAAAAAAAGCTTCCAGCTGTAGTCTAGTTCTGTCAGGTGTTTGGAACCTGCTTTAATCATGCTCTTTCTAGAAAGCTCTCATTCCCATTCAATCCCTCTCCTTTATTTGAGGAGGAACTGGAAGTGTCAGTTCTCTTGAACATGAGCAGACTTGAGACAACAGTAAATCTCATCTGTTAATATAAAGAGGTCTCTGAGGGTGCAGTTACATGTTACACTTAGACTGTACTAAGCACACTTAAAATGTAAGCATCTGCACATTTAAATCTCATTAACGCATGCTAAGTGCCCTCTGAGCATCTTAGTTATGCCACTTCAGGTGAGTGTTAACTCTGAGTCATGCTACCTAGCTCATGTTGAGGTAACTTAAGTCTGCTCCACAAATATACAAGAAGCAATTTGCAGTCTTCTAGCATCTTGGGATGCACCACTCCCAGCCCCACCCAGAGCATGGATAGAGCCCAGGTATCCTGGCTCCTAGCCACAACTCTGCTCACCAACCCTCTAGTGGTAAGTCAGAGCTGTACAGGCAAGAAGAAGTATTAACAGTTGATGTGTGACTGCTCACAGCATATTATTAGGCCTTTGCGAAGCGGCTAATATTCGCTTTGGATTCAGCTGATTCGTGGGACAATGATTCGATTCAGTGATTCAAATCACAGTCCCAAATCAATTCTGCCAAATCTGATTCGGAGATTTGGCCACCACCAAATCTCCGATTCGGCCTCATCCCCTGCCCACTCTACCATCCCCGTCAATGGCTGCCCATCTGCCCCAGCTCCCGGCTCTTTGGGGAAAAAAGCCCAGCATTCACCGGCTGCTGCCAGGTAGGGGGCAATTCCCCGCTGCCCCATGCTGCGTAGGGGGCTCTATCACAAGCCCCCATCCCCTGCCTGCTCTCCTAGCCCCAGCTCCTGGCTCTTTAAAAAAATAAATAAAGCCCCCACTCACTGGCTTCTGCAGTGATCCCCCCTGCCCCGCACTGCGTGGGGGGCTCTGTCACGAGCCCCCAGAAGCCCCAAGGCTGTTGCAGCAGCCGGTGGGGGGGGCTT
>NW_005842440.1:368292-376802 GCF_000455745.1 Alligator sinensis | reverse complement strand
GGCAGAGCCCCCCATGCAGTGCAGGGCAGCAAGGATCATCCCCCACCTGGCAGCAGCCAGTGACTCTGGGCTTTTTTTTTTCAAAGAGCTGGGAGCTGGGGCTGAACGGGGCAGCCATGGGTGGGGCTGGGACAGCAGGCAGGGGTTGTGGGGTGCTCAGGGGGGCTGAGGGAGAAGGCAGGAGATAGGGCCTGGCAGAGGCCCCCCCATGGTCCCTTCTCCTCCCTCCTCCGGCCCCCCTGCCCCCCACTTAGCAACACAGAGTTCGGGTCCAGCTCCCTGCTGCAGCCAGCAGGGACTGCCCAAATCTCCAAAGCTCTCCGAATCTTTACGAAATCGATTTAGAGAGCTTCAAATTGATTCAGAACTTTTTAATTGGTCTCCTGATTTGATTCAGAGATTCGGCCACCGAATCAGGCTGAATCTCCTCCAAATCAAATCAGCACCTGAAGCTTCACACAGCCCTACGTATTATAACTTTAACATTTCTTAACATTCCACCAATTCATTATGCTCAAAGTGCAACTTCATCCTCAGTTTCGCAAGCCTCTACACTCATAGCTGTGTAGTTGTGAGGCATTTCAGGCCTAGCCATTTTGCCCTCTTCTTCCCACACTTCCCCAATGCTGCATGCTGTTCCCTCCTTCTCTCTGTCTTTGTCTTCAGATCTCTGCTATCCAAACCAACACTTGTGCTGAAGGACTACTTTCTCAGGTTAATGAAACTTTAAAAGAGCAAGCTTAGTCTAGAGCAGGTAATTCCCACTGAATAATATATGCAGTGCACCCTTGCTTTATTTCTTAAGGCTTATGCATACAGATAAGAAATCTTAAAATAATTTTGCATAACAAATAACTAGCTAATTTTTTCAGTCACAGGTTCCTAGTCGATACTTATTTCAGTTTGTTGGTATTATTTGTGATATCCGCAGTTGGTTCTGTTAATTATCCAAGATTTTGCAAGTTTCTGTTGCCCAGTTGAACTAGTTAATGGATTAATACATGAGGCACTATTTTCAAAGATGCATATATCATAATAGTTTCAAAATATATATTGTGTTAGTTAATTATGTAAGGCAGGGGTGCTCAACCTGCAGCCCACAGAGCCATGGCATCTGGGCCACAGGGCTCCCCACAGGTCCAGAAATTTGGCACTGGGGGAGCAGTGGCCATTAATATAGCCACCCTCCCCCTTTTTAAATCCCCAAACCCCATTCACTGCATAGCTGATCAGAGCCAAGTTATGCCCCCTTCTCCTGCAGGGCTGGGCCACACACCCTTCCCTCCCACTGGGGCTGAGCCAAGTTAGGCTTCCTTTCTTCTCCACAGAGCTGGGTCATGTTTTCTTCTCCAAAGGGTAGTAGAGGGCTGGAGCAAGTTCCTTTCCCCTGTGGGGCTGCACTGGGGCCAACTCCCAACACTCCCCATTCAACCCCCAACTGCCTCCACATGGCCAGATGGTAGCTGCCATGCCCACGCTGGTTCAGGAGTTCTGGCTGGGTCTGGCCTGTCAGACAAAAAGGCTGGACACTGCTGATGTAAGGGCATCCAAGCAGGAAGAAGAAACATGACTACATAACGAGCACACTGAGTTATGAATGTTACTGTCAACCATTCGACTCAAAACTGGCTTCCAAAGTTTGACGCATATTGTATAACATCAGCATCCTGCTTGTAAACATCAGCAGCTCAAACATTCACAGACAACGAAATGCAATGTTTACAAACTTCCTCAAGTCAAAGTTTAGAATTGAATTCAAAATTCATATTTGCGGTAATAGTCCCCTTCCCTTGCTCAGTATTGTCTTCGCTCCTTTCACAACTCCTTCCATAAGAATACGGGTCCTGTGCCTAGTTGATGTGGGAACACAAACTAAAAATGGGTAGGAAAGTATAAAGACAACTTTCTCTTGTGTTCTTTTTGTTCAGACAAAGACTGCCAAATAGAAGAAACATTTGCTGTCCATGCTGGTTCCAAGAACTCAGCATGTACAAATACCTGCCAACACATTCATCCCTATCACTGTTCACACAGCCAGGGTTTCTAAAGATTCAGCTTGTAGAAGGGTTCAGATGAAAAGGTAGGCATACAGGAGAAGGGAGGTAATCCAGCCATAAGGATAAGAAGCAAGCATATAGTCAGTGGCCAAAGAGCATAGAATAACCTCTCTTGAGCAACAAAAGATGGCTCCTCACAACAGTCAGCACACAGTCAGTTGAAGGGGAAAAGAGCCTGTCACCCTCCCTCCGGAGGTAGAGCAGGGTCTCAAGTCCTGGTTTTCTACATCCCAGGTGAGCAACCTAACCACCAGCCTAATGGCTACCCTGAAGTGTAGCTCACTTGCATTTTGCCAAAATGCTTTGTAGAGGCATCTCTGTTTTGACAAATTCTTTTTTTCCTTGCCTAGTAGTTAACACCCTTTCTTGTAGTGTCTCTTTCTGTGGCTTTAACACGTTTAATCTTACTCTGCTGTTATCCTCCAGAACAGTAGTTTTCAACCTGTGGTGTGTGAACTCCTGGGGTTCCATGGATTATGTCTAAGGGGTCTGCGAAAGATGACAGTGATCAATCAAAAGTATGTGAATGCCCACACTTCCAGCTCATAGTAGTCTGCACCTCCATTTGAAATTTCCAAAGGGGTCTGGCACCTCAGTTTGAAAGGGTCCGCAAATGAAAAAGGGTTGAAAACCACTGCTCCAGAATGTGGCCCTAAAAATAAATGGTCATAGCCTTGCTTTAACCATATCACCTCTCTCTTTGTATCCTTCTGCTTCTCTACCACAAACATGCTACTTGATTTCAATTAAAGCCCTTCTTCCCACTACATCTGCTATCTCTTCTTCAGGACCAAAATGTCAACTCCCACTTTCAGTAGACCATGAAAGGCCAGCCTCTATTGTCTAATGGTTAGATCTTTAAACCAGTACCTTCATGTTCTTTTTGATGTGGTCCCTCATGCTTGGGAGAAATTCCTGTAAATATATGCTAAATTGGCTCATTCTCCTCCTTAAACTGGTTTACCAAGGTGTTTACAAAAAGCTTGACAATGACTAGGGCACCTTTGTCTGTGAGGATTGGCTGTCCCACTGACCAGTGCTAGGTTTTTTTATTTTGTTTTTGTTTCTTTGTTCCCTGTCTATTCTCACATCTGTTGCACTTGGATAGCAGTTCTGTGAGGCAGGGACTAGTCCTTGTTCAGTTTTTACACAGCACCTAGCATATTGCGGTCTTGGGGCTCCTAAGCACCATGGTTATATAAAAAAAATATAGTAAATCAGTACTACCTCCCCAAACAAAAATCAGGCCTGCTGCCTACACTTACTTGCATGCAAGCTGTAGCCATGCTATTATTGCTACTTTCCAGGTTCTCCACATAGGCTTTTTGCTCTTCTGTCCTTCTCATATAATCCTAAAGATGCTATTCTGCTTCTCTCCCTTCCTCTAAAAGTGACATTGGCTTGAGCTGCTCCCTGTCTGTTATAGGAACAGCAGGAGTTCCTTGCTCCACGTCCTTCTGTTCTCCAAAGAAAGCACAGATTCAAAGGAGAGGGAAGTTGGTTCCTCCCCACTGGGTGCAACTACATGTGCCTATTAATACACAGCAATAAGCTCCAGAGCTTATCATCCCAGAGCTTATTGCTGCTGACTGTGTGTCTGCCATGTGCCCAGGAACTGACTAGGCCACAAGGTTGCTTCAGCATGTGGCTAGCTGGCAGGCAGCTCCTGCACTGAAGTACCCTTATGCCACAGCCAGCCCCTCCAGTGTCTATATGTGTGCTGCTGTGGAGTTTTTCACTCTGCAGCAGGATAGTATTTACAAGTACTGTCCTGCTACAAAGTAAATTTGGTTTACTCCAGCCTGATAGGGGTGCACATGTAGATGCTGAGACTCTTACAGTGCAGCTAAATTAATCTATGCAGTAAATGTCTCATGTAGACACACCCAGTGAATCAGCATATAGGACCAGCATATAGACATGCTATGAGCAATAAGAGCTCAGATGTACAAACACTTGCAAGTTTCCCACTTAGAGAGAAGGAAGCAGTTGTACCAGCTCCACCAGCTGGGCTCTGAACCTGCACTGATGTTGAAAACAAGCAGAAACTTTGAGAGGAACTCTTACACACGTATTTCACTTGGGTATGGACCCTTCCAAACACCAAATCATTCCCTTTGTGGTTACAGTCCCACCTTGGCAAAGACGAGTCCTATTTGTGTTAACTTAATAGGAATGGTGTGACATTCTCAAGGCCCCATACTCGTTAGTCACCTTTGCCCTCAGCCCATTAGTGCACGTTGACCTGGTGGGGTAGGGGTGCAGCCTGAAAACTAAAAGCTATCATGGCTAGCTACTGCAGCATTGCTTTCCCTCTCACTCCCCTAAACCCTAGAGCAGTGGTTCTCAACCTTTTCAGACTCAGGGAACACCTCCATAACTTTTGAGACTTGAGCAACACCCCATTGAAAAAAACTATTACAGTACTTCCTTGCGGAGAGGCCAGGCAGGGAAAGCCTGAGTCTGTCTGTATCTGTTTATCACCTTGCACTTCACTTACCTCCTCACCTTCCTGATATACCCTTCAAAGTATCTTGTGGCATTACAGGGTGCCCTGGCACTGTGGTTGAGAGTCCCTGCCCTAGAGGCAGGATCTATTCCCTACATTTATTATTGTGGACTGTAGGTCCAATCCCAGAAGATGCCACGGGCCCTCGTTTCCACTGGAAATGCACTAAAACCCCCCAAATGAATCCATCATTGTTTTAAGTTTCCTGCACTGTTTCAGTTTGTTTAGGCCTCAGAAAAAAAAGAGCAGCAGCCATTTCTAATACCACTACTTAACCAAAAATATGACTGTTCTGTGAAGAATGTGAATTTAAGAACAATTTTTCAAAATGTTTTTAAAATCTCCCCCCTTTCAGTGTCTGCTTGCAGTAGTTGGAGTTACTGTTTGGCAGAGAAGGATGTAAACAGACTACATCATGTTTTGATTCAATCATTTGTAAAATCAGGACTCACCTGAGAAGAACAGCACAGAGTACTCTCTAGGCACTGCCTTTTCCAGCCAGAGATTTCAAGGCATGCCACAAAATTATTCTGGGGTTACAAATAGGGAAACCAAAGCAGAGAGCAGTTAAGGCACTGGAGGCAGTCTGAAGCAGAGACCAGGTCTCCTGCCTTTCCATCTGCAAGCCATTAAACTGCAGCTGTCCTTCCTACTTGGGAATGGATTAGTAACACTATCTATGAAGGGTTCTGCTGTTTTTTCAACAATCCCCACATGTACAATTGCTTCCCTGCTTGAAATCCAATCTGTTGATGCTTTCCTCAGAATGACCAGAAAAAACTAACTCCCATTTGAAAGTACCAAAAATCAAAGTTTCAGAGCCTCTGAAAATAAATTCCTACAATTGAAACGAAGATTTTTTTTTTTTTTAAATAGAACTTGTCTAACCCACCAGGAAATTCCCATTTTAAATAGAAGTTGAGTTTTATAAACCCAGCTTTGTGGCAGTAGAACTTTTTGATAGTTTCTATTTATGCTGGATGTAAACTGCCTCAGTTTGTGGTTTACTATATAACTATATGCAGCAGTTAAACATTAGCAACATCAGAGCAGGCTTTGCTGTACTAGAGAGCTGGATAGTTTTTAAAGGATTATTTTGCTTTTCTGGTTTTGGTCTTTTCAGCACATGGTAGAAGTAAAAAAAGCTGCCTATGCTTCACTTAATTGAAATAATTGATCTTGCTCTTTGCCAGCTGCCACGTTGCTCACTCTTGTTAATATTTTGTCATGTTTGTTGTTTTTTGCAAGATTCGATTACACTAAATTTTCCACGTTCTCTCACTGCTATGTTCTCTCAACTGGAATCTTCCCCACCATGAAACACATGATTAGTCCCAGAACCCAAAGTGCTTTGTGCCAAACAACACACACAAACCAAAATAGTTTAGTGGGGAGGGGCAAGGGAGTCTATCAGTTTTCTTGCTAAGCCCAGGTAGGTATTTTCAACTATTGGCAGACAAGGACAAATCTGTTTACCAAAGTGCTACTGATGACTTCTTAAGAAAGGCAGGGTGCATCTACATGTGCAATTAATGTGAACCAATAAACTCTAGAGCTTATCACAGACCCCTTGCTGAGGCATGTGGAGATGTGGAGCAGCTGGCTAGGGCACAAGGTGCTTCAGTGCCGGGGTTGCCTGCTGGCTAGCCCTGCACTGAGGCACCCTGTGACCCAGCCAGCTGGGGCAACATCTACATGTGTGCTGCTGTGCACAAAAAAACTCCACAGGAGGGTAGCACTTACATTTTACAAGACTATGCTGCTGCAGTTTATTAGTTTTGTGTGCCCCAATAGGGGTGCACACACAGATGCCAAGATACTTACTGCACAGTTAATTGATCAGCTGTTCAGTAAAGGCCTTGTGTAGACACCCAGTGTACCAAGAGCATAGCTCTTGAGAGCACACGTTTTACAGTGAATGAAACAGAAAAGGGAAGATGCTAAATAAACAAAAATGAGACATCAGTACTTAAACCTGAACAGGCTGGCTAGTGATGACAGTGCTGCATGTAAAAAGAACTGCAGTTGGTCCTTTATATGATCAGGTTTAGAAACCAGAAACCTTTCTTGATACTAGACTACAGACTACTTTAGAGCAACTTGGGAACTGGTTACTTCCGTAGGTCTTTGGCAGAGGTGCTAAAGGGTTCTATAGTAGGCAGTAGGTGGTTTGTAGTTGTTACATGGCCAGACAGATCTGTATAGGTGGGATTGTTCAGTTTTCCAGAACAGGGACAAAAATCCAATTCAGAGGTACCATAAATGAGAATGTAAATTACATGCAAGTAAATTGGAGTGAGTGTAACTTAGAGGCCATGAAGATGGGAACAAAAAGGATGAGGTTACACCATGAAGAAACAGCAAAACAGGATAATAAAAAACAGAAACCCTTGCCTACAGCTTCCTGCTAGCTTTTTCTTTGCCCTTTGTCCTTCATCCCTATGACCATCTCATTCCACTTAGGAACATACATCCTACCATACCTCTGGCTTTGCCTTGGAGCTCTGTTTCATTGTCATGGAGAATGGGGCTATTCAAGATCGAGGAAGCTTACAGTAACAGAAAAGGCTCATCCTCATTTGGACTTAAAAAAAAGGAAAATCCACCTTCTATATTCAGTGGAGCATCTACTTCTTTCCATGTAATTGACACAAGCATTGACATTTGAGATAAATGAGTTGGAGCAGAGAACAAAATCAGCCACACTTCATCCTCTTGAAATTCAAGCTGTTTACTGTACACCTTGTTATACACCTTTCACACAAGCTTTCAGAGCTATTTGCACATCAGCTATTAATTCATGATCCCCACCCCACCTCCTTTTTACCACATTTGCTAAGTCAGGAAAGATGCAAAGATTTCTTGATCGACCATTAATCCAACACCCTCTTTCTGGCAACAGATTAGTATCAACCATTGGCTGCTCTATTCTGTAAAGCGAGATATTCTGTTATCTTGCCACCTCTCAGACAACAAGATCCTTAATTCAGTTTAAGACAAACATTCACTGAAGCCACTGAAATAGTAATACTACAGTGACCCATTTGCTCCAAAGGACAAACTCCTACCACGAGTTATTGGAATTTAACTTGTTCATAGATTATATACAAAACTCACACATTCGTATTTTGAAACTATATTGGAATTTTTCATTTATCAGGGAAGCACACCTTTGCTTTAATCGATTTCATTCTTCAGTTCTAGCTTGCCAAATCTAATAAACATTCTCCACATCACACGGATCAACTTCATTAAAGTATCAAACATCTTCCAGGCTGAGGTGATGAAGCATTGTCCAGAGCTCAGAAGAGGGTTGCTGATGCATGGAGATAGCATTTCTGCAAGAGACACTTTAGTTAAGGTGCTGTGAGAATGTCTGCAGATATAGTTTCTTTGAGATCATGAGTAAAATTCACTTTATTATAAGTCCTCCTTTTCCTGTCTTCACAATGAGAGTTCTGCTTCCTTGCTCATGTTGCTGCCATGTTACCTGCTTACAAGCATTTTCCCTTTTACCATTTTTCATATTGTTCTCCACACATCATTCATCTTGCTGCAGAAACCAAGCAGCCTCACCTGAGTCAAGGGAGAAGGCTTGTTCCAAGCCCATCTGCTTACAAAACAGTTTGTTCTTAGACACAGAATTCTGTTCATGCCATGTACTACTGGACTTACCTAATGCATACTCTAAGCATTATTATCCCTACTCAGTGTCTCGGACGGCCAGGGCCGACTCGAGTTACGCTCGTACGTCAGGGCGGGCTGGTGAATGGAGAGGCAGACAACTTATTGGTTGTAAAAAACTTTACTCACGCCGCTTGCAGTCATGACGCATGTGGTCTGGTCATCGGAACAACCACATGAGTTGTTCCAGCTGGCGGGGCCCAAGCCAGTTAATCCGTCCGCAATTCAAAGCCGGCGGGGAAAGGGGTACGTCGGGGTTG
>NW_005842440.1:366609-368094 GCF_000455745.1 Alligator sinensis | reverse complement strand
CATCCGAATAGCGGGAACTCTTTGCACCGTGCATTTCTGTGCTGCAAAGAAGAAATGCATCCTGCAAAGGAAACTGCAAATTGGCGGGAACTCTCTCCTACACGCGGGTTCTGAATTGCAGCAGAACACTCTGCCGTGCAAAGGAGCTCTCATGTGGCCAGGAAATTCCATAGTGCCGAGGCACAAAAATCACTGGGTTGTGACATGCACCCTTGCCGACAGCACAACTGGAATTTCAGACACGTGAGCACATCTTAAGGCTTTCTTGCTTCGGGATATACTGACCTGGCAAAGCTTTAACAACCATTATATATATATAAAACAACTTAACAGACCGGTCTTCTTAATAAATTATAAAATACAATAACTTTAAATATATAACAACAACTGTTGATCACCATCCGACTGGAGAACATCCGATTGGGACTTTCCTCGTCTAGTAGTCGGTCCGTCCCCTCCCACAACAGACAACGTCAATAAAACACCCAACAAAATGAGAGAAAACAGTGTCATAATAAGTCTTGAGCAAATGAACGTTCGCCGTCCCAGTGTCTCCCTCACCACCATCACTCCATGGGTCCGAATGAACTGCAGCTTAGTGTGTGATGGATCTCACAATCAAACGGCTATAGACCATTGCTTTACCGGGGTTGAACCTGTAAAGAGAAGAAAACAACAACAAAACAAAACAAGAGAGAATCATAATTGGACTTATGGTAAGGATACTGGGTGAACGTCGGAACGGCGAGTCATCCAGTTGTGATGAACTATGATAGGAGGACAATCGGGTTTCTCCTCCAGTTGGACAGAATAGGTATTGGGATACTGTCCCGACCGTTGAACTGCTCCCCTGCGAACCTGCGGGTGAGACTGATGAGGGTGAGGTATCGAGATCCACACTAACTCTTCTGGCTGGAACCTGGGCTTCTAAGGTGGAGGTTTCTGGACATTGGCTTCATCCCATAAAGGTTTAGCGGTGTTCAGCGAGATGAGAACATCGTGATTTAACTTGGTCCAGTTCTTAAACGTCCCTCCTCCTCTGAGACGAAGTTGTTCTTTATACAGGCCTACGTGCCTTTCCACAACGCCGTTGGACTGCGGGTGGTATGGCAGATGAAGATGCCATACTACATTGTGAAGACGAGCAAATTTGTCCAGAGCATTAGAGTTGAACGGGGGTCCTCCGTCAGACTGAATCTCGTGAGGTGGTTGCCAAGTGGCAAACACAGCAGTCAAGGCCACAATCACCGCAGTGGTGTTGCTCTTCCGTAAGGGAACAACCTGTAACTGTCTTGCTCCCAAGTCCACAACAACTAGTCCTTTGTTTGGCAGTTTAGACCCTGGGAGGGGTCCCAGCAGATCTACCTGCCAAACTTTTCCTGCCTGAAACTGCGAAGAGTTGAAAGCTCCAATCTGATGTTTGGTTTTATGACATTTTTCTTTAGCGCAGATCTCACAAGCCTGAGCCACCCCCCCCCCCCACAC
>NW_005842440.1:364420-364860 GCF_000455745.1 Alligator sinensis | reverse complement strand
ATGCCTGTAGCCCCTATTCTTTAAGGTCGAGCCCTCTTATCCCCGGGATCCCTAAAATGTTGATGCCCCCTATGACAGCCTCTAGGGGATATCGGCGGTCCTCAACCCAAAACCTGACCCTCGTTGTGACGGCGATAGCGCCAAGCCCCTGTACTTTGATCGTCTTGGTGGTCTTTCGATGAGGCAACGCCAATGTAATCACGTTGGTTTGGGCTCCAGTATCCAGAAGGAAAAATACTCGTTGCTGATCATCTAAGTCAGTAGGGTTGTAGACAGTGAGTTCAGCGTATGGTCGAGAATCAGTAGGGTCAGGTCTAAATTGAGGGAGGCCGCCGGCCATTACTCATTTTTTGGCGGGTCCTTGAAATTAAATCCCAATGCTTCGGCCATACTAGTCTGGGCCTTGTCTCCCAAAAGTCGCAACTGAAACTTTGTGAGTC
>NW_005842440.1:329872-362539 GCF_000455745.1 Alligator sinensis | reverse complement strand
GTGACGGGAAGAAAGATCGATAGGTGATCAGTCTATCGATCGGCAGCCGCAAGTCAGATAACTTCAGAGGCACTCTGCAGCGTGCTCAAAGCTCTTCGACTTGGGCGGAAGTCGCGCGGAGTTTTAAACGGCCAGCGAGCCAATTACTAGCCGCCACGTGTGAATAATTTAGCACTGGCCAATAGCGGGGCACAAATTTACATCCGAATAGCGGGAACTCTTTGCACCGTGCATTTCTGTGCTGCAAAGAAGAAATGCATCCTGCAAAGGAAACTGCAAATTGGCGGGAACTCTCTCCTACACGCGGGTTCTGAATTGCAGCAGAACACTCTGCCGTGCAAAGGAGCTCTCATGTGGCCAGGAAATTCCATAGTGCCGAGGCACCAAAATCACTGGGTTGTGACACTCAGTGATTGATTTAGGTGTCCTAGAATTCTATGGAAATCTTTTCATTGCCTTCAGTGAGAATGTAATTGAGGCTTAGTAGCACTTGGTCTACTTGTCTCTATGGTGACCATATTCCTGCCTCAAAGCAGGACCTTGAATCTGGCTCCTTTAGGGCTAGGAAAGAATCTAAAAAGAGAGGGACCCCCCCCGCCCCAAAAACAGAAAAAAACCCAAAAAAACACGCTTTAGCCTGTGCTCTATTTCCCATATGTTCACAATTCCCAGTGCAGTCAGAATAAGGAGAATGTAGGGCCTACCACGGACAGTTTAGCCCTACCACCTTTGACAGATGCAGCAATCATATCATCAAGGAGGCTTATTAGCCAGACACACAATTTCCCTTTGCTCCTTCCATCTAGGTAGTCTCACTGGACACACTTAAATGGAAAATTTGCACCGGTAGAACCTAAGGTGCAATTTAAAGACTTAGTTTAAATTAATGCAGCCCCCTTATGGACAGTCTTATTTCTGCATAAGATTGACTTATTTTAGTGTAGTTTAAGTGGCCTGGGTACAACATTTAAATAAAGATAAACCACTCAAAACTGAAATATGTATGCACAGAAGAATCCACACTAGATTAATTTTATTGGTCTAAAAACTGATTTAAAGGTAAACCAGTCCAATTTCCTTGAGAAAGCAATGTGTTACCATAATTTTTAATATTCCTTCTTGTTACCCTGCTCAGGCAAAAGTCTGTTGTTAGACTTTGGACTTTGCCTGTGCTTTGGAACTGGAGTATATGCTGGTTCTGAGCTACAGTATCCTCTCTGCACATGCTTGTCTAGAGATAAGACTACTCCATTTCAGGTAAGCACAAAAAAGCATCTTGCTTTGTTGAAGAGATCCCAGAAAGAAAAACCCTATAGCACCAGGATAGTCCATCAAGAATGGACTGCATGTTGTGACACGTATGTGGATACTAGAGAACATACATGCTGGGAATGTAGAAAGAGCATTTTGTTTCATCTTCCACTGATGCAGCAGATCTGTCTGCAGGGGGGGAGGGGGAGAAGGGGGCAAGGACAGGGAAAGACCCCAAAACAGATTCCAGAAGGCTTTTATACAAGGAATGTAATGGATGGTTTCTCTGTGTGCATTACCATAGTAGTAAAAGTTACATGCATGGAAGACGCACTGGGCATGTCCTACAAAACAGCAACACAGTGTAACTACAGCCTAACCCATTAAAAAAAATAAAGACGTCAAAGTGCAGAACTCTGCTGAAAAATGTCTTTCCTAAGATAAGACTTTTACCCACTCTTATCACACCATCACCTGTGGCAACTGTCTCCTGACTGCTTTCGATTACAAAATACAAGTCAGTCTCTAGCAAATATAGCCAATGCCAAAATTTTCCTGCTTCAGCCTGTAACAGGTGTTAGGGGGAAGCTACATTGCAAACACATTCCTTAGGTCTCAGAAAGGGAACTGGTTACAAGGAAAAAGCCAGTATACTTGTTCAGAAAGTATAGTCTTTTTATAGCAGACAATTGAATAATACAGTCCTAAATGGGGGAGTTGGGTGTTGAACTACACAACTGCACATTTAACAAGTTGGACAAAGATCAGTTCCAGGGAATTGCATCAAAACTCCAGTCACTACAGGTGAAGACAAGTCTCCTCCAGTAGGACCACCTTTGTCCACATGAGCCAAACAGGATATTTTCTAACCCAGTTCAGTTCATGATGGTCTTGTTTCTTGTTGTGGGAGCCAATAATCCACAGAAAAACAGAGTATTAGTTTAGCTGAGTGGTTTGATCACGGATGCATATGGGTCAGTGGTTTCACGTAAGCATCTCCTGAAAGGATAAAAAGTTCAGCAGATGTAACTTGCTAAGAGCAGGAGAGAAGAGGTTCCTGTTTTCCAGATGGATTGGCAGATTTGTTTTATTACAGGATTGGAGTCCTTTCCATACAGCTATCTCCAAGAAGCACCACGGATTTGGGAACCACATAAACAACTTAAGTAATTACAACCCAGGCAAACAGACTTCAGGCCATGCATTCTTTCACCTAACCAGGACTTCTCTTATCTCTGCTTGGAACATGAGGCTCTTGACGTGCAACAAGCTTCACGGAGAAATTTGTCTTCCCAAAGGAACTCCAAATGCAGGGCAAATGTGGTGAGAAAAAGACAACTCTGTTACCTTGAGATCCTGTACTGAAGTTGAAATGCCTGTTACTGGAGGTGCCTTGGTGCCAACCCATTTATTTTTCCTTTGACAGCCCTAGCTGAAACTCTACCAGGGCATTAGCTTTACTTCCTCTTCCCTGCACCACAGTCCCATGACCTGCACGCCTAGCACTTGGGACTGTGATGGAAATAGACTTTGCAAACTGATATGGATTTAACCCTTTTGTGCCATGAGATGGGGGGCTTCCAGATGCAGGGCCATTCCCATTGTCAAATGCAATTCATGTGTCCCACTCGAGAAGCCCTGAGCCTCCCTGGCAAAGGGCCCAAATCTTTACAAGCAGGACAACATAAGCAGCAAAACATTTAAAAAAAGAGCTGGAAGGCACTGCAGTAGCTACAAAGTTCAACCCAATACAGCAGGGAACAACTGCATCTCTTTATTTGAGCTAGAAATACTCAAAGCTTCATTTGCCAACTGCATCCTTAGTATACTAAATTATATAGAGAGATAGATAAATACTTTAACAGGAATAAAATACATTGGATTTTGGTTTGCTCATTTTACAAGTGAGCTCCCCTCTTCCCCAATCATTTTGAAATTAAAACCTGAAGGCCCAGTTTATTCACTCAAGCTCATTTCCCAGCATTCCAGGATGGAAATAACATGAGAGGGGGCTGGAGATCAGAAACATGCACTCTGGCTGCAACAGGTTAAAAGGTGAAAGGGAAACCAAATATTTTTTCTAACCCTGAGAACCTAAGGAATTGTGAAGGACCTGGAGGGGAAGCTGGGGTTAAAGGTCACCGGGTTTTTTATTGCAGTTAAAACAGACTCGAACTGGATGATCCCATCCACGGGAAGGAACTGTTCTGCGGTCGTGGGAACACTCATCGCAAAACCCTTGGCCGCAGGCTCGGCAGTGGTGCTTGGAGAGCTTGACGTTGAATTCCTTCCGGCAGTTGTGGCAATGCAGGATTTCATGATCTGGTACCCAGTACATGGGTCTCGCAGCATCTTTCACGAGACCTACAAAGGATCAGAAAGACCCACCCTCATTAGCACTTGGGTTCTCAGCTATGGAACAGGAGGGAAGGGCCCCAGGCCCTGCAAATCATATCTGTCACAGTCCCTAATGCTCATTTAGAGTTCTGTCCACAGAACATCATAGACTAATAGGCAAAACCCCAGCAAGTTCAGGCAATTTGAGGTTTTTTTCCTACAGATTCTTCCCCTGCATAATTCAACAGCTTTTTTTCTTACTCTCTCTAAATGGTGGCACCTTTTGTCTAGACACTCATTTCAAGGAGGTGGGCTTTCTCTTCCTCATCGAGAGTTCCCTCTGGTTTTTGGCCATCTCACTGGACCAGTGTAGCCACCATCCTTTTTGGCATGCATATAATGATGGAAGTAAGCAAAAGCTTCATTCCCATTTCCACTTCACTAGATCATAAAAAGTGCTGCCAGCTATATGAGCTGATGACATTCTAGCAGAAGGGAGAAAAGGACTGATCAGCAATTAGTGCCGTATGATGCTCTCTACTGCCCTCCAGCTCCTGGAGATGTTTGGTCATTAAGAAAAGAGTGCAGCTCGACTGCAAGACAACTGTTAAACTAGATGCGTCTGCTGAGCCATTGAAGTTGCTGCATGATACGTAAATGGCCAGCACTCTACATTCGAGAGCTAATTTGCAGAGGTGCTCACCACCCTTAAAAACAGGGCCTCCAGCCATAAATTGACTTTCATTCAAGAACTGAAGTCTAACCAACAAGAATGGTCTAACCAACGCAAAATAAAAATGTTTCTAAATGAAAAACAATTGGATTCCCACAATGCCCACCAAGTGGAATGTCGATGGCAGTCACCATAGCTCCGAGAGTGCTCTGCACTGCCTCGCCGACCTTCCTGGCAATCAGCGTTCCACCTTCCTCATCAGTCTGTGGCTCAGACACATCTGCATGACAGAGTTAGTGTTATAGTGTTCAGCTCAAGTTAGTTAGGGTTCAAGACAGGACACACAATTTATGCCATGTCTCAATTAACATGTATTAGCAGAGAAACTAGTGGACCCAGCAAAATTAAAGTTACTTTGCTTTAGCAATACTCAAGGGGCTCTCTAGTATCCCAGTGCAGGCAAACAATACTCAGCCTTCACTTCAAATCCTCCTTGCCTTCCCTTAATTTTCTCAACCTTCACTGTTATGATTTCCCTCCATCCAAGTAGACAAAAGATCCCCCATCTACTCTAGCACCAACATCCCCTGTCATACTACTCCCAACTAGCAGGATGTGCTGTGCAACTGGGCTAAAAATCCAAAATGAATAATTCTAAAGGATCACGTTTGCCAGTAATTGATTATGAAGAGCCTTTGTCAGGGTGATCTTTCCAAGTTCCTTGACTTCCCCAGTAAAAGCATTTACGGATTCAGTGTGAATGCCTGCCCCAAAGAACACTGTACCTATTGTAAGCAGATCTATTTACCCATTCAGAGCAACTGAGATCCCAACCTCACAGTCTGCCCTAGAATGGGGGTGTTATCAAGGGACCAATACCAAGACTGTAGACACAGGGTATAAACAGACATTGCCAAGTGAAATGGATCAGCTGTGGTAAGATGTCACACTAATCCACTTAATTGGGTAAAACATATGGCCCATCGTCTTCCATTGGACAAGGGCCTGATCCCACAGGACAATGGTCAATGTGTTCCCCGCTTACAGAAATATGCCTTAGACTCCCTGGGCCACATCTCTAAGCAGGGAAATCTACAGGCTTCAGGCAATCTTGGAGGCTTCTCTCTAAGTGGGGTGCCCCAGCTTTCCCTGCTTACAGAGACATGCCCCAGCAAAATCTTCCAAGGCATGTGTAAGCGGGGAAAACTGGACAGGCACTCCTGGGACTTGTGGGACCCTATCCTGTATGGGAATTCCTGGGGCATAGAATCAGGCCCCTCAAACCCTGGAAGTGCTTGCCCATGCAATTGGAGATCATGGGTAGCTTCATAAAACTAACATGTATGCCACAATAAAAGCAGGAGGAACGATTACCACCTTTGTCACAGCCACAAATGGTGGGCATTTGTGGTGTGAAAAGGAGTAGACATCCATTTGCTTGGCCTTTATGCCACCATAAAAATGTTTATCGTCTATTTACACCTACAGTGTCTGATTAGCTCTGACCGTGTTAGTTCCCAGGACCAGGATGAGTAGGTCAGATTACCTAACTGGATGCCCCTGTTGTCATAGCAGCTGTCACACACTCGCACAGGTGCTGAACCCCACCCCCGCTCTGGGACAGGGCGGGACTTGGATGAGCAGCCATCACAGAAGCCCTCTCCACAGGCCCGGCAGTGATGTTTAGTATCGTTATCTTTAAAGGGTATGCCACACTTGTTGCAATTCTGAAGATGACAAAACAGAAAGAGAAACTGTCAGTTCATTTTTCCTAACTGCCTTTAGCATGAAGAGCATCCAAAAAGCCAGAGCCTGCAGCAGCAGGGAGTATGGCACACCTGGACCCTCTATGCACTCCCATTTTACCAGTCTGTCTTTCACTGAAGTTTCATAGATTAAAAACGCCACTCTGGGTGGTACAAACATTGTCCATCTGGCCCCAGGATTTCAAGCCTAGAGAAAGGTTCTGGCTAGGGTCAACATCATTACCATGATCCCTGTGGTCTTAATTATGATTGTATACTGCTACGCTTTCCTGGATACCTAGAGGCCTACCAGCTGCACTGTAGGTACAACGTTAAGATGATCATTTCCGTTTTTGCCATCTATCTGCCCAATTCCTCTCCTGGTTCTCTGGAAGGAACTGAGAGACTTTTTCTAATTGAATAGCCAGGGCCAAGTTTTAATCTTCAGCTTTATATTTGGTGCAAGTCAGCAGCTCTCATTTTTGTGAGAATGCAAAACTAGGCGCCTAGGACTTCAAATGTGGTTCTTTAAACCCACAGACAGGATCATGGGAGCCAGCATTTTCATCAACAGTATTGATGGGGTGAAAGGGTCTACAATAGGGAGGGGCAATTAAATGGGGGGACAGAAGGGTAAGAATGATATCTGATTCTATGTTTAACCTTTCTCGAACTGAACCAAAACATGGAACTAGCAGGGAGCTTTAAAAGAAGGTTAGTTTTACTTGCAGTCCTAGGGATGAGAGGTCTGAAACCAAACAGATATTTTATTATCTTAGTAGTGGTTGGCAGAAGGGAATTTTCAGCTATGCACAGAGAGAAGCATTTTTCTTAAGAGCATGGAGGTGTAGTAGTTCTGGTGTACCAGGATCTGAGAGTTGGGTCTCCAGTAGGCAGGAGCAATCTGGTCCGTCAGCCAAGAGGTCACAGCTTTTGTGGGTCCCAAGCTAAGCTCAGACACGGACTGTGCCATGAAATTCATCCCATCTAGCAGACGTTGAGCTGCATTATTGTTGTCTTTCAGAAATCCATCCGTCTATAAAATAAAAATGTGGATTTATGTGATAAATTTAAGAATTTTACGAAATTTAAGAACTGACAGGAAATCTCATTTCTCACACAGCCTTCCCTCAGAGCAAAATGTCCATCCATCACTACTGTTAAACTTAAGCATTGCACCTGGAGGTTCTGCACTTCTTCTTCATAGGGCAAAGGGGGATTGTAATGATGTAAGCATTTACCCCAAGAAATCTAATACCAACTGGGTCAATTCACAGCCCCTTTTCCTTTCAAGCTAACCTGATTACTGTACAACATGTTGTGCAACGCTTTCAGAGGAGATGGAACTTCCTCTCTGTCCTTTGTGGACATTGGAGATTCTATGATACTTTGTTAGAGGAAGGGTTTTCCTGAGTGTGTCTTTATACCATTGTTTTCTAGAATGCTGTGCATGGTTAGTTTTCACAGGGAATGTGTGCATGGAACAGTTCAGAAGGAAAGCCACTAATATTCTACATTTTTGTTTAGACTTAACAGATCTCTTCCATTTCTGATGATTTAAGTTTTCTAACTCTTCACACACACGGCCACTGTAACATGGTTCACTAGTACCATCTCCAATCCAGTTTTTAATGTCTGCCCAGACAAAATTGACAGCCTTTTACTCCATGGATCCCACACTTAGAAAGATGCTCAATAGTCACAGTACTACCACTACCTAAACACCCTTCCACTACCACCCCATTCTCCAAAACCACCTCACCAAAACTTACTCCTGGCCACACATGCTCGATTTCCGTCCTCACCACTGTGTCCACAGGATCTTGGTTTCCAAACCAGTATTGTCGGCTGCGGTATACCACTCCACAGTTAGGGCACTCAATCACATACCTTTGCAGGGAGTAGACAAAGAGAAGAAAGGGTCACCTTAGTAAGGAACTGGAGGCCAAAGGATCTGGCAAGAGGAGAAAATATGGAAAAGCAGAGAGACTCCCTGCTTCTGTGCTCACCCTGACCAGGCGTACTTGGCAAGGCCCAACCAAGGCGAGTCAGTGGAAGCAGACGTTTTGGGCACCACGCTGACCTCCTTCCCTCGTTCGTAACAGCCCTAGAACATGAGTAATAAATTAAAATGGCATATCTTGGAACTGTGAACTCCATGATTCCCATAGCCATTTGGTCATAAAGGGAATAAAGGCTGTATTTGGTGTTTGTTTGTGGAGACTGTTTGCTAAAAAGAGATCACATGATGAATCCCATGATTGGTAATGGCGGTTTTGTGCATTATTTCCCAGGTGACTTCATTAGCCTAACAACAGAGATGACTAGGGCTGAAAAACTAAGCCTCCCACAAGGCCATGTTACACTCAGCTCAGAGAAATCAGCTACTGTAAGGGTGGGTGTAAGGAAGTGGGGAGAACAATTAAAGTGTACTCAGCATGCTGAGACTGAAGGGCAACATGTAATGCCTGGTTCATCTTGAGATTTGGGAGCAAAGCTGGTGATTTAGTTAGTTAGTGAACAATACCCACAGTGTGATTGAGTTGCATTGAAACAGAACAAAAACCGCAGTGCCATTAAAGATCAACAGGGGTCTTGCTCTTGTGTCAGTGCCAAGGGCTGCTCCTACAAATCTCCAAAACAAAAGGAACATGCAAGCGATACTCCTCATTCATGGGCATTTTTACACATGCTGTGGGATGCACCACTGGGCACTTTAATTAGTGAGCTCTGCTAATTAATAAGTGCCCATGCGTCTCGTATATCAATGTCACCGCGCATCCCCACACTGAAAAAGTGGCAGTGGGGTGCTTTGATCTAAAGCTCAATCATGTTTTATTTCATAGTGCCTCACCACCATTTTTTCAGTGCAGAGATGCATGGCGGTGCTGATACATGCAACGCAGATGGCTGCCAGAGTATGTCAATTTTCATGCTCCAGCAGACTCAGTTAATCCAACGCCCTGGCTTTCCAGCATGTTGCAGCAGGCTCCACGCACATGTATAGGAGCCCATAAGCCTCAGTTCTCCTTCTCTCTTCCCCTCCATTTCCTGGATCCTGTCCCTACAACTTTGCTTACCTTGCAAGTATAGACTCTGTTGTCATACTGGTGAGAGTATCTGCATCGGCTCCTGGATTCATGAGGAATTCCTTCTTTCGCATGGTTCATACTGTTTTTGCAGCCACATCTGGAGTTCAAATGCAAGCAGTGAGCCAGCTATAAAGTCAGTCAATCTGACACTGGACAAATCTCAACATAACGTCAGTTATGTTATTAACAAACAGGTATAGTCCTGCTAATCTCAAACCTCTTCAAAACGTGTATATCTAATACTGATTTTATCTGTCACTGAAACGTCTGAGTGAGGTAAAGCAACCATTTCGCATCACAAAACAGAACTACGGAACATTTTGGTGCAGGAAATGAATATTGTACCTGGTTTGTAGAAAATCTAGATGGAACTAATCAAATCTAGAAATTGGCCAAGATACCTAGGCTAGCTTCCCAGCTCTTACAAAGTGTGCTATAGAAGAATCTCTAATGACCTCAAAAATTGGCAATTTAGTTTTACTTTTTATTTGACAGATAGGACTTCCAGCAGAACAATCCATTGTAATCATGCTCATACAGCTCAGTATGATTTAGGAGCACTGTCCAGCACTTATTGATTCATCAACCCCATGCCCAGGACTTTCTGTAGAGAGGTCTTCCTCTCAAGTTCCAATCAAGTCCAACTCTTTCAGGTATGCAAAATTTTTGCAGCCCAGGTCAGCATGGCTGCTACTCACAGGCCATACGTTACAGTTCAACATTGGGTAAAAATGATCAAAGCATACATCTACACAATCGGCTATTTTAACCTAACAGGAATAACTACCAGTGGAGCCTTTCTAACTTCTGAGGATTTTTGTAGATTGCCCATTTCTAACTCCACCCTATGATGGGCTTTTGCAATTTGGAGACCATATACTTACATATGCTATTTGTGGAGGAGACACAGGCAAAGAAATAACAATAATACATGAAAAACCGAGGACAAAGACCATGCTATCTAGCTGCAATGTGGCGACAGCCATTGTCAAAGTATATAAATTAAACCGTTTTTCAGCCAGTTCAAATAGTTTCCGATTTAAAATAAAAACAGCCAAATTCTGTATTTAAATGTTAAGGTGGTACCACACTGATGTCACTTCCTGATGCTTCTTTTCAGGGTACTTGTGACCTCACAATGACAATACATTCTGATGTTAAATACCCTGACACTACTAAGCACTAGAAGAATGATAGCTTGTTTCTCATGGACTTACCCACAG
Source organism: Alligator sinensis (assembly GCF_000455745.1). Classification (NCBI taxonomy): domain Eukaryota; kingdom Metazoa; phylum Chordata; order Crocodylia; family Alligatoridae; genus Alligator; species Alligator sinensis. The sequence goes on along the minus strand of NW_005842440.1, from coordinate 352,218 downwards.
CTGAGGCATACAGAGGAGCAAGTGAAATACTCATCTGGAAAAAAGGAGCTGTGAGCCATCTGCTCATCAGGGATCTCACCACTGAACCGGTCACTCAGTGCCTGTTAGAGAGAGAGAGAGAAAAAAAAATGGTGAGGAATTCAGAGCAACAGAGAGTGATTCCCCAGGTCAGTAAGAGCTTTCTGTTAAGATGCAGGTCTTCATGGACATCCCGAGATGCTCCTCATAGGTGCCCAATCAGTTCTTCTTTTGGAAGAGAGAACTATCTGGGCATTGCAGCTAATGAATAATGGATTGCTAATTAGGAAACCATACCAGCCTGAGCCACAAAGAGAAATGCAAAATCCCCTCCGTCTTCCTTCTAACAGAAGGACAGTAACCAAACAAGACCAATTGGCAGCGAGATGGGTTGGGTGATCTCATGAATATTTTCCATCTTTGGAGTTCTGTGAATGGGCAAAAAGGATTGGAGAAAACAGCTTATATACACCCAAATGAAACAGTTGGGTGAGGGGTAAAAAAGGGGATTTTGTTGCTTTTCCTGTGGGATTCAAGTTTGCCCTTGCATGCTTAATATATTTGCTGGGCTTCAAACTAGGTGACGTACATTAACTAATATTGATTAAGGTCAATGGAAACCACAGGTAGCGTCATGTAAAATAGTTTAAGTGAGGTTCAGGGCCTGGCTGTACCCTGTAAAAAGCTACAATTAGTGTATTCAAGAGCCAGAGTAATGTTGTTTTAAAAAGTTGTATTTGTACACGTTTTGATATACGTGCCATGAAACTTGCCCTACCTCCACTAAGCACCCTGGTGTCTGTCTTAGGTTTCCCTGCAGTACTGAAGTGTTGAACAAATTGAAAGGGTAGGATAAGCTCAAGTTAAAGATTTCGCCACACTATCTACATTTCATACAGATGAATCTCAGTCAAACAATTCCTTTCTGCCAATCCCTCAGGAGATTATGCACGAAGTATTATTATACTAATACTAAACACCTGATTATTCTATTTTGCAAGGTATTTGGAAGAGATCATATCAAGCAAGGGTACACTGTATGATACTGTTTTGAAAAGTACTGTCCATCTTGCCACTGGTTTGGGGAAACCAAGTCTTTCAAGGTCTTTGTAGTAGTGAATTAAGGACAGGAAGTTATATTATTCCTTTCACTTGCACCTTATCACCAAAGCCTCTTTCTTTTCATATGGCTATCACCATCAAGTTAGCCTGCTGACATATGGAACTGCAAGCTCATCCAGCACCTAGCAAAAGAAATCGCCGATACCACCTGTTAATTTGCTGGCATCTTGGATCCCTCTCAGGAAGGCTTCAGACCTAAGTATGGTACAGAGGGAGCTTTTATTTTGCTCTGCCTCAATTCCAGAAAGCTCAAAGGGATTATTAAACACTCTGACTTAACTAGCTCAAGGTTTTGTACAAGGAACATGAAAAAAGCTTCATCTCCAAAGTCTCACAACTCAATCCTCTCCCATATTGTTCACCACCTCTCAGAAGCCAGTGGAGAGCTACTGAAACACAAGCAATATACAGATGGCAGCAGAGGTTTACATATCCTTTATATCCAACATAAACAGTACCAGCTGCCAGCTCTCCCAATAATGAACTCAAGACCTGGATGCAGAGCAAATGAACCAAGGCAAGACACTGGTGATGCTGATAAGAAATGAATAGACCTAAAGGACTTATTTCCTTGTAATAACTCCCACCATAGAAATAGGGTGAGGGGACTTCTTTTTAGAGTCAGATTATAATTTTGGAATCTTTAGACACTGTTTTGCTGGATGTCCACATAGCCATGGTAACAAAAATTGCTGTTTCCATCTGGGAATGGTCTATAGAGTACAGTCTATCCTATCAGATACAAACCTGGGTATAACACTCTGTAGCCACATGCCTGGAAAAAGCTGCAACTGATATAAAATGCAGCTGCCAGTATTAGTAATAGATCACTGGGATCACATACTGCATACGTTCTGCCCTCAGTACTGACTATCCACTGATTACAGAGTCCAGTTCAAGGGATCAGCTCTGATGTCCAGAGGCCTCCCTTAAATTGGCTACAGCTAAATAATATCCCTTGTCCCTCCACAACCAAGATACCTTTTACAACAGCTAAATTCAACTAGACCACTGGAAACATCCCACTAATAGGAGGTAGCTCGAGAATGCAAGAGGAAGATGCAGATGATGAAACTTTCCAACCTAGAAAGAGATAGTAATGGCCACAGAACCAACTACTGTCCAAACTAAATGCAAACTCATTTCTTCAGTTTAGTGTGGGAAAAAACAAACATCAGTGAGCTAACAAACAGAATTGCTGCCCCAAGCAAATCCTGCAGGACAGTGGGCAAGTAGGAGGGGGGCTGGGGGGGGGGAAGGGTGAGAGGAAGGGAGAGAGGGACAAATGGTTCCGAGGACATGGGACACAGGATTCAAAAGCGGAGGTGGGGGGCCTCTGTAAGGATGGGGGATCCCTCTTGCCCACCCCTAGTTATGCTACTGCCAAACATGCATTGGATAAAAACAAAAACTCAGTCTCCTTTGGTTTGGAAATTAAGAGTATCCCCAGATACTCTGGGGATAATAATCCTACAAATATCTCAGTCCATCTAGTATGCTTCCATTCTCAACACTCCATCTCCTGTTCCCACCTGCCTTTCAATCCACTGGCACATCTCACTCCTCCCTTTGCCCCTCCTAGCTCCTTGAATATACTGTCTGTATCCCATGCCAAGATTTCCTTGTTTGTAACTCCTTTGGAAAGCCCAGCAATTTGGTATGGAAGGTACCCTTAAGAAGCTCACTAATAGCTTCTTCCTAGCCAAGTCTATGGGTCTTCCAGTGCTCCTACAAACCTTTTCACCTCAACTTCCAGGGTTACCATCATTTCTTTTACATTTTCTTTCCCCTAGAAAGAACCACCCAACTTATTCATCTATTATAAGTCGATCTGTACTAAAAGACTGCCTCTTGTCCAGATAACTGGAATTCTGCATTAGCATTCCGTGTATTCTAACTCTGTTAGGTGCAAGGTATTTAGCAATGGTGTTACAAATATGAATAAGGACACTTTGCACATTGGTCCAGCTCCCAGTGAGCCACATTTTGCTACAGATGACTTACTTTCAGCGCTTTGTAGATAACCCCAGGTTGCCGGGGAGAGCGCGTTGTATTGTTCTCCAGCTGCTGCTCTATAGCTCGCCTAAGTCCCGAGAAGTCTGTAGGGGGATTGTAAGTCCTTGTTCCCTTGTAGTGAATTGAGCTGAAGGCTTCGGGGAAACAGCTTAGTTTTCGAAACCGATCCTGAATGAGTTTCTCAGGCACCTCGGAGGGGTGATCTAAAAACACATTCAAAAGCAGCAACAGGTACATTAACAACAGTTGATTTAAAACAACACTTAATCATGCAGTGTTTTAACAGTGTCAAGTGCTATACTAACATTCCTAACTAACTCTCATCACACTTCTGTGATGCAGATAAATTGGCATTGCTCTATTTCACGTGTAGGAAAAGGGAAATACATTTTCAAGAGGTGGTCTCTAATTTTGAGTGTCCATCTTCAGACCCTAAAACCAAGTTTTAGAGATCCTCTAAAACTGAAATCACTAGCAACTGCAGTTGCCAAACAAGTTCTAATGTCTTGTTTTATGAGTCCAAGCTAGGCACCAAAAATTAGAGGCCATATCTGACCCTAAATAAACACTCCAAAAACAGGGTTTGTTATAACCCTACAGTCCATGGCACCAAGCTGCCACACCACATCATGAGAAGCCTAGTGTTCACGGCTGATCGCTGCTCTGTTCTTTAGGCTCACCATTCTCAAGATGATTGTTCTCCATGAAGGCCGGTGTAGGAAAGAGGAAGTCTTTATCAGCCCTCCTCTATGAAACACAACCATAGAGAATGGACACTTTCAGGCCAAATCACCAGCCACACTAACTCCTAGAACCAGCTTCCAGCAATAGCATATTCAGACTCACCCCTCCCCTAAAAGTCACATGTATCCCATAACTGTCCCTCAATTATAAGTAACTGTGCATTGCTGCAAACCAATGTATATTAGGGAGACATGCCACCTGCAGCAATCAGCTGACACCCCAAAGCATATGCTTGTATTACCCTGCATTTGCACACCAAGCCACAAATGTCATTACTGGTCATAATATTAACCAGTTCCAGCATTTGACTCTGACCTCTGAGGTAGCAAATTCTACCAGTTGACTAACATGCTGTGTGAAATGTGACTTCCTTCACTGCTTTAAAAATTACCTGGTCAAGATGAGAGGGTGTTGCCATTTTTGCAGGACCACTTTGCTGATTAGAAATGCACTTTAAAAAGACAGGTAGGTGCTGTCCCAAGTCCCTTGGACTTTCTATTCCCCATGAACTCTCTGGTCAGTTAAAACAGCAACAATAGTGCAAGTTGCTAGGACTTGAGTTGTTGTAGTCTTGCATAGCAGGTAATTTCCAGATGTTCCCAAGCAGAAGGAAGGTAAGCCCTGCCTGTGGTGACAGAGCCACCTGAAAGTACCAGAATTCCCCTCAAAGACTGGGGAGGACACGGAGAGACAAGTGGATTCACAGCACACTTTGAAATGGATACATCTGGGGAGAAATCTGTAGATTCTCTTGAAGTCAAAGGCAAAACTCTCATTGGTTTTCCAGGAAGCTAAGATTTCACCCAGAGACATGAAGATAAGTAATATATTTTAAAATATGCTTTATGCAAATTGAGTTTAACATACCAGCAAAGGAAGTGGGAGGCAATGAGAAATGAAAGCAGTGGGCTACCATCCTTTAGGACACAAAGCAAGCCCCTACTGGCTCCATTGCACTTTTATGCTGCTGTATCAGTCCGTCTGCCACTGGCCTCCACCGTCACAGTCCCATTCCCATGCCTGCTTAGGAAAGGTCCCAATCCACAGAAGTCATTGACTGTGCCAGGGGCAGGGTACACATTCAGCAACAAGTCAGTCTCCTTTACTCTTGTTAGTATGCAGGTATAATTTATTGTTCATTCATTTATTGTTGCAAGAGGACCCTCTGCACCCCTGCCTAAACCTGAGGGTCCAACCAGGTTCACTTTTCCAAACTGTACTGCAGCTTCCACGGCCCAATGCTGCAGTCATCATCCTAGGTTAGAGAATCAGACTGAATTCTCTTCAGAACTAGTCAATGCTGGTCCCTAACTGGTGCTTGATATTGCTCTAGGCCACACATTTACTCAAAGTAGAGCCTCTTACCTCCTCAGTCCCTCTGCCAGCCTGGACCATGAAAAAGGCCAGGTCTCAAATCCAGTTCAGATCACTGACTACTAGGTTACAGATCTAGTTTAACAAACAGATCATGTTCAGACACATTTTGATTCCAGACCTCTTTCTCTCTACTTACCAGAGCCCAGGAGCTTGGTGTACACAGTCTCATGAAAGATGATCACTCCAGGACCTAGGGTGGACAAGGGAACATCTAGACCACAACGGGCTGTAGTTGCCTTCAGCTCCTTGGTGAAATGTTTCAGGTAGGCCTCTGAAGCATCCCCAAGGAATTTGAAGAGGTCATTATGGAGTCTGTCAGCACGGGTACGATAGATGACAAGATCAGAAATGGCCAGGACCTTCAGAAGCAGCCGTGTTCTCTGGCTCAGATTCACAGTAGCTCCAAGCAGACCTTCTGTGTCTATTACCACCACTTTGCGGACAGGGTCATAGGCTACCCATACACCAACTGTACAGGACTCTTGAGCTGGAGAGGTCTTGAAGACCTCTCGACCATAGAAGAAAGTGTGATTAAGGGTGTGTGACTTGCCATCTCCAGTGTTCCCAAAGATGGATACCACCTTGAGATGCTGGTCAGGTGTGCAGTCCAGTCTTTTAATAAAGTCTTCTTCATTCTTCACCTTCCAAAATAAGAAAAATGACAAAGATATTATAGCTTGAAACTTGAGAAGCCAATACTATAGCAGTGTCGGCATTAGCACTTATGAGGTTAATAGGGAAAAGCAGCCATTGTTTAGGTCCACTTGCAAGCCTTTCAAGCATATAGAAGCACCAAAGGGAAGTAGTGGCCAAATCCAAATGACTTTCAATGGGACACAGGTTCCGATGTCAGAGGTGCTTTTGAAAATGTTGCTCCCCATCATTACTGATGAAATTAAGCCTCCTTCATATCCTATTACCAGCCTTTCCAATGTAAGGATAGCTTTACTCTACTAGGATTGAATAGCTTAAGCAGATTTGTGAAAGCTGCAAGACCTGATGTTCCACCTCCTAATTTGCTAGATAATGCCTTTTCCTACAAAAATTAACACACACCAGTGACTAAACATAATATGCCAAGAAAGCAACTGCCCTTCAGTACACCTAGGTGCTTCCCTTGTTCATCTGCATGGATTAAGTTACACTTTTCATTTAGATGAAAGTAGTGTGGGACAATGCTGCTCAGATACTAGAGTAACAGAGGCCATATAAATCAGGTAATTAAACAGATATGGCAAACTCTCACTAAACACCTCATTTCTGTTGCAGAGTATTGGTGAGCTAGAGCTCAAAGGTTTCATTCCTCCCAAAGTCTTGTTATTGTAGTGTGTCCCTTGTGTAAGACCCCTTCAACAGGTCTTACCTCAAGACAGTGTGGGATATAGGAGAAGCATAATAGAAAAACTTAATGAAAAAGGTCAATTTCAGACTATTCCTCTCGAGTTTCTCCACAAGGCCCTCTTCAGCTACAAGAGGACAGGGATTCCCCTTCTACTTTTCAGGAATGACTGAGGGGTCCTTGGCCATTCCCCAGGAAAGCCCCTTCCCCCATGTTATTTTTTTTTTACAAGGCTCCCCCAGGCAAATACAGTTTGAGCATCTCAAGATGCAAGATCCACAAAGGTCAGGAGGCAGTGAATGGTTTCTTTGAACAGATTTATTCTTAGATCAGTGATTCAGTTCCTTAAGCCTCACCCTACCCCACCCTGCTACAGTCAGATCTGTTAGAAGGATTCAGATTCCACGTCGGCAAAAAAAAAGTTGGTTTCCCAAAGAGTAGCTTGGAGAAGTATTCAGATTTTAAAGGCCAGGAAGCTACTCCCTGGCTCAAAATATTTAAGCGTATTCCCTAGCATAAGGGAACATAGAAAAAACAACCATTCTTCTCACATCTACGGTGACCATGTTATTTTTAAGGAAATCCAGGTCACTCTCCCCCACCCCTCCCCATAGATCCCTGCCACAGGCAGGAACAACAGAATGCCCTGCCCAACCCCTCCACCCCCGCCCCACCACCCAAAAGCGGCTTGCCAGTTCCACATCTACAAATGCAAAGCAAAGCCCTGACCAGCTTCAGGCCCTGATTTTATTGCTCTATTGCTGACCCTACATTTGAATGGGACAGCCTCAGCCATTGGCGATGCATACAGGGTGCACATGCACCCCGAGATCAGCCGTGTACCCCCTGGAAGTGCCAGCTGCAAAACCAGAAGTCCAGTTTCGTCGCTGGCTTGGCAATCGGCTGCTGGGGACCCCCCCAGACTTAGGAGGCACCAGTTGCCCACGGCCTCAATTATAGTTATCACAGTACTGTCGTCTGGCCTGCAGGGCTTCTCACAGACCTGTGGAAAACTCCAGGCCCTGCACACTGGATTGGGCAATGCTAGGCCCCCAGGGCCCATTCCTGGTGTGCAGGGCAGGGAGGGACAGCATCAGCCCATGGGGCCAAAAGCTTGAGCACCACCACTGATCTATACCATCCCAGGCAAGCGTTTGTCAAGCCTGCTCTTCAAAACTCCACAACTTCTCCAGGAGACCTGTTCGAATGCTTAACCACCTCCCGGCATGAGAAGGTTCCTTCTAACTTCCGCCTTAAAATTTCTCCTGCTGCGATTTGAGACCACTGTCCCTAGTTCCATTCCCTGCAGCCACAGAGAATAATCCATTTCCATCCATTGTACAATTACCTTTTCCTCAAGTATTTTGAAACTTTTATAATATCCCTCTCAATCTTCTCTTCTCCAGACTAAGTAATCTTAGCTTTTTCAGCCTTTCCTCATAAGCCTGGCTACCCAGACCCCTAATCATTTTTGTTGCTCTCCACTGGATACTGTTTAATATGTCCGTATCTTCCTTGAAGTGCAGGGCTCAAAACTGGACTCCAGATGAGGCCGTACCCATGTCAAACAGTGTAGGAGGATCTCTTCCCTTATAGTACATGTGCCACTGCTGTTTGTGGCAGGGCACTTGAGTGCCTGCCACCTAGAGTCAGCTGACCCAGGGAGTTTGCAGGTAGGGCTAGGCCAGGAAGAGGGAGTCACTTGACTCAGGAGGAGAGCTGGGCTTAGAGCAGGTATAAGCCCCAAGAGAAACTGGCAGTAAGATCTGGGGTTTGCTAAGAGAATACCACCAGCTCAGCAGGATGGCTGCAGCTCCAGAAGGTCAACATGGAGGGTAACACCTAAAGCAGTCTGCAGGTCCTGGGGTGAACCAAGGAGAAGAGGAGATTCCTACAGATCCAGGGAGGGGTCTGGAGCTCAGATTAAGGGGCTGAGCATGCGAAACCAGAGACTGCCCAGGAATCTATTGAGAAACTGAGTGTATGGGACCAAAGGGGATCCAAGACCCCCAGAGGAGGGGCTAAGTGGAAATGAACACCAAATGAGGATGCCACCTGCAAGGCATGAGGCACGGTGTAGAGGAGGAATGGAGTTACGCAATTAGCCCAGAAGGCAGGGACCACTGGCACCTGATGGTCATTTGAGAGACATCTGGAAAGCCCTGAGGCAGCCTCCCTCATATCAAGACATCAAGGCATGGCAGAAGACTGAAGGGGTGGGCGATTGCCCAGAAAGTGAGGGCTGCAGGAACTCCAGGGGCTTCATGGCCACCCCTGGAAGAACACCCCGTTACACTTAATACAACCAAGTATGCCGTTGACTGCTTCTTCCCCCCACCCCCAATAAGATCATACTATTGACTCACATTCAGCTTGTGGTCCACTGTAACTCTAGGTCTTTCCTCTGCAGTACTGCAGCCTAGCCAGTCATTCCCCAGTCAGAATAATTGCATGCAATTATTCTGGTCTCAAGTTCAGGACTTGGCACATGTCCTTGTTGAATGCTGGTAGAAGCAAAGGGTTACAAAGAGCTACAGCAGGTCAGCTCTATGCAGCACGCCCACCAATAGAACAACAATTTATCTTTGTCTGATTCAACTCCTACAAACTCCGGAGCTGGTCCAGGGCCTAGCTGGGCCCAGATGTTTAAGGGATATGAATGTGTACAGCTCTCCTAAAGTTCCCAACAGGCTGGTCACTTGAAACACTGAACCATTTTACCCCTTTCCAATGTACTGAGGGCAGAATCCCATTTTACTTTACATGCCCAAATGGCAGCTACCTAGCTACATAGCCACTGTCTGTGGCACTTGAGCACACTTGATCCTCCTTCTCCACCTGCAGAGTTATGTCCACACGGCTACTAAACAGGAGCGGTAGGCTGCATAGCTTCTGGGCAGGAACGCAACTCCTATGTGCAGATGCTGGGCAAACATAGGTCTTCAAATTCTACCAAGCCAGAGGAGGAGCTCCCCGTGCTGTAGCTACAGCTGTTCAAATGGCAGCCTATAGGCCAAAGGACTAACTTGCGGCCTGCAGGCTCCCGCCCAGCCACCACTCCCCACACTGCATCTTCTGCCACTGCTGGGGTCTCCAGGCACCTCCTCCAGCTTCTACTTCTTGCCCCTGCCCCAAGATGCGAGGCACCATAACTAGCAGAGCCCATGGAGTCTGTATGGCTTGTGCAGCTGGGAGGGACCCAGCTACTATGAAGTTGGACAGCCCTGTTTTATCCTAATAGCCGAGTGATTAGAGCACTTACCCATGAAACAGGAGACCCAAGTTCTAGGTTCCCTTGCTGAGAAAGGGTTTGAACCCGCTTCTCATGCACTTTCCTGCATGAGATACCAACTTGCAATGTACAGGTCTGACATTATCCAGTGCCCCCCACCACTTTGGGGTTATGTTCAGGTATGCCTGTTCCTACCCAACTGGAGTACAGCCTACCAACCATGCACAGTAGCCATGAGGCCACTTCCATATGGAGATTGCATGTGGAATAGGATAATAAGCTATATTTAACAGTACCAAAAGTGGCAGTTGTGCAGCTGGGCAATTGGGCAAGCAAAATGAAACAAGATTCTGCCCTATGCTTACCTATGCTTGGAAATACAACTGAGAGACATTCATGGAAGTCAAGAGGTTTCCCCAGCCAACGGCCAATTTCCTCCCAAATTGGGTACCTTTATGTCCGTCAGAGAACCTCAGTTTTCATCCCAATTGTAAGGACGAGAAATACTGGACTTGAATGCTTTTTTGTTTGTTTTTTTTTTTTTTTCTTCCCCACTTCTAGAAAAGGCAACAATCCACCGGGGAGCAAAACACTCAGGTTTCATCCTAATTGTGGTGATGCCAACAATGGGCAATAGCCATACATTTAACACAGGGGTGGGCAATTATTTCAGGCAGAGGGCCACTTACTGAGTTTTGGCAAGCCATCGAGGGCTGCATGACAGGCAGCTGGGGACAGATAAATATTAAATTTTCTAAATTTTTTAGGGGCCCCATGGGCCAGATAGAATGGCCTGGCGGGCTGCATCTTGCCCACCCCTTTTTTAACACAATCATGCATAGCTGTAAAAGCTTCTTTAATTGCCTAAGAGCACCACACCTCTGACGCAATATCAGAAAGCAAAGAAACACCAATGACATAACAGGTTGACTTCAGAGCAGGAGCCTCCTGAATAACCACATATGTAATAAGTGTCTGAAACAAACTATTACTGTATTCAGATCATAGAAACGTAGATCTAGGAAAGGACCTCCAAAACAACACCCCAGATATCCAACTTCCTCCTGTGACGTAAGATGAGGTATGCTTAGAATAGATCACCCATGACAGAGGTCTGTCCAATGCATTTCTTTAAAACTTCCAATAAAGAACATTTCATAATATCTCTAGGTAGCCCTGGGTGGTTTTCTTCCCCCCCACCCCCACAAACATCTGAAAATAATTTTCTTTTCTAAGGTCCAGCATAAATCTTCTCTCTCACAAAAAAAAGTTAAAAAAAAAAACTGATGAGACAAAAATTAATGAATGAATTACAAACTTTTTCCTAATGAAAGTTATAATATCTATTTTTTTAAACTCTTGCAATATGGTTACATCAGTATGCTTCTAAAATCCAGTTTTTAAAAAACTGGAACGAACTCAGAGCAATAGCTCCTTCAACTTAAAGTTAGAACTGGGGGAGGGAATGTCAAATTAAACTTTGTTGGAAGCATTACTATATAGTCTCAGGCATCTCCCCCAAAAGTGCTGAGCTTTTGAAATACAGTGGTCAGCCAATTTTAAACAGTGAATCTCAAAAAGGATTAGCAACAGAGCTGGCAATGGAAAAAAAAATCAACATACATCCATATCTCCCAGAGCAGCTTTGCTCCCCACAGCACTACTTCTAATGTTTTGGCTGTTTCAGTTTTAAATCTGACAAAAGTCAGGCTTCCATCCAGGCTTACATTAAAAGGCAAAGACACTACAGGTCCATTCCTAGGACTCTCACTCCTAGAATCCAGTTACTGTATCATATTTGAAACTTGCAATCAAAGAACAATTAAAAAATAAATAAATAAATAAATAAATAAATAAAAACCTAGCTAATTGTGAAGACCAGTGAGAGAGCACGTGTGATGCGGTCATATCTGCCTCAATCTGCAGAAAGCCTAAAGCCATGGCTCAGATGTGCAAGCTGTTCCAGCCATCCCAATGGGTTGCTTCAGGAAGCTTCCTTCTCAGTACCATCCCCCAAAAAGGAAGGAAGAGTCAGGCAGGAAGGAACATAGTAGTTCCGGGTTTGTGCGACTACTAATGCTACTTGCTAGCGACACCAGAGTTGAAGTACTGTGAGATGCCCCTGTAAATGGCTCTAATTAGAAGTGCAGTGGTTAGAAAGACCAGCAGAGCAGAAGTGGTAAGGAGACCACAATGATCCTCTCTCTATTTGGGTCTCTTCTCTCACTTCGCTTATTTACTACCTGTAATGGTAGCACTAAGAAATCAAGAGAGACATCCCACCTCCCCCCAGGTTGGTAAATACAGAAAGGAAACAGGGAAATTTCCCCATAATCTTAATTTAGGTAGTCTCCAACATGGTTTTCAAAGCTTAAGAGAAACAGGCAACTGCTAAATGGCCTACTGCCCACTTAGCTGTGTCCTCCCCACTCATCGGCCTCTACAGCACTGCTTAATTGAGAAACAGGGCAGAAATGAGAACAGCTGCCTGTGGAGGGTAGCAGCAACAAGAAAGAGAGGAATCCTGTACATTCACTATAGACAAGAAGGTGGAGAAGTGAGGTGGCAGACAGACAGACTCCAGGATTTTGGATTTTAGATCAGCTAGGAGCCAGTGTGGAAACCGTAGGATTGGTTGTGTATTTTGCAAAGTTGCGGATGGCTCCTCTCTCTCTAAAGTCTAAGAAAAGAAACTGATGTTCTCCAAAACGCAGACAGACCCATTCATTGGGTGAGAATAGCAGGGCTGCTTAATAAATGAACGAACTACACCCATTACCCAGTTTCACTTGTTACTATTTGCAATGGGAGAACAAAAAACAAGAACTACCATAATAAAGTGGAGGAAAAAAGAAAATAAAAAGAAGGGGTTTTGGGGTAAGAGAAATAATAAGGAACTGGCAAATTCAGTGGCTGAGAAATAAACTCAGATAAGAAACAAAAGCTCCATAAAACAGAAATGGGGAGAAGGGGGCAGAAAGCAAGTGAGGTAGAACAGTAGTGGATGAGGGACATGGTTACACCAGGTTCAGACCCATCAAGTAACAGCTTGGGAACCTCTGTAATAGTTGTGAAATCTTGATCTGTGCCACATCTCTTTCATTTTGAAAAAATCTGTAGCCAAAAAGCCTGCTGCAGCACTCGGAGGCTGCAAGAAAGCAGGCTAAAGTCAGGTTTTGAATTATGGGGGAGCGGGGGGGGAAGGGGGGCTGAGCTCCCCCATAAGAGACTAGAGTCCCTCTGTAAGATTTGAAACAAAAACAAAAAACAACCCACCAAATTGGTGGGGGGCAGGGAAAATCCTTCAATTTGATTAGGGCATTGTGATGGGCAGCCCAATATATTCATTTTTTTTGCAGACCCCCACCCCAGTCAAAGTAATTCAAACCCTGACTAAAGCCCTGAAAAACATCCAGATGATAGTGTCTCTGCTGTCAATCTATATCAGTGATTCTCAAATCAGGGTGCCCAGCATCCTGAGGTGCCTTGAGATCCTTTTAAAGGATGCCTCAGGGTGCTGTATAAAACTGGGTATGCAAACACCCCCACATGGTTCACAAGATAAACCCAGAGATTTCAAGTAGAAATCCATAGTGTCAAACACATTATGACCTGTTGTGGCCTTTCCAAATTATTTGCAAGAGAATTGCACTATAATTTCTTACAGTCAAGAAACGAGTGAACACTAAGAGCTCATATTTTAAGGGGGGGCCTAAATCTAGGTTGGGAACCACTGGCCTACATCAAAATATTCTCTCATCAACAGATAGAGGGAAGCTGTTACAGACACAAAGGCAAATAATAAATCTAGGAGAGGATGCAATCTTCAAGCAAAGAAGCATACTTGGTCCAATTTCTAAGGAATTCTTCACTAGGAAAACGTGTTCTATGCCTCTCCATTCTTTCCTCTCTAGAGACTCTGGCCTTGCTCAGGTTGACACTTGCTAAAGGAAATCCACAGTATTTTCAGCAAAGCTATTAAGGGAGTGTATGCAAGTGAAGTACCTAAACCACACTCCTTAAAGAGGGCTTTCCACCCTACACTGCATGTAGAAGTGCAGGTGGAGGGACCATGGGTTACTCTGCTATCAGGACGAAGGCTGTATAAAATGACCTACAAGGTCTATAATGAGCTGTTTGTGTCAACTAGAGTACTGTGGGTTCTTTCCCATTCAGCATGCACATCAGTAATATCCAAACTATTGGGAGCCTTTTCACTGAGCAGTACATGTACCCTGCTCAATGCTTAGTATGAACAAACTTAATTTCTTACTTCTGAAAATTAGATCTCTGCTCTCTCTTTGGAAAGTCCCAGGCATGGACTTGAGATCTGGAGCTGCACCCATCAAAGGGCAGAAATGTATCAACTGGCAAGGAAAGAGGCTGCTGGCTGTGGGAGTGTCAGCTGAAACCCAATATAGGAGGGCCCTCCTTTATCTTTAAAAAAGAAGAGTCAGAATCTTAGTACTTACCTACAGTAACTCCAGCTGCAAAGAGGTTTCTTCATCTGGTACGACTGTCTGCAGAGAAGCTTTCTTTTTGGTTTTTGGTTTTTTTGCCAAATTTAACTAGCACAGGAGGTGCAAGTGTCTTCTGACAGCCACTCCATGACCAAAGATCAGACAGTTCATACCATGCGCAGAGGACTAATGACATAACTGACCAAATCCACAACTCGTTGGGATTTAGGAAGTTGCTTTCTCTACTTCAAGTTCATGCTATTGGTGAGGCTATACTGGAGGACTGAATTCAGCCATTAGGTAATAAAAAACACACAAACACAAGAGCTCAGTAAGCCCATTTCCCATGATTATTAAACCAAAGTAACAAGAAAGTGTTAAAAAATGCTTAGAGCATCTACTTTAGTAATAGTATTTCAGTAGAACCTAAGAGGTTTTATGAATCAGGTCCCCAATATATTAGTTTCTGTACACACAAAACAAGACAGTCCCTGCCCCAAAGAGCTGACAGTTTGTGGGTGAGAGAGATGAGAGATTAATTCAGAGTTATAACTGGAGTAGTCTCAGCACAACAGCCACACTAACCACATCCCACTTTTTTGTAAGCATCACAGCAAGGAATTTTGAAGGAGAATAATTAAATTACCCTATTCCTTTGAACATAATAGGCACTTTAAAAATGAAACAGGTCTTCTAAAAATAGCTTTCATCTTAAATTTGAGTAAAAATAAAGGAGTAAAAAGCTTCTTTATATACCACAGATGTATCTTGATTTGATGGATTTAATTTTTAATTGAGGGTCAGAAAACGTATGGGAGCCTTACATAGGAAGAACAGAGATAGGACTTAACGGATCTTAAAAGTAAAGATAAGGTACTCATGTAGGATATGGTAGAGAAAGGGGAGCTAGTAGAGGGATGCAAGTAGGAGTGACATGGTCCAAGCAACAAGATTGGAGAACTATCTTTACAGCATTTTGGATGGATAAAAGCAGGGCTAGAACACATTTGTCAAGACCAGCAAGAAAAAGACAAGTTACAAAGTGATGAGTTTTAACTAAAGATGCAGCCTTTCCTACCTGTCCTAGGTGCTTTGCTTTTTCGTGTTCTTGTGACAGTACTTAGCAGAATTTGCAGATTCACTGGAATCACGCTGTGTGAGTTTCTGCTATGGCCTCAAACTTGTGAGCTCTGGGCTGTCAACTTTGTGCCTTAGCACCTATGCAGAAGGTATACACAAGATACAAATGTAGCCTGGATTTGAGGACCTAGCATGAAATCAGAGTTGAAGATGATACCATATTATGGGCCTGTATGGAAGGTGAAATTATGTTGTCCATGGTCCTTGAGAAGAGATAGCAAGGTAAGGGAAAGATTAAAAGTTTGAGTTTTGGCAATGCTGGTTTTGAATTGATGGCTAGATATTCACAAGGAGCTACCAGAGATGGGCTGAAAAGTTAGTTTGAACAGAAGAGACAGGTCTGGAGTAGTGAGGTAAACTCAAGATTTATTTTTATTTATATTCCACCCAAGTTAGCTCTAGATTGTAGAGATCGAAGTGGAATTTGTATTTCTCTGTGGATATCCAAGTAATGCCACGTGGAAAGTTGGAGGAGCTTCCTCCTGAAAAAAAAAAAAAATGCTGAAGGGTAATTAGAGAAGTAGGAGAAAAAGCATGAGAGGACAGTCACAAGAGCCAAAAGAAAGCACAACATTTCAAGAAAAAGAGCATGGCCAATGACAGGTGAAGGAGGATGAGGATGGAAATTTAGTAAATTGTGAAATTTAGCTAGGAAGAGGCATCACTGCCTTTAGCAAGAACAATTTCAGTTTAGTGTAGGAAACAAACTGAATTTAAAAGATGGTCCAGGATGGAATGAGGAAGAAGAGAACTCTAGGCAACAGTTGTATACAACGCATTCAAAGAGCTTAGAAACAATACGGCACAGGTTGGTGATTGCTCATGTGTGGGGAGACAGGAATGAGCTTCCCAAGATGGAAAAGACTAAACCTGGTTTATTTAGTAAGGTGAAAGAGCTGGAGATGGGTGGGTGTGAAAGGAAATCAGAGCAGGAGACAGCAAGTGAAGAATTTCTGCATGTGTGACAAGAGAAAGTATTGTAGGAGGGGAGGGTGAAGGTCACATCATATTTTATCAGTTTTCTCTTGGAAGAAATTGATGATAGCCTATGTAAAGACAGAAGTCAAGGCAAAAGGAGAGAACAGTGTCGAGGATGGCTGGGGCATGAAATTCATAGGGGTTAAACTGATGCTGTGCCATCAACAGCAGGCAACTGGGCTTGAAAACTTGAATTAAAAAAAAAAAAAGTTTCCTTCTACTCCTATGTTCTTATTTATGTTGGAGAAGTATACCCGTTCAGCTAGGAACGTGTAGACCTGAACAAGAAGAAAATTAAATTGGACTAAAAATTAAAATAAGCCTGGCTATAGGGCTTCTGCTAGCAACATCTGACAACATGAGAGCAGGAGCATGTTGAGAAAAGGCCAGGGCTGCGGGCTGGCAGAACAAATCTTGTGATGGAGAGAAGAATAAAAGTCAGGTGTGGAGAAGTATGAAGAGAATCAATAACCATATTATAGGAGAGAGGAAAGAGGAGATGGCCAAAAGAAGAGAAGAAATCACAAAAGTAGGTGGACTGGTGGTCCTAGAAGCCAAGTGACAGTTTCTGGAGAGTGGTGTGCGTCAGGGAGCAGGAATTCAGCAGAGAAAACAAAGATGAGATAAGCAGTGTTTGGTGAAGACAAGATTAGATAGATTATTCTTACTGCAAGTGGGACAGTTCAAGTAGCACCTGTAAAATTATAAAATGATAGCAAGGAAAAAGGAAACAGGCCCCTAAAGGGTCTTCCGAGGTATCAATATGGAAGTTAAACATTACTGAGGATTGAGAGGGGGAGAATCCAGAATTGATGAGGGAGGCTGACAGAAAAGAAAATTAATGGTAGATGACAGGAACATGGAGGGGGAGAAAAGAGAAGATATGGATATTTTGAAGATCTCTCTGAGTTAGAGCGAGAAGTCCAACATCTCCCCCGAGCATCTGGAGGGCAGCAAGAAAGAGGCCTCCTTGCAAAAGAGGACAGCTATGGACACCGTGTCAGACAGAGGGACACAGATCACTTCAAGAACCAGGAGCTGAAATATGAAGAGGCTGCAGTGAATGTGATTTTTTTTTTTTTGCCATCTAATGCACATCAGACCTTCTAATGGTGGCCTGAGCAGGAGATAACAGAGGAAAAGGGAAGAGAAGCAGGTAGAACTAGTATGAACTGTAGAGGAGTGAGGGTAACAGCAAATGTAGGGAGAGTGGAGCATGAGCACAGATGTGGTGATGCAGAAAGAGCTATGCGAGCCACAGCAAGTTACAGATGACAAAAAAGAAGCATAAAATATGCTGTGGGAGTACTCTGGGAGGTACTCAAGCAGCTAGGGGGCATGGCCCCAGGAAGGCAGGTGCTGAGGTCCTACCCCAAATGGTAGGAGTTTAGTGGTTAAGCACATCTCTTCTGGAAGGAGGAGGCATTGTTTTATAGTGAAGTACCTGGACAGTCAGTTAGGAGAGGGGTTCCGATTTTGATCTTAATTATTGGTGCATTTTAGGAAACTAACCAAAGGGTTAACTCCCACTTGTGCAGCAAGGATCAGTTAATGGGCACTATAGTGATGAGTGCCACCAAAGAACCTGTATTTGACCTGGGTAAATTTATTTAATCATGTAAAACAAATAGTTGCCTTTTTATAAGTGGTTTAAAATATTTTTTTTCCTGGCTTGTCAGTAAATGGAATTCAGACAAGCCCAAGGGAATTATACATACAGAAGGTTGATTTTCAATATTCCTGTAGTCACAGGAGTGACCAGGTTGGAGATGCTCACCTGAACTTAAAAGAAGATTCCTAGCTCAAGGCTCCAAAATGGAAAATTAAGTCACCATGTTCCCCTTGCGCTCTTAACACAGCTGCCTCTGCCCAGAAAGACTAGACAAGAAAACGTCTTCATAAACGCCAAGTTTGCTGAAGGAAACTTGTGTAAAAATCAGCAAGTCTTTAAATGAGCATCAGTTGACATACATGCCACAACATCGTTGCCACCTCTAGTTTTACAGCAGTCTTCATGCAATTCTGGAATGGGCAAATCCACCACTTACACTGATCAGAAATTCACCTGTCCCACTTTTTGGGATGAGTTGCTGTTCTAATTGCTAAACCTCAAAGTTCAGAAAAGCAATTTGATTATAGAATAAAACTGATCAGAAAGAAAAGACAACTGTAAGTCATGATTTTATTTCTGTGTGACACTACCCCAAAAAAGCACCTGCAGCGTGAAAATCCAGTGGCTCTTTTTTCCTTCTCTAAAAGGAAAGATTTTGCACTCATAAGTCAGCTTGCTGATGATGCATACAGGAGGAAAAGCTTGATTTGGTTCTCTTACAGCAACTGGATCTTCAGGACTATTGAGACCAGAAAAAAGGAAGATGTGTAGACAGCTATTCATATGACAGTGCTTTTTAAGGGCCCTGGGCTTACTAACAAAAAGGTCTCCGCTAAGTTCTAGCAACCAGGAAGCAAGACAACAGAAAACACAAAAATGGAAACAGGGTTGCAATCTGGCTGTACAGGATGTTAAGTGTATATTCTGCAACAAGGAAAGGAATATTTCAGGTTGGGACATTACATGAAGGCAACACACTTCAGATGTTGCATCAGAGAGCCTTTCCAAACCTGCTTCTCCCACCTGCTACACAATGTAACAAATGGAGGCACCCCCTCAACTAGATTAACCTTATATAGTAATAGTACAGTACAGAACTTGTTTTCAACAGGCAGCTAAATATTCACGTAGTAAAGATGTCATCAATTCACATATGCAAATTCATGCTAGTCTCAATTCGCGAGCAGCTTTCACTGCGGGTGCGTAGAAAAGTACATTGCAATCAACCTAAATCGTCACAGATAGGATGCTGGAAAAAAAGTCTGCATTTTTTTGTAAATTGGAAGGTGCAGAAACAAATGCAGAATGGAGCAACTGAGGACTGCCACTGATATCTGAAGGTTTTTTGGAGGTCATCTTTGACCACAGGCAATTTGTAAGCCTTGAGCTGGGCTCAGGATGCATTAACAGTGCAGAGGGAAGTAACCAACTAAATATAGCTCTCTCATAACTATTCAACTTTAGGTTAGAATTCAACTAGTTAAGATCCTGCATCAAACATCAGAATGATGGCATGTGAATGATCAACCAACCAATGAAAGAAAGATCACAATGCTGATGCTGCCATGTGCAGTTATGAATATCTAAATAGTTGTCCTGAGTATCAAGTCACCAAGTGACTTCACGTTTCCATCCTATGACTTGTGTATCTGATCTAGCGGATTGGGGACTAGACCAGGAGCCAAAAGACTAGGTTGAATTTCTACTTCCATCACTCACCTGCTTTGTGACTTTGGCAAGTTACACCACCTCTTTACCTCTTTTTATCCCCATTAGAGATTAAGGATAACAGTCTACAAAATAGACTAGCTTTGTAAACTGTTTCTGGAGGTGCAAAGATAGAATTTTATCACTGCACTCTCTCCTTACGGGTCATTCTGAGCTGAAAAAAGTGACTGTGGTCATAACTGTCAAGCATATCCCAAAGAAATGGCACACTCCCCAAAGTCATCCCATTTACCTCAGTTTTATTCAGTCAGAGCCCACTTAAAAAAACAACCCAGCCCACACACACTTGAGCCCATAACCATACCTTAAACACGTAAACATGGAATCCAGGGCTGGAATGGCAATTCCACACTAGATTTTCTCATAAAACTTCACCATTTCTACCATAATCCTCTCACCCACGGTACCATCTCCCATGTTAGTTGGGTTTTATTCAGGGATGGGTAGCCAGCCGCCAGCTCTTATCTTGAGACATTATCCCTCAGTTCAGCCAGCCCCTTCACCAGCTCTACCTATTGATACAAAGGCTCTCCCAGAAGAGATTCTAGCTATGCACTACACAATGGTCTTAGCAACGTGGCCTTTTAAACTACTTCACAAGGAGGGCTCCTTGTTGGATGGGCACATTCACAATCTAATAATGCCAGAGAATTCCTCTGCTTGAGGAATTCCTTAGTCTAAGACTACTAGGTGCGATTAGCACAGAAACTAGACTTGTCCAGTCAAAAAGCCCTGACAGTCTTTACCTGAATCTCCTCCGTTTCATCCACCAAGAGGAAACTTACAACCTTCTCCGTCATTTTCCTCCTCTTAGTCTCCTCATCCATCCCATCCTCTTCATCCTGTTCTTGGGGTTTGCCAACATTGTATATTGTAATTGGGTGTTTTCTTTTGTTTCCTCCAGCATGCATCCTCTTCTGACATTCCACACAGAGGTTTATTTTGCACATCTGGCACCTCACTGCTGCCCTTTGCCTTGAGCTTGTTGCACTGTTGTGCATTATATTCCCATTGGCACCCTTGCAGGAGTCGCAGTAAGGGACATGACCAGGTTTTATACGGGTCCGTTCGTGGTTTCGTAGCCTTTGCTGCTTATGCAGTTCCTCTTCACAGCGCTGGCATTGTAGGCTCCCACATTCATCACACTCAAAGATTGCTTCATCAGTCCCGCTGCAAACGTAGCTTTCCTGGCACATAAGTGCAGTGTTCTGTCCTTTCTCTGCTGTTTGTGTATGGGCACTCATCTTCAGATTTTTTAAAAAGTGTTTATCTGACGTCTTAATCAAAATGTATATAGATGTTCAGTTCTCAATTGTAAAGTTAGTGTCTTTGCAAGGAGGAATAAAATACTGCAAAAAGTCTATGGTTCCTTAATTTCTTTAAAAGTTCAATGGCTGCTCCTGCAAATATATGTACCAATGTGCATACTGAGTGTCTCGGCCACAAAATGTTTCACGATCTGTAAAGTGCAAACAAAGTGTTCTCTCTCTAAAACAAACTTAAACAATGTAGTTTGCTTCACATAGAGACCAAACTGCTAACCCACTTGTATTCCCTGATTAACCAGAAGCTGTAGTTTCAGTGATGTAAAGAAATCACTCTGGTGTATGTCAGTAGACTAGTTCAAATATTTCCTTGGAAGACCTAGAGCAGGGAAGGAAGGAAGGAAGGAAGGAAGATTAATTTTATTAGTAGCATACAATCTTCAGAAAAAGCGAGACACTAGAAATGCCAACATAGTTTCCCGCCACATTCTCTTAAAAAAACTTGGTGACTGCAGCATTGATGCTTCCCCAGTCAGAGCGGGGGGGGGGGGGGGGGGGGGTGGGGGAGACATGGACAGACACACACACACAATTGTGTCAATACTAGAAGATTCTCTGCTTTCAATCCACAGCTAAGCTCCTCCTCCAGAGTTCACAGTTCTCTCTGGGACTTCCCTGATCTGTTGTGGTTTGTTTTTTTTCCCCCCCAAACAAGACATTCTCCATGCACATCCATCCCAAAGCAGCCACACACAAAAGTGCAAATCATTATCACATCCATGCTGACGCTGGATAGACAGATCCCCTCAGAGGCAGATATGCGCACAACCTTGCCAAAGCGAGGCCTTGGAGACAAACACGTTGCACAACAACGGGCCTTTGTCTCAAACATGCTCGTGGGTCAGCTCACACAGGGAGCCCAAGCGGCGTGTGGTGTGTGCCATGTAACATCATGCAAAGCCAGCCAGCTGTTTATATTTTGCTCAGGTCTCTCAGCTTCCCTGAGCCCAACCAAAACACCAGGTTGCCTGGGGGGAGGGGGTGCTCCAAGGAACTGCTGGATTTGAAACAGTCTCTGTGCCCACGGGGCTGGCACCACACCTACACCCTGCCTGCACTTGTTGCTCCTTCCCTGGTGCATCTAGATTGAAAATACACCCCACCCCCCACTTAGTCACTTGGTTGTCAACAGGCCCGGCCATAGCAAAGGGCAGGCGGATCAGCTGGTGGCTGGGCCCTGCTCCCTCTGCTCACCTACCTGGCACCAGAAGGACTCCGTGACTTTGTCTTTTTAAACATTAGGGGGCCGGGGGGG
>NW_005842440.1:317750-329598 GCF_000455745.1 Alligator sinensis | reverse complement strand
CACCGGGGCCGGGCCCGTGCCGGCCGGGGCGTCTGGGACTTGTAGTTCCCCGGTGGCTGCCGCCTGGGGCCGGGGCCGCGGTGAGACGGGCGCGAGGATCTCGCTGCTTGCTCTGGGCAGGCGGGCGGCGAGTGGTGGGGACCCATAGACAACTCCTCACAGGCGGGGTGTGTTGTTGGTAGATTTGGCCCCAGTCCCTCCCCACACCTCCCAGACTCTGATGGTTGTTGGCTCCCCTCCACACTCAGGCTGGGGAAGTCTGTGGGCTTTGCACTGCCGGCTGGAGCCGGGTGCTTTCCCCTGCTGGCCAGCTGGGCCCCGGGGCCACAGGCTTTTCCCCTCATAGTGGTCTACCCAGGGCCATTTTTTTTTATTAATGTATTTTGTGTTCCAGGTCAAATCGGTTCCAAATCACATCAATTGAGCAGAACTCAGTTGTTCCAAAAAACATATGGATCGAGCAGGTAGAGCCATTGGCATCTGGGCATGGCGCTGCACCCCCTGTGAAAAGGTGTGGGCAGTTGCTGCTCACTGCCCCCTCTTGCTGCCAACACCACCAGCAGCATCTGCGGGCAGTCCACAATCGCCGCTGGCCACTGCCAAAGCTGCCAGTGGCATCTGCGGGTGATCACCAACTGCTGGTCAGTGCTCACCACCTGCAGCCGCCAATGGCACCACAGCTGCTGCCACTTGCAGGAGCTTGCCAAGCCCCCCTCAGCCTCCAGGGGCACGCAGCATTCATGGGCAGAACCCAATTACTCTAAACACCATGTCTGACACTACAGCCTGTGGGCATCCTCTGTCCCAGGCTCTTACCCTGGGACTTCAGATACTCCCAAATCCATTGGCAGGCATCCTATGCACAGGCCCAAGCCCAGACGTCTTGGGGTTCAGATGCCCCAACTTGATCTTAGCCCACAAGAGGACCAGACACTTGATCTTCTTGGGCACAAGCTGGGCATTAGGGTGTGTGATGCCTTGGACAATCTCATCTAACTCAGGAACTTGCAAGCCTGATCCTCCTGCCTGGCAGTAAGGGCTGAGCAAGTGGGAATCGAAGCCAGTTCAGATGCCCCACTCTGGCACTAGGTCCAGAGGTGAAGGAGAAGCATGGCTGGTCCAGCTCTCCCTCTTGTTTCCAAGCCTGAAAGAGAAGATATGTTATCCGTCCATTTCCATCACCACATCCATACACTGAGGTCCTGGAAATACGTGGGTCTTCTGTCCTATCTCAGCTGTATTGAACGCCATGTTCTCCAAGGCAATTGCTCCTAGGTTAAAGTGACTACTGAAGATGGAGGCTGCTATTCTTAATAATTGGCCCCTTCCCTCATTATTAGAGGTTCATTCAGTGGAAGCAGATAACTAAAATAATAGCAGTCTCCTCAGAGGCATAACAGGGCGGCCGGGTACTCAGGGTGGTGGCAACTTGTGGCTGCTGGTGCTGTCAGTGCAGTTGCCCGGCTGCGGCAACAGATATTATTTTTCTATCTCCCCTCCTCCCAAGTTGGTGCTTGAGGTTGTTGCCCCAGTCATCTTGCCTTAGTTACACTACTGCACTCCCCAAATCCAGAACACAGTTGTTTCTCTCTTCTCTGCACAAAGATATTTGCAATACGTTGGTGGGGAAGAGAACACAAGTGAAGAAGTAAGGACAACTCCGATATTGAGAGGTGAGCCTGACCTGGCCTGAACCAGAACTCGGTGTGTGATGTTGGAAAAAAGGCCTGCTTCTGAGAGTAGGAAAACTACCATCTGGATTCAAGAAAACAGGCCATTGCACATTCATGTAAAAGAAACAAAATTACACCAAAGTTACCTGATTCCATTACCAGTTTCTCTTCCTAACTGGTATAATCCACAAGACCCTAAATTTTAGCCAGCCACCTGGATCAAAATAGGTAACAGTAGTAACCAGAATGGGGTTCACAAAGGTTTTAGCATCAGCGTCTTTAAAAAGCCTGCTGCATCTTAACGGCTTTGCCATTTGGCATCCTTGGCATGGTTTTGTACAGACCTTTTCCAGAGGATTCCAAAGTAAATAACTGGGTAGGCCTTAGTTGTATCTAACAGAACTACGAGACTATCCACACTGCCAGTGGAACTGTATTAGGAGGCCTCATTGCAACACATCACAGACCTTAACAAGGCTTCTGAATCTTAACAATTGTTTGGATGTGACCAAGGCTTCACCGCAATTCAGAGGCATTGTTCAAGCATGTTAAGTCCCATTTATGCTACAAAATTAAAGTATATTTCAATACCTGTATACTACAGATGAGTTCTGCATTTGTTGCATATTTGCAGGGTCTTTGTGTGTGAAATATGTTTTCTCCATTCCCTTCTGCTGTTCATAGATGATGATCTGTGACAATAAGTATAGCACAGCAATTAAATACTCTTACTTGTTCTATTTCAGACTCTTACAATAACACGTTTCCAGTCCATTGTTTGTGTATTTTGGTAGTTTATAGGGTTCGTGAATCAAATTTACTGAAGATTATGAAAGCAGACTTTCTTTTCTAAGCCTAATGTCTTCAAAATAGAAACTGGAAAATGTTGATAAAAGGATGTTAAACTGTGCCTATACCACATTGGGGTGAAAAGAAACCTTAAACTATCACACAATTATTAATAAGAAACTAAGGAATTTTTATATCAGAGAAAACCAATTATCTCATTTAGTCACATATTATATTTCTAACAGTGACCAGAATCTGGCATTTTGGAGGAGACGGATTTAAAACCTCAGGATCAATAGACAGGTCAGTTATGTGTCATGTGCATAAAAAAGTGTTCAAGTAGTTGCCTTTTACTCTAATTGGGTATCCTCTTGGGAGGTTTTTTTGTTTTGTTTTGTTTTGCTTTATCAGAGTAGAGAGGGTAAAGGAGGCAGCCTAATTTATCTTTTTTATACTATTAATTACTTTTGATACCTCTGCTGTGTTCCTGAGTTCCTGACTCCAGTGTTGCAGGATCAGGGACTAAGGCTCAGATACTCACTCAAAGGGATTTAGGCACCAAACTGCCTTTGTGAATCTGGCCCTAAGTGTCTAGGTACCAAGTGTTATGTGATGGCCACTTTGTAGTTACATTTCCTGTGTTTTGGGTGCTGGTGTACCTGGAAAAAAATTGTTGCTGTATGTACTGACAGTAATTGACGTTGCTGTTGTCAGATTTCACACCTAAAAAGTCCTCCTCTTTTCATCCTCATTCTCTGATTCGATGAGGTGTGATGCTTAGTATTTTGTTTATATAAAGGCAAACTTTTCAAGTACTCTTCTTGAATTATTTTCTGTTCATACCATCCATCTTATAGACAATACTATTTGTGCCTTTTCTCTTACATATCTCTCTCCTGAAATGGTAAGAGTATCCATACAAGAGTACAAAATTACTACAAAAATGTTATTGCCTTTGTCTACTTGCTCTTGTTCTGCTGCTTTCTCCTCATTCCCCTCATCGCAGCTCATATATTGTCCCTATTCCACCATCTTACATTT
The DNA here is from genome assembly GCF_000455745.1 of Alligator sinensis. Lineage (NCBI taxonomy): Eukaryota > Metazoa > Chordata > Crocodylia > Alligatoridae > Alligator > Alligator sinensis. The sequence continues at coordinate 326,095 of NW_005842440.1, read as the reverse complement.
GTTTTCAGAATCCAAACATTCTTGAATGAGCAGGGTCTTTAGACATCTATCGTGTTCCTGTCTGGTAATTGCTCTTTCACTTGTCCTGATTAGATAGTTCCTGTTAGAAATTAGCTGATCTGCATAGCAGATGTCAAATTGAATATACAGTTGAAAAAAAAAATACAGATACAACCTGTTATCACATACTGTATTTAAAAACCCGTTTAAAACTTTTAATGTCAATTTTCTTAATTCCACCTTAGACTGAAAATAATTTAAAAGAAAAACACATTTATTTTTCCATTTGTGCATACTTTATAAATATAATCAAAATTCCTGCAATTGAGAATTATAATTCAAGCATTTGATCCAGCAGATCCTTATAATGTCTGCAGTGTTTGCCCTGCTGGAATCTCGCTTATTGCACTGAAAATACTCTTCATATGAAGCACTGTGTCCAAGCATTGCAGAACTGGTCCCTTAATTAGGCCTGTCGGAGAGGTTGATGACAATGGAAAGGGGAGCACAAAAGGTAGACATGATGGCTACACAAAGTAAAGTTAGTTTATTTATTTCTGTTATATATAGTATGAAAGCAATTTTAAAGTCTCACATTTGTGACTAAAAATAATAGAATCAAGAACACTGCTATTTGTGCTACTTGTTTTTCATTGCTCAATTATTTATTGTTTTCTGACTTTCAAGTTGCCTCATTTGGGTGAGCCTGGTATGTGCTATAAACCAGGGATTGGCAACCTACATCCCGCATAGCCATTTGTTCTGGCCTACAGGTCTAGGGCACCAGCACCATTTGGTGGCAGGGGCCTTCAGGGGTGGGTGCTTTCCATGTGCTGCCACTTGGAGAAGCAGTGGCAAAGCAACTGGGTCCTAGCATGCACCTGTCTGCTGCCTATTAATTTCGGACCTGAGCAGAGTCATTCTGGCCCATAACCTGAAAAGGTTCCTGACTTCTGCTTTAAAATTACGGTGCTCTCTCCTGCCCCTGCCCCTAAAATTCAGACACAGTACTAGTCCTTCAATAATAGGTGTATATTGTCTCCGTATTCAGTGTAAACTGTGTTCTGCTGTCATGGTCAAGACTGAAGACATCTTTTGTGCTTGTATCTGCCAAATGGAAAAGTGAGGTTTGCATTAGTAACAGTTAGAAATGCTTTTTACTTCAAGTGTGAGAGCTTTGCTTCTGCCTTGCTCCCATCTGCTGCAGACCTAAGGAGCAAGGGAATATAGGTCCCCCACATGGAATGTGGTTATGAAGTGTTATTTAGGCTGCTCCTGAATTGTTTTCATAATGTGTACAAATGAAGAAACTGAAGAAACTATAGTGAGTTAGTTGAACTCCTTATCTGTTAATTTTCTTGTTATAATCCTTGTACTTTCTGTTTTTTTAATGTATGCATTCTGCTTCCTGTTTTCAGATCTAAATATCCTTTCCTCTGATTGCTATTATGCTCTTGTTAAACAACTGGTAGTAATAATCTGCACTTGTTTTTTTGTGCAGAATTCCAACTGATTTCAGAGAAGGCAGAATGTGCAAAATAGAGGTCCATTGAACAGAGCATATTTGCAATGTGGACTTAAGAAAGTTTTCAGTTAATATTTAATGTTTGATCCATTATAAGCTTTGGAACAGTAATTTATTTGAAAATAAATAGTTCTCATACATATTTGTGGCTGTATTTTGTAATGAGGAACATCTCAAGAGTTAGGATATTAGATCATTTAGATTGCTTTTGCTTTTGTGTGTGTGTGCATGATTACACTGCCTTTATATGGTCACATATTACTTTTTCCACAAAACCCTTCTCTCATTCAGACCATTTGGGACTCTGAGGATAAACTTTAAGTAATCCTAATTCCCATCTTTCCCTCAGGTTTCTGCTGTCCATTGATGTAGAATAGATGGGCTTGCTGAGTGAGTTGTGATGCTGGGGGTGGCGGGGACCTCTAGCATGGAGTTTACAGGATCTACAAGGCTTAGCATGTTCTTTTCTTTCTCTGTCTCCTAGGCCAGTGGCTCTCAGCCTTTCTAGACTCGTGGCGCTTCTCATTAAACTCAAGCCACCCTCTAACTTCACACATCTTTTTTGACTACAGAAAAATAATAGACCAATTCTTCTGTTGCAAAGAACTCGGAAGACTACAGCAGGTCAGAATATTTTAACACCATGAATTCCTATTTGAAATCTCTGGGCTTATCTTGTGAATTATGTTTGCACACACAATGCTAATCCTGTGTGGCACCCCACAGCACCCTTGAAAAGATCTCAAGGCATTCCATGGTACTGCAGCATTCTGGTTGAGAATCGCTGTCCTAGGCTCTATAGCTTTAGAGTCTGTCCTACATGCCTTCTCAAACCCCTCTCTGTTAAAGTCTTGTCTTTGGAGAAAATAAAACCTCTTCCAAGATGAGCCCTGTGGGGTTTCCTGCACATTTTTGTGTCCTCCCTTGAAAACTTAGGTGTAGGTTTATGTTTGAAGGGAATAGCTTGTAAATAAACAAAGTAAGAAAGACTTAGAGAGCAATCTGCCCTCTGATGGCTGTTTCCAGACTTTAAATGTGAGTATGAGTAGCATATGTAGCTAGTAAGTATGGGGTCAGAATATTTACAAATTGGAAATGTAAGAAGGGAATTGATGTGAAAAGATAGTGTTATTGCTGCACTCTTTGGATGGACAACTGTAACGTCGTTTCTTTTTAGGGAAGCAGGCTTGGGATTGTAGAGCGTGGAGTCATGTTGAGGTGTAGGGGCAAGATGCTAATGCCTCTATGATCAAAGATTGGTAACTGGCTATTTATGGTCAAAGATGGTGGTAATCCAAAATACATTTGATTACTAACCAAGGTTCAAAGTAGAAAAAGTTATGAATAAGAATTTTATAAGAAGAACACCTTGTGAATTTAACTTTCTTTGTCAGATAGATACCAGCCTCAAAAATAGCAAGGTGTGATGAGAACACAAGATGGAAACAGTACATTTCTGAGTTTCTTAATCCTCACGCTCTTGCTTATTTTCTTTTCTGTGAAATTAGAATAATATTTACCTATATTACTGGGTGGATAAATTAGTGTTTATACAATATCTACAAGATCAACAGCAGTAACTGTTACATTTTTAATTGGTTGAGCAAAGGCAGAAATTGTACATACTGTATGGAAAAAAGCTAGACATTTTATTATGCTATTTAAGATGGCAGCCTATAGTGAAGAAATGCTGCTTCTAAGTTGGGCATTATCTTTTACTTAAAAAAAATGTTTTGGAATGTTTTGTTGGCTTCTGCAAGGCAGGGTTGCCAAATACCAACAAGCTCTTTGTGCAGAAAACTGTGCGCCCTTGTTACAGAGAAGGCTAATGGTATACTGGGCTTAATTAGTTGCAGTGTTGGAGCAGGTCAAGGGAAGTAATTATTCTCCTCTATTCTGTGCTGGTGAAGCCATGTCTGGAGTACTTTGTCCAGTTTTGGGCCCCACACTACAGAGGATATGGACCAGTTGGAGGGCAACAAAAATGGTTAAGGGGCTGGGGCACATAATAATGAGGACAGACTGAGGAAACTGGACTTATTTAGTCTGCAAAAGAGAAGACTAAGAGAAGATTTGATAGCAGGCTTTAAGTACCTGAAGAATGGTTCCAGAGAATAGAGCTAGACCAGTGGTTCTCAACCTCTGGCCCAGTCAGCACACTGCTGTGGCCCATGTGACATCACGTTAAAACATTTTTTAAATGGATACACAGGAAGTTGTGTGGGTGCAGCCCACATAACACATTAAGAGCTGCAAGTGTGGCCCACTATGGCAAATAGGTTGAGAATCAATGAGTCAAACTGTTCTCAGTGGTGACAGGTGATAGAACAAGGAGCAATGGTCTCAAGTTGCAGCAAGGGAGGTTTAGGTTGGATATTAGGAAAAAAATCCTCAGTAGGAGGTTGGTGACGCACTGGAATGGGTTACCTAGAGAGGAGATAGAATCTCCATCCTTGAAAGTTTTTAAGGCCTGGCTTGACAAAGCCCTGGCTGGAATGATCTTGTTGGGAATGGTTCTGCTTCGGGGTTTGACTAGATTAGAGGTTCCCAACCACCAGGCCGTGGCCCAGTACCAAGCTGTGAAGGGTTGGCTGCCAGTTCATGGCATGAACCTCCTGTGTGGACCCCTATCTATTTGCCTGGGTGAGCAGCTTCTGCGGCTGGCAGTCACGTGCTGGGCGGTGAGACAGCCCTGAGAGGGAGGCAGCCAGCTTCATGCACCCTGTCCCACTCCTGTGCCAGTCTGCAGTAAAAAAAAAAAAAAAGGTTGGCAACCACTGGACTAGATGACCTCCCGAGGTCCCTTTCAACCATCATTTTCTATGATTGTGACTGCCATTGATCATGTAGCCATTTTCTCCAGCATGATAGGAATAACAAAATATAATTAAAAAAAGTCCACAGTGCTCTTTTCTTCAAACAATGACAATTTTGGATAGGACACAACTCTGTCTTCATAATAGGACTTACACCATACTCCTGGTCTCTGTGAATACTGCTACCCTTGCCACTGAAGATGGGGTAGAGGGAAAGGCGGAGGCTGGCCCCCAGCAGGTCCTAGTTCTGTGAAGACCTAAGTACTCACCAGTCTTCCTGCATGGGCATGAAAAACCCATAGACAATATCGTCTGATGCTTTTTGGACACCGGACACGAGTGGAATGATTGCATGAAACAGACTACTCAGACTCGCCCCGGGTCCACCTGTCCCCAGTCCACCAGACAGTCTCTGCCTCCTCCCTATTTACAGCCCCTTCTTTTCGTTCCATCCACAGCATCCTGACACTTGTGGTAAGTACAGCAGCTGGTTAGGTGAGCAAGTGTTTTCTGGAGGGCAAAGTGATGTGTCTTTGGTCTTTTTGCAGAGTTTCGTTGTTGGGGTGGGGAGGGGGCAGGGGATAGGTCAAGGAAGGGCTCCCCAGACCACGGGCATCCAATACCTATTACAGAGGTGCCCTTGCTGGGGGGTGCGTGTCTAGTACGAGGCCTGCTCTGGAGCCAGGGGCTAAGCCTAGGTTTGCTTTGCCTCCGCTGGCAGGGAGCACACAAACACCGGCACCTAGCTCCAGCCTGGCCGGAGCCAGTGAGTGGGAGCCCGGTCGGGGGCGGGGGGCCGGAGCGCGCCATTTGGAGCAGACGCACGCGGGGCTAGCGCGCTCCGCCCCCGGCGCAGCGGGAAGCCGGAGCTGGAGCCCGAGCCTGGGCATTCTCTTGACCTCAAGATGGCGGCCCTTTGGGAAGGGTCACCATCCTCGCCTCGCCTGCCCCCACCAAAGATGGCGGCGGCGGGCCTCGGCGCCCTTCTAGCCAGCAACACTCTATGGTGAGGTTGGTCGGGCTTTGTGCGCGCACGGCGCGGACGTTCTGCCCCGCCCACCTCTATGATCCGAGCAGCGCGGTGCAGGCCGGGCCGGTGGCGGAAGGGCTGGCTCACATGACCCCGCAACGCAGCGCGGCGGCGGCTTCGGGCGGTGTGTTCGCGGCCTGCAGGCGCGCGGAGGCCTCGCAACGCGGCTGAGGCGGCGCACCCGCGCCCCTCCCCCGCGATCCGCGACTGGGGCGGCGAAGGAAGGAGGGTCCCCCCACGGCCCGTCCCCTCGGGGCAGGGAGGCGGGCCCGGCCTGGCCTAACGCGCGGGAGTGAACACGTGTGAGCGCCCCACGGGCTTCGGGGGAAGCGGGGCCAGGCGAGGGGACCTGCCTTGTACTCCTGGCGCTGGCGGGGGCGCCTCAGCCCCGAGGGTCGCGTTTAAAACGCGTTGGTTGGGTGGCTGTAGCCTAGAGGAAGCTCCCCCTCCCCCGACGTGGGGGCGACTGGTCCCAGGTTGTTGCTTCCCCCCCGGCCAGAGATGTCTTCACAAACTGGACTTAAATGCCACTCTATCCCAGTCTAGACAAATTGGCAGGAGGGGACAGGCGGCTTCCCTGCGCCCTGGTTTCAAGGATGGGGGACTGTCACAGCTGGTATGCATGGGCTTTCTCTGGGGAAGTGTGGAGCTACCTGCTCCAGGATTTCAGGCATGGTCCAGGGTGGAGAGTGAGGGGCCAAATTGATCTCTTGCATTTCCACAGTGGCCGGCCTCCCCTGGGTGACTTTTCCCGAGTCAGCTGTATTTCCATGCTCTTTCCCGAGAGAGCGTCTGCCCGTGAGGATGCTGTAGCTCCAGGCACGTGGGACACAGCTACGTTTCGGGGAGAAGGCTCCCAACTGTTTTCAGAACTGGGGTGTGCAAGGACACCTGATGGACTTCAGTGGCGCCTTGCATGGGCATAGTGGTTGACTGGGGGTACAAGGTGCAGGATCAGGGCCTAAATTAAGCATAGTTGAGACTGATATCTGAGGACTACAGAGGGGTGGGTTTTGAGAAGAGTAAAGACGGTGCTATTTTGGCAGCGTGTGGCAGGGAAAGCTTCTGAGTGTATGTGCAGAAAATAAGTTTGAGATGCAAACTTGGTTTGTGGCAGTCCGTTCTCACTGTATTCTGGCTGCTGCACAATTTAAGCAGGTGTGAGACTTAGAGAAATTTATTCTAATTTGAATTATTGGATTTGTACATAGGGTACTTTTATTGCTATTTGTTTGTGGCTATCGCGTTTGGAACTGCTGCCCAATGTAGTTTGTCAGCAGATTCAGACGTGGACAGTATGGATCTCTCTAAAGAAGTAGTTGTTTGTCCCATGGAAATTTATATTTTGGCTTTATAGAAGAAAAGGGCTGAGGGATTGAAGGAAGAGAGGGATTTCTCTAAAATGTTATCTGCCCTTCGATCATTTGTTTTACACCAAGCATAAGTGTCTCAAACCAAATGGCTGAAAATCTGTGATTAAGATTATTCTGGTCTAATTTAGACTTCAACCCTGCATGCACTGAAGTCTGAAACAGTGCTTATCTGAATAACTTTATTTTCTGGGGTCATCCAGTTTTGCAGCCTTTGATTATAGGCATAAGTGAGATGAAAAATGCAAGATGTTTGAGGGCAGCCTAAAAATGGTAAATAATTTTCACTGTTCCATGATGTTTAAAACAAGGCATTGAAGATCACTGCTATAATGGTGCAGTATTCTTATATGGGAATTTCTCTAGTATTAGGAAACTTTTAAACATGTCAAAAACTTGCTGTCGACACTGTGGAAAGAATGAAGTGTCACTGAAACAGGGTAACAGTGTTGAAATAGAATTTGATGCAGGTATAACACCTCTTTTACTAAGTTCTTATGTAGTTTACAAGCCTTGTCAGACCAGTTCTACACATGTGGTAAATAAAATCTTTCAGACGTTTGGCAAAACATCCAGTCAATAGGAAAATAGCCGTCCTAAAAGTAGGTATTTAAGTATGTTAGAATAAGCGTGCACAGATTTTGTCAGGGTCCCTATATGCACCATATTTAAAAATCTTGGACAAAAACTATTTTTGAGGTGGTTTGATTAAAAAACAACAGATGTTTATCAAAAGTGAATTAGATGTAGAATTCCCTTAGTTCAAAAACTGTCAATTTACGTTATGTTTCCCAATAATATATATCTTGATGTAGTCTAATCATACATATATTAATAGTCAAAGGGATCTTGCTGAAGGGGTGTGTTAAAATCAAACCTGTATTGGCAGAAAAGCTAGAGCAGCTTAACTGTAGGATTGCTAATATACTGACACAGTTTACATTGGCTTGAAAGAAGAGGGCACAATCTTTAATGGTAAGGCTATTAGTGGCAAATGGTTATTTTCACCAAGATGGTAGTTTCTGGCATATAGTTCAGTTGGCAAAATTAAGAAAAAAGGCCTTGATTCCATTAGTTATAATTGATTTTTACTTGTGAGGAATTCATAATCTACTTGTTTTGTCTAGTCACTCATCTTAATTAAAATATTTAGTTGCTCAAAGCTAAGCTAAGAGTACTTGCAGTTGGTTTCTTTAGCCATACCATACTAATATAATGGCAGCAGTAGTGCTGGCTTCTCAAATTTTACTAGCTTGTCAGAACTGTGGCCCTGTAGACATGCTTCGTAAAGTGAGCATAGTACAGGTTCCATATTGTATTGTGGAATGGTTCTGCATTCCGTGATGGTGTCTGTGTTGCAGATGCCTATGCTCCAGGTGCTAAATTGTGATCATTGATAAATTTTATACAAGATGAGTCCCTTGAGTGCTGCTTCTAATGCACTGTTCAAAGTTACCTTTGACTTCGTATAAAGTAGTATTTAAAAAGTAAGCTGTTATGTATACTTCCAGGTTTTTTCTGAGTCATGAAAATAGACTTCAGCCATTCAGTTACTTACCTTGCACTCTGTTAATGCTTTGGTGTAATCTGAAGTTCACCCCCCC
>NW_005842440.1:286144-317719 GCF_000455745.1 Alligator sinensis | reverse complement strand
TGCTTGGGTATAACCTAAAGTTCCCCCCCCCCCCCCCCAACTCTAGGACCAGAGCCTGAAAAGTATACCAGACCCAGAATACTAAACCTACCAAATGTTAATATAAAAAGGCAACATAAGATGAAGCTCAATACATTTGCTTCTGGTTTATGGGTATTTGAGTATGAAGCACCATCACCCGTTTGACTCCTGGAAGGACAGGGAAACTTACTACTACTCCTTCCCCTTTTGCAGAACTTTCCTTAGTAGTAGCAGAAGGAAACTAATATCCTTTTCGGTTTTTAGATGGCTGGCAATTTTGCGCAGTAATGGTGAAACAAACCAGAATTTCTTTTATTTCATTTTACTTCCACTTTTAGAAGCCATGGACAGCAGAGGTGTGGTGGTTGTCTTTAATAATTCAGAAATATATTGTAACATTAGACTACATTTGTAGGTTATCTTCACAAGTATTAGAAACTTCTATTTTTTTTTTTTTTAAATAAAAGCTTAAATTAGTGAGTTGTGTAAAACCTGCAAGTAGCCCCATATTTCACTCACTTCTGACCAAGAGATTAGAAGACTTAGAACAGGGGTCAGCTCAGCAACATGTTTGGATGGAGTTCCAAAAACACCTGAACCTCAACTTATAAGATATTGGTGTTTTCAGAGGCGGATGGCAGGGGAGCTGTCAGGGGCCTAATTCTTGTTGTGGCAGTGCAGCTGTGGCCCCTTCCCTGCTGTCTGTCCCAAGATGCGTGTGCCAAGCAAAATGTATTCACATGTCATGCTCTGACGTGCGTGCTGGGGGTTGCCGACTCCTGACTTGGATCCTTTCTGTCACTTAGGGACTTTATTACTCTGGAGGACTAAAGATTATTCCATTGGATGCTAGATCTTTATTTTATTTTGATGAAAGCTAAAAGACTTAGCTTTCATCAAAGATGGATGTGCAACATTGTCTTAGCTCATTGATGTTCAGTCTGTGGCCCGTGGGCCAGATTGAGACCCCCATAGTGACTGGATGCAGCCTGCAGCATGGGGGATTAGTGGCGTGGTGTCCCCCTGACAGGCAGTGGCCTCCCTTTTCCTTGCTTTCAGTTTCCCCTTCCCTCCCCCAGGGGAAAGGAATCCTCCACCAGGATCACAAGCACTCTGCCTACAGCTCTGCTACCTAGTTCATTTGGAAAAACTGGATGTGCTGCTGTTTTATCCAAAGCTATTGTTAGCAATCCAGAGGACAACCCTTTGTTTAGATGTCCTGTATCATGGGGGTGGGAGGAGTAGGGTTCAAGTAAATTTTGAAGAATCATTTCCTTTCCTGGAACCCTGTGAAGTGCTTGGTTAGAACAGGGCATTGGCTCTTGGTCCGAGAGTGCAAACCAAAACTATCTAGGTGGACAAAGAAATCTTGTTCTCTCCAATTGTTCATTTCCATTCCCATTGCAGCTGATACAAATATAGTTGAAAGAAAAATTTAAACTTTGCTGATTCAAGTAAAGTATGTATGGCAAAATATCTTTAATCTTAGAAGCTTGATGGGATGAGAAATTACAGGAGGCGACTCATGGAAACGGGAAGTACATTTAGTAGAATGTCAAAAAAATTTTTTTTTTTAATTTTGTGATGGATGGTATATAAAAATATAGCATACATCTGGCTCTGGAGGAACTCCCTCTTTGCTACTTGGTTATCCTACCACCTAAGGTTCTAATATCACAGAAACCTTTGTGGCCTCTCAGGGCCGTTTAAGCAATGCTGTCAACCAGGGATGTGGGTTTTCCAGGAAATTTTGAATGGGAAAATTTTCCAATGCCCTAACTAGAGTGTGATCTGATTTAACATATTTATTTGACCTTATATTTAGTAAACATAACTAAAAAAAGTACCCCCATGTTAATTTTATGTCCCAATAGCCACAAGTATTTGAACTGAAGTATTTGATTAGGAAAAAAAAATTAAATAAAGCATACTTAATGTGTTTTAAATATTATATTCAAACAAATTCAAAGCTTTATGTGGAAAGAGATTACATTTCTACAAGTATTCCAATAAAAATGAAGACAATACACAATAACATGTACTTCCCTTACATTGCTTGTTTGAATTTACAAAAAAAACGAAGGCACTGAAAACTGTTGACCCATTAATTTTAGCACACCCAAAGAACTGTGCATGATATGCCGTGGTTGTCAACTCATCTACTTCAGCAGAGTTTAACGCTCTTTCACTGAGGTCATGGCGGCATCTCCAGTTTCATTGTCATTATCTGTAGAATCACTTTCGCTACTTATTAGTTCCATTTCAGAATCAGATTGAGGCAAATCTGATTCAGGATAGTTCTACCAATGAGCAAGGGCAACTTATCATCACACTGCATCCTCTTCAATAATTGTGCTTCTGACTGCTTCTCCAGAAGCAAGAGATTTTGAGAAACAGAAACAAGCTTAGCCATGCATTCATTTGTTAGTCTATTCCTCGTTTTTGTCTTGATTGAACTGAAAACCTTCCAGTTCCATTCACAAGAAGCTGCTGTTGGTAGAATGCTTGGGATCCTTAGAGCAATCCTGGACAGCAGTTGAGTGTTACAGTATCTTTTCCATCATGTGAGAGGAGGCCCATCTTCTGCTGCCCACCAAATGATGTCTTTGCTCCAAAGTTTTTCTCTTCTGCGGTACTTGGCAATGTCTGTCATCACTGCTATTTCGTGGATGTTGGGGACATTCTTAGCTACTTCCATAATTATATCGAGATCAGTAGATAATTCATCTTCTGATAAATGTTGTCTGTGTTGAGGATCCAAAAGGTTTGCTGCTAGAAGAACTGGATGAGAACAAAACTCAGGTCTCTTAGTAAACATTTGTTTTACTACTATTTTTTTTGGATAGAGGTAAAGGAGGCAAAAGCTCAGTTAGATTTTTCACTCAGTTGTCTGAATATCTCTGGAATATTTGAAAGGCTTGGTGCATCTCCTTCAAGTTTCTTGATAGCCACTGAAACTGCTAGTAGCAAATTGAATGCTCCTTGAACTCGAGCCCAGAAGACATCATTATTGAGAATCTGCTTCCGAATGTTCAGGGGAATAATCTGGGATGTGTCATCTATTGAAGTACACTGCAAACAGTTCTTCATGGGCAGCACACTATATAAACACTTTGTAGCCGAGCCCCATCTAGTTTCTCCTGGCAATAAAAGTGCATTTTCCTTTCCCTGCTTCTCTTTCTGTAACATTAATTACAATTTTTAAAACTGCCAAGCTTGTCTAATATTGTATTGACATCCATTCATTGTTACTAATGAATTTTATGAAACAATGAATTTTTAGAAATGGAAAATTTCCCATGAAAAAATAAAGCACTGGAAATTTTTCCACCCTACATCTCTGCTGTCAATTTGACCTTTTGTTAATTCTCCAACTTAAACACAGTTAATTGGCCTCCTTAAATGCTATGAACTGAACTTAAAAAGCTTCTCCCCAGCCCTTCTCTCTATATATTACCACTAGCTAATTGTCTGTCAGGGATGATGGATTTCAGGGAGTGTTTACATGGCCTCCCTTTGCCCCCCACTCACCCTTCGGGGCCAGCCACATAAAGACTCCCGCCTCCTTCTTCAGCACAGGGACTCCTTCCCCCCTCCCGCTTCCACCTCGCAGCAGGGCTTCTCCCCACCGCCCTCCTTCCCTGCTGGCTGTTGTTGGGGCTAGGTGTGGGGGGGGGACGGACGGACGAATGAATGAACAGCCGCTGCCACTGTAACCTCTACATACCTTGAGGTATCAGGCACGCCTTGTGAACACTGCAATGCTAGGGCAGATGGAGCGTCCCACAGGAGCACTCCCTCTCCTCTCCTCTCCTCCCCCCCCCAAAACAAAACAAAACAAAACAAAAAAACCAGTGCTTGGTGGTAAACCTGGAAGTGGACCAAAAATACTTGCGGTTCACTTCCAGGTCTGCCTGGGAGTGCACTGGGGGGCCCCACTGCATTCCCCCCCCTCCCCCCTGGCTCAGCAACCAGCCACGGGGGGACCCCGTGTGCCCCCCCTGACCCAGTTGCTGAGCCGGGGAGGGATGGGGGCCCCCTCTGACTCCCTGTGCGCTCCCATGTGGACCCAGCAGTGGACCAGAAGTGCTTCTGCACTTCAGCAGTGGTCTGCTGCCGAGCGCTCTGGGGATGAGCCCTCGCAGTCATGTGGGATGCTCCATGTGCTCCACCATCTCGGTATTCACGAGCTGCCTGTTACCTAGAGGTATGTAGAAAAAACATTTAAAGCTCTGTCTATATCCGAATCACCAAATCTCTCCGAATCGATTCGGAGGGTTTCAATTCAATTTGGAGACATTAAAAGGTCTCCTGATTTGATTCTGGTTTAGAGATTTTGCCAACGAATCGGGCTGAATCTCTGCCAAATTGAATCGGGGACTGAAGCTTCGCACAGCCCTAATACATACTATATTGCCTCTTCATCTCATCAGTCACCAGCCACTGAACTAGCAAGTTTAAAATAGTTATGCCGAGGATTCTTCAGTCTATTAATTCCCTCTGTTCTGGAAGTTAGAGATTTTTCTGTCTTTATTGCTACAAGAAATTGCCTTTGATACAAAGCAGTAGAAATCCCAGTTCTGTTCTTCATGATTAATTTGATTCACACGCATCTCATTGCTAGTTGGCTTATTGCAAAATTTATTATGAAATTACTTTCGCTTTTTTAATATTGGAAAAATAACTTTTTTTGTTTAGAAATTACTGTATTTTCTGCTGACTCATTATCAGCATACCCTGACTGGCTAACTTAGATTTTTTATGAACTGCTGGTAGGAGTCAGTTTCATCTGTTTTGTCAGTTCAGTTTAGCATGAAAGTGTTTCAGATTCAGTGTTTGTAATTTTAGGAGAGAAGATTTCTGCTACTGTTGTGACTTTATTGCTGTGGTGTAGAAGAAGCTTAAAAGTGTCATTTGATTTGCTAAACAGAAGTCCCTTAAAGAAAAAAAACTTAGTGTGGTGGTTGTCTTTTTCCTCTTACTTTGATTCATGTGTGAAGACTGCTACATTAAAAGAATGTTTCTGGTTTTTGGCAGGTAGCTGCTGCAAGGATGTCTTTTCCACCTCACTTGAATCGCCCTCCTATGGGAATCCCAACACTTCCGCCTGGGATTCCACCTCCACAGTTTCCTGGCTTTCCTCCCCCTGTACCTCCTGGTAAGTCATGTCAGCAGGTAAAACCAAATACATTTTTGCTGTGCTACTCTTCTAAAACTTTTTTATTCAACCTTGAGATTATGAAATACAATTAATTGATGTACATTGAGGTTGAGCTTCCCACTATTCTTTGCCTTGAAGAATTTACCATCTAATTGAATTGCAAAGCATCCTATCTTAATCCTCTTGGTGAACCCAATTTAAATATTTCCTCCAAAGCTAGACACTTTAGGACAGTGATCACCAACTGTTCAATTGGGATCGACTGGTGGATCCTGGAGCCTCTTGAAGTTGATCCTGGGGTGCGGGGACTGAGCATGTGCGCACCCCAGCCCAGCAGGTCAGTTGGTGGGGGAGGGAAGGGGCGGAGGCCCAGGGTCACATGCAGTGGGGCTCAGGGCACAAAGCCCAGTCTGCTGTGCACAGATTGAAAGGTGGGGGGTAGCCTTCCCCCGCCCCCCCCCCCAACTCCCACTTCTAAGACCACAGCCAAGCACAGCGCAGGCCAGGCCCAGTGGGAATAGCCTAACACAGCCTTCCCCTCCCCTGATGACATGGGGCCCTGGTGACTGGCGGGCACAGGGGAGGGCAAGCTGCACTGGAAGGCTGCACCGGGCTGTTCTTGCTGGGCCTGGCCCATGCTGCACTCGGCAGTGGCGCTGGGAGTCGAGGTTGGAGGGCTACGGCCTCCCCCCGTGGCCCCGCTCCCAGCGCTACTGCCACAGCCGCCTGGCCTGAGCACAGCCCAGCTAGGAACAGCCCAGTGCTGCCCCGGCAACAGCCTGTCCTGCCCTGTGGGCAGATCCAGGGGTATGCACCCGCCCCCGGGACAAGCCACTCCTGCCTCTGTTCCCTGCCCTGCCCCAGCTGTGCAGGACTTCCCCTCCCTCACTGCCATTGTGGGAGGGGGCAGGGGGCAGATCAAGGCCCCAGTGGTGATGGAGGGAGTGGGTCTAGGGCTGGGGCCTCAATCTGCCCTGCTTTCCCCAGCCCTCTCCCCTCTCCTCTCCACAGACTTACCTGCTGGGTTGGGGAGGGGGGGCGGGAGGTAGATCTTCAGTTCCTTTTAAACGCCAAAAGTGATTTCCGACCTAAAAAGGTTGGAGACTACTGCTTTAGGACAAGAGACCCTACTTTATAGTGCAAGTTAAAGCTTCGGCTAACTCAGTAGTGGCAGTACATAATTGTACGTTTTTGGAGTCCAGGCTTCATTTCATATAGAATAAAGTGCATTGGGAAAGTAATATGGGAATAAATGTTCCTTCCTGGTGGTATATTCTGGTGATAAAACATACCAGACCCCCTCTCTGCACCTACTGCTGTCTCCTTTTTAGTTGAGTGATATTTCTTTATGACAAGTTACTTTAGCTGGGCTTTATGGCAATTTCTCCTGAATTGCCACTGGGGTACTCCTTTACTACACTGGTCTGTTGTAACACACTTCAAATTTTTCTCTCATTCCACTTGTCTCTTTTCTGTTGTCTCTTCTCTTATAAACTGTCACTTCTCAAGCTTTTCTTTATTTTTATATCCCTACCTCTTCTTTTCTTCTACTTTTCCTTGTTCTCCTTCTTCCATCCCTGGGGCTAACTTCTCTACCACTGGTCACACATTCCAGTTTCTTCTTGACTTGACCCTTCATTCCATCTTTCCATTCCTAACGTTCAGGTCAGCCTTGGTATAAAGACAGAGGCTTCACTTCCTCAGGTTGCTGACGCATCTTCTTTTTGTATGTGTAGTGGCAAGAGGATGGTGGGATGAGTGAGGATGAGATGATGTATTTTGATATACTACAATGGAATTACTTCTGGAAATTTTTGCAAAGCGCAAAGGCTACAAAATGATCTCCTTATTTGGCTGTTGGTGTGGTGGGGACCTGTAGGGTAAAAGGCTTTATAATCTGCCCACACTTCATACGCCCTTCTCATTGGAGAAATTAAACTAACTGAACATTCAGATTGCACTAGGCCATGTTCTTTCCCCAAATAGATCCCACGTGCTGACCTGACTATACATGCTGCACTCCCATAGAGCAGAGCACCTGTATCTGCCCAAGCACAGACAGAGAGCAGATTTAGGCTAGATATCAGGAAAAGTTTCTTCACAGAAGGGGTGTCCAGAATTTGGAATGGGCTTCCAACGGAGGTGGTGCTCTCCACTACCTTGGGGGTCTTTAAGGGAAGGCTGGATAGATCTGGCTGGGGTCATCTGAGCCCAGCCCTCTTTCCTGCTTAGGCAGGGGGTCGGACTCAATGATCTGTTGAGGTCCCTTCCAATCCTAGCATCTATGAATCTATGTAGACCCTGAACAAGACTTCATGCATTTATTTCTTTTAGCTCCTGGTGAATGAGGCACCAGAACTGAGTGAAGATTTGGGGAGGGGTAAGAACTAGAGGTGCACTGATACATTGGTCCATATCATGTCATCACCGATAAACGGAAAATTGATATTATCGGCATTCGGCTTTTTTTGGCGGATGTGGCTGATGATGTCACTGATAAATGCTGTGTGCGCATGCCACCCCGCGCACTCCCCAGATGAACTGCTCGCAGCTCTGTCCTGCACCCTGCCCTGTTTCATCCTGGCTGGGCAGTGCCTGCTCCTGCCCCAGCTCCACTCCCTCGCTCACCATGGGGGCCTTAATCCTCCCCCCCCCCAAAAAACAAACAAACAAACAAACAAACAAAAAAAACAAAAAAACCCCAAACAAACAAAAAACACCAAAACAAAAAATCTTAACCAGCTGGACTCTGCTCGCCAGGCTGCATATCAGCAATCGGATTGGTATCAGTCAGTATGGCTGGTTAATAATTGGCCATCGGTATTGGCCAAAAAAACCTTTATCAGTGCACCTCTAGTGAGAAATGGAGGGGGTGCAGGAGGAGGAAGAGAGCAAATGGGGGTACAAGGGTCAGGATGAGTAGAAGATAGGGAAGAGCAAAGTGGGCAGGATATGCAGGGAAAGAACCAGAGTAATATGTGGTGGGTGAAATGAGAAGAGAAACCTGAGATGAGGAGAACAAGGGTAGAAATGGGTTAAAGAAAACTGAGAAGGGGAAGAAGGAAACAGGAAGAGAGAGAGCAGGGAAAAAGGTGGATGGATTGGGAATGAAAGACAGATTGTGTAGCAGGGCACTGCTTGTGCCTGCCACTTCAAGGGCCTGAAGCCAGCAGGTGCCCGATTAGGGCAGCCATTTTGGATCCAGGGCTGCCCATATAAACAGGGCATTTTGCTGCTGGAAACGGAGGCAACAACATCGCCTGGCTATGAGGCTGCTGGTATCAACTAGAGGTAAGGACAGGAGCTGTAGGGGATGGTCAGGAGGCTCCTGGTCCTGGGCATGACTTTAAACTGCACCCGGCTGGGAGTGGGTGGCCTGGTGGGGCTCTCAGTGGCGCGGGAGCCCCCAGGAAATGCCAGGCCAGTGACTACCCCAGTGAGAGGCGGGTCGGGACGCCTTAACGCCAGCTCCCAACTTCGGGTGGGTCAGGCCATCGGAGGTAGAGGGGGCCAGGCATGGCTATGGCCACCTGAGCCCACCCAAGGAGGGAAGTCCCAAGACCCCGAGTAGAGGGGGTGTTGTGTAAGATCTCAGGGTAGCACCGTGACCTGCTGCTGCAGGGGGGGAGTGAGAGTCCCTTGTGAGACCCTGGAGCACCAGTTGTGTGAGTCACCCCATCTCCCCCTACCCAGGAAGGGGGACCTGGAGAGAGTGTGGGGCTAGTGAGGCTGGAGGTAGAATTTTCCCTCGACTGGCCCATGCTGGGGCCAGGACCAAGAAGGTCAAAAGGGCCAGGTGCCCACAGCAAGGGGCACACAGAGCTGAGGGCCTGGGACCCTTGGAGGTGAGGCCAGGGCCTGTGTGTGGCCGAAGGTCCTGAGTGGGGACCACGCCTGAGAGAAGAGCCAGCTACAAGGAGCTTGGCAGCCCGAATGAAGGTGGCATAGGCCGCCTGAGCGGAGAGATCAAAGGAAGGTCCTGCCAGGAGGATTCTGGAGCCTAGTGTGGGGCTGGTGTGACTGATAATATCTGGCTGCCATCTGTGAGGCTTGGGCTGTGCTGTAGGGGAGGTACGGAGCCGTAGACCCCCCAAACATTGGGGGTACACTAATGGGCAGCCTCCCACCTCATTTAACAACTTTTCATCATTCCAACAAGGCGTGGTGGGCGAGACAGGCGGGCGACATGCCCAAAGGCAAGTGGGGAGCTAGCTGCGGCTAGCGGAGATCCCCACTTTGCCACAGATTGAAAGGAATTGTCAAAAAGTTCTGAAACCACAAGAGAGCATCTCTGCAGGGAACTTGAAACTAAGTCTGATAATTCCTTTCTAATAAATAGTTGCTGAATCCATTGGCAAAATATAACCATCCTGTTCTGGTGGAAGATAAGAACCTTTTTTACTGCTACCAGTTAATTGTTAGTTGAGGTGATAGTGGACTGTGCAATGGATTTAAGTTCCCTGTGGTTTTTTTGTTTGTTCTGTTTTTTGCCGGGGAGGTGGTGGGAAATGAGCATTTCTACCTGTCTTATGTTTTCAATTTGTTTTCAAAATCCTTTAAGTTACATAAAAATACCTATCTTAAAAGAGCATTAAGGTTCTCTCCTACCTTGGGGGTCTTCAAGAGGAGGCTGGATAGATATTTTCTGGGGTGATATGACCCCGGCACCCATTCCTGCCTGGGGCAGGGGGTCCGACCTGATGATCTGTTTAGGTCCCTTCCAACCCTAAGCACTATGATACTATGACACTATGATACTGTAGTTACAGAGTGAAGTGCACACAATGCCTGAAGTAAAGCTGTCTGGAGAACTCTGTTAGGCCCCCTTTTGTGTGTGTGGATTATCATATGGTTCTTAACATAATGTACTCTTCCCCACTCCAGTGAGACCTCTGCTTTATTTCATGTACAGCGTGGACTGTTTTGAAATAAATCAAGGCTGTGTAGGGAATGGGTTGTTTGTTAAAAAAACAAAACAAAAAAAAAAACAAACCCTGAATTTAGTGCAGAAATTGAGAAGTGTAAATAAGGCAGAGAACTTGAAGAGGTAGGATCACCTCAGAGTTTGGACATGGTGTGAAAAGAGATTTATGTTGGTTTTTGGTTTGTTTGGGTGTTTTTTAAGCAAAAAAAAATCCTGATATAATGAGATAAATGCCCTTGTGGAAATTTTAAGAATTTTCTATTCCAGTGCAGGGTTTGGATGATATTGGCATTGTCGGGCTACATGCTGAATGAGAGAGAAATACTGAATAGCTGCCCATTCACTAAGCAGCATTTCTCCTGTGCTGCATGGATTTTAGCTTTGAGTTTGTTAGGAAGCCATATCTGCACAGTCTTGCCACCCTTAATTACTTTTTAAGGCATGCAGTTGGTTTGGGTGTTATGGTCTTTTATTTCCAATTCATATACTGATGTGTGTTCTTTGTCTCCCTCAGGGACCCCTATGATTCCAGTACCAATGGGCATTATGGCTCCTGCTCCAACTGTAAGTATTGTACTAAGGGTGGTACAGTAACATTAAGGTGGACTTCCATTGTTTGAAATTTTTCTGTCTGTTTTCATATTTATGTTCTGTTTATTCAACTAATTTCATACCATGAAAAGAAAAGCTTAGTTTTGAATGCAAGAATGACATGTTAAATTTTGGTTTGGACAGAGTTTGAAACGAATGCATCTAGAATTGCTTACTGTGGAGCTGAAATTGTTACTTCCTACAAACTGCTGCAGCTCATTCTTGCTATCACTCTCTCCCTTTTTAAGGCCCCAAGTCTACCAGTTACTCTGGTCTTTAGTAGTATCCTGGCCACACATTCTTGTAGTTAGTGGTGGGCTAAAAAAGTGTAATTATTTTGATTGGTTCCCATCGCACCTTAAATGGAATGTGTGGCCAGCACTGATCAGCTGATTAGTGGTCCTAGCTGTGAGAGCACCACTACGTTGCTGTGGTGGGGATTGTGGTGGGCCAGTGGAGGTACTCCTGCGTTGAGCCACCCACCTCACTGTGCCTGACCACCTTCCAGGCTCCGAGTGCCTCCCTTGGGGGAGCCTCACATCTGGCCGACCACCTTCCTGGAGCACACCTGCAAGCCTGGGGGTAATGCTGCTACCACCTAGGGTCTGGACTGGTCTTGGGCCTGTGCCCCCTGGGAAACGCATGCCTAGTAGTCCTTGAGGGTGTTGGACCCACTACAAGAACTTGGGGTGCTTCCCTCAGTCTGAAGCATGAATAATGGTCTTCCTTAGTCAGCTGAGCCAAGGGGACCCCAAGGCATAATCTAGACCCTCTCCCAATAAATCTCCCATGCTAGGTACAGAGGAGAACTTTATTGGTACAAGGAGTAGGTTTGGAATAGGGTACAGGGTAGAGCAATATCAGAGAAATACCTTAGAGCAAACTGTGGCATGGTAGCCTTTGATCACGCATCTGAGTTACTGCAAGCTATATATCTAGTTAGATTTCAAGTAGCTTACTCACAAGTATCATCGAGAAGCAGGTGGAGATTTCCTCTGGAGGTTTCCTCCATGAGTTTCAAGAGAGAGAGCCAGTTTCACATGGTTCTTCTCTGAGAGTTCTCATCATGGCTGCTGCCCCGCCTCCTGGGCATTCCTTAACTTATATAAACCTTATGACCTCATTTACTTACTTCAGTGAAGGCCAGCAGCTATTGGCTGGCAGCCAACCAATTTGAAATGACACACTGGTTGGTTGTCTCTAGCTCCCTCCCAGTCGCAATGACCAGGGATCCAGGTTTTCCATTTCCCGCAGAAAAACAGAAAACCACAGATTGCCTGTTTTTATCAGAGAAAACGTGGATTTCCCCTTTTAACACAGAAATCTGCAGATTCTCTGCTTTTGCAAAGAGCTCTTACAGGATAGCACAGCCCCCCGCCTTGCTGCCATGCAGCTGCCATCACCCCGCATGGCCACAGAGCCATGCAGCTGGTTGTGGGGCATAAGCAGTGGTGCAGTGGTGGCCACTGCATGCGAGCCCCCTTTTGTCCCCCCCCAGCCAGGCGGCATGTATGTGGCTGGCACGTGGCGGCTGCTTCTGCACCCTGCGCCACTTGCCCGCAAAGCCATGCAGGTGACCGTGGGATGGTAGTGCAAAGTGCAGTGGCAGAGTTGTGGTGGCGGCCTCCAGGCTGGCCAGTGCATGTGCGGGCCACAGAGTGGCACTCCTGCCGCCCCCCCAAGCACCTTCCCTGCCCTGCCCCTCCCCTTCCCCCCACACACACTTACCTGCTGGGGTGGGTGTCAGTGTCTGTGTGTGCAGCTGTGTCTGCATGTCTGCCTGTGTGTGTGGGTCTGGGGGCTGTTGTGGGGGAGTGAAGGGCATCAGGAGGGCTGAGGAGGCTGTGGGGTGGAGTGCGGGGCACCAGCAGCGCTGGGGAGGGAGGGGGCTGGGGGGGGCCTTGAATTTTTATCAAGCATTTTGGGTTTTTAATCAGAGAATTTCCCATTTTTAATCAGAGAAAACCAGGATCCCTGATGGTGACATTGCTTAGAACAATAGGGAGTTTAAGCCCCCACCCAGGTGTGTGAGGCTAGTCATGTAGGCAGAGGGAACAGGTTTCCCCCTCCCTCTGCAATGTATCTAGCTCAGGTTACATCTCAGGGTTACCTGAAACTGATGGGGCCAAGGGTGTCTGCCTTCTGCAGTGACCATGGTAACCAAATTGTCAGATTAGGCATCCGCCTGATGGCAGTTTGGGGAGAGACGGAGATGGCATTCTGCCACAGGGAGTACCAGTCAGCTGATCAGTGTTCCCAGCCATCCCAGGCTCCCCCTGCACATGCGGTAGGGTACAATTGGGCCCCCAATTTCAATCACGCCTCCTCCCTTGCATGTGTGGCGTGGCAGGAGGTGCAGTTGGGTTCATGGATCCCATTGTACCTTTAATTGAAAGCCTGTCAGTGGCCTAATAGATAGTTGATGTAAGGTTCTTCTAGCAGTTATTCTGTGTGCAATGGGCTGACTTCTCCCATTTCTCTCATTTCCAAGAATAGGATGCTGTACTGGCATCACATTTCAGTAGTGCATTATCCAGCATGATTACTAAGTTGACTGGAAGGGTGTGTATTGACAGACTTCCAACAAGTGCTGTATAGTCCTCTGACTTTGCTGTGTGGAAGGGGGATTGATGTGAATAGAAGAGAACTTGTGAGAAAAAATTAATCTTAGTAGATTCATTAAATCTACATGTAGATTCTTATTAGCATGAAACTTATTCAAAACTTAGGTTTACTGTGAGTATTAAAGGCATTTCCTGGCTGTGTCCCTATTTAATGGAACTACTGTTTCTAAAGTTTTGCACAAGTGAGGACTAAAGAAATGTCAGACTGTCTAGGGAAATAAATTAGTGCTAAATTCCAAATTGTAATAGCAGCCAGATATTGGAATAAGTACATTATTTGATATCCTGCAAGACAAGTGAGTCTGCAGCTGACAGTCTAAAGAACTGATAATTTTTTAAGGAAATTATAAGAAGAATGTTAAGAAATTTTAATATATTTTTTAAAAACACTGACAAACGAGCAGGACACGTGAGTGTCTCTACCTATAAATATAACTCAAATATAATTTCTTCCCTCCATTGCCAGTTGTCTTGTTTAGGATATGCAGTGATAAAATGAAATGTCGGTTTCTGTGTGAGACCTGTAGGGGACTGTATCTGGTGTTCTGAGTATTTCATTTTAGTTGGAATTAATATTTTGCTTGAATTTCTGTAACTGATTTGAAAATAAGAATGTCATTCTTCCATAAGCCAATCTCTTACATTCTATGTAAAATCTCAAAGCTGTGCTGCCCAGCTTCTTAAGGCTGTCATAACTTGCCAGATTAAGCTTATAGTGAAATACCCCTATATTTCCAACTGTTCTTTATTTTAAAGATCCAAAGCTTTCTCTAATGCAGGGGTGCTCAAACCCCAGCCCACAGGCCAAATCAGACCTGTGGAGCTATGTTGGGGATCCCCACAAGTTGGGAAATTTGGCAGCAGGGGAGCTGTGGATGATCTGTGTGCAGGCCAGGCTGCTCCCTTTCTCTTCATCCTGTTCCCTGTGCACGCTCCCCTCCCCCCAATGTCATGGTCAGGGCTGGGCTGCCCAGCCCCACCCTTCCCCCTTCCCCACATGTTCAGATCAGGGCCAAGCTGCTCCTTGACTCCTCCATCCCCACCCCCATTCAGGGCCATGCTCCCTTTGACAGCCGGATCAGGGTTGAGTTATGCAGCCCCCCACTGCCAGATTCAACTCTTGCTGCACTGGCCTTGCATGCTGGATCCAGCCCATGAACAGACCTGGCAGTGCCCATCTGGCCTGCAGGGCGAAAAGGTTGGATACCACTGTTTTAATGAGTTATAATATAGAACCATTTTTTTTTCCTCTGTAGGTCTTGGTTCCTACCACGGTATCCATGGTTGGCAAGCACTTGGGAGCTAGAAAAGACCACCCTGGTTTAAAGGCTAAAGAAAACGATGAAAACAGTGGTCCCACTACCACTGTTTTTGTAGGCAACATTTCTGAAAAGGCATCAGACATGCTCATAAGACAGCTTTTAGCGGTGAGTGCAGTGGTTTGCTCTAATGTAGATGGGCTGGAATTGAATGTAAATATTCTATCCCTTACCCTTGAGTACTTATCAGGGCTAATTACAAACTGAAGTTAGGCACTGATGTAGGACATTAACAACATTTTCATTACACTTGTATTCAAAGTCAGTAAACAACTTGAAGAGAATAAGCTTTTTTTGCCTTTTCAGCTAGTAACATAAATTGTGAACACAGACTTCTTTTTCCCTGAAATGTAACCTTTTTTTTATACACAGAAATGGCTGTGTCACAAAAATGACATGTTTTGCTTCTGTATTGCTTGAGCAAGCATTGACATTTATTTAGTGGTGACACTCCTTCCTTTTGTCTTTTAAAGAAATGTGGCTTGGTTTTGAGCTGGAAGAGAGTACAAGGGGCATCTGGAAAACTTCAAGGTAAATGTTCTTGCTTTTTTTGCACATGTGGTCTGGTCAGACTTTTTAGTTACTATTCAACCTTTTAAAATATGACTTACAAATTAATGCATCTCTGATACTCTGCATTTAAACCTGAGCTTTGCATAACTTTGACTAGTTAAAAGCTTTCCTTAATACAGGTACAATCTGAGTTTTTTTTTTTTTTTTCAATCATAGAAATCAAAGCAGAGACTAAAAATAAAGGCTAAAAAGGAAGAAGGCTCAAATATGAAGCTTCATAGTTTAATCATAGAAATGTAAATCTGGAAAGGACCTCAAGAATATCTAGTCCAACCTCCCCTGCATTGCACCCTCAAGGAGAGTGGGGCTTACCTTAGGGTACACCTTCCAAAAGGTTGACCACAACTGACCTAGACTCTCTCTGACAGATATTTAACTGACCTGTTCATAAAAACCTCCAAAAGGAGAGATGCCACTGCCACCACCTCCCTAGGCCTGTTCCAGTGTTTTGCTGCCATAATAGTTACATTTTTTTTTTTTAATATCCAATATAACCTTTTTCCTTCTCCTGAAAATTAAGCTGAAGCTTTTGTGGGTTTTATTTTGTCTTTCCTTCGGTGGAAATGGCGAATTATTGAGCATTGTTCCCTTTACAGCAGGACTGTCCAACTTATGAGTGGCTGGGGGCCACAAGCTGCATAGATTGCATGCACCCTGGGTGCATACTGCATGGACCGCTACCATGCATGACCCTCCCCTGTGCTAGACTACATGGGTCTGATGCACCACACTTCCCATGTCCCCTGAGCCCCCCTGGTCATAGGCTTCCTATAACAGCAGTCAGCAGAAGCTGGAAGAGGGAGAGAAAGCCTGGGGACTCCAGCAGTGGCAAGAGAGCCCAGAGGAAAGCAGTGTGCCAACCAGGAGCCCAGGGCCACATTGTAACCCCTTGGAGGGGGCTACATTCTGTCAACAGGCTGCCAGATAGACAGCCCTGTTTTATGGGATCAGAATAGTTGTTCCTTCTATACTAAACAAGCCCCATTGCTTTTTGCTTTTTTTTTTTTTTTTTTTTTTTTAGGGCACACTTTCTAAAGGTCTTACTTCTATTGCTTCCCTATGGATACTGTCCAGTTTTTCTACCACTTTCTTGGGTACCAAAGCTGGACACAATAGTTCAGTTAAGGCCTAACTAGTGCTGAGTAGAGTGGACTATACATCTCCTAAGTGTTTCATATGATGCTTGTGTTAAAGGCAGATCTAATTCCTGGATGCATTTTTGCAGTACCTTGTTGGTGATTCATGTGATCCCCTCTCACTTCCAGATACTTTTCTACTGTACTGCTCTCTAGAAAGCTCTTCCCCACTTTGCATTTATGCATTTTGATTTTTCCTTTCTAATTCTAGTACTTGTTACTTGTTCTATCAGTGAAACAAAATCATTCTGAATTCTGAGCACTTTTTCCATAATGCTTGCAGCTGTTTTCAGGCTAGTAGTGACATCACATTTTATGAGTATAGTCTTTTTTTATCATAAGTCTTTTAATGAAAATATTGAACAGAACTGGATCAAGGACACAACTTTATCTTGGTGATATTTCCTTAGTTTGCACATGCAGAACAGCCTAATAAACTATAATAAAGTAAAAAAAACCAAACAAACAAAAAAAAACCCCTCAAAACAAAAAAACAGCCTTACTACTTCTCTGTCTTCTCTGCTAGGTTTTTGCCTTATTAAAGAAGGAAATTTCCTAACCACATGAAATGGGTGATTTATACAACTATGCAAAATAAATGTTTTCCCTTTGATGGTATATATCTTTTGAGACATTTAAAAATATGTTTCTGCATATCTTTTATTCTAGTGTTCCCTATATAAAAGTTGTGGGGGGGGAGGGATTGGGGAGGGCATTAAATAATAAAATTGTAGGATAAATTTAACTGAACTTATTGCAATTTTGCTTTTCATTTCAACTATCCACCTCCAGCCTTCGGATTCTGTGAGTACAAAGAACCAGAATCTACTCTACGAGCACTGAGACTGCTCCATGACCTTCAGATTGGAGAGAAGAAGCTGCTAGTTAAAGTTGATGCAAAGACAAAGGCTCAGCTAGATGAATGGAAAGCTAAGAAAAAAGCCTCCAATGGGGTATGTATCTATGTGTGTAGCTTAAATTATATTGCTGGGAGAGACATTCTTTTGAGTTGTTAAATAGTGTAAGAAGCCAGGGCCCTTGATTTCTGTTCTTGTTTCTACTCTTGCTTACTTCATGACTTGGGCTAGGGCTTGGCTCCAAAGTCCTGTTTGAAAATCAGTGAGACTTAATTCATTAAATACTTTTGAGAACTTGAGCATGTTTAATCAGCGCAACCATCTGCGTGGACACAATTATAACTCTTTAAGACCTCTTATTGGTTTAGCTTGCATGGATTTATTTACAGGGTACAGGATTAATTGATTTGAATTGATTTAACTACAGTTGGTAGTTTCCATACACAAAATTTATCCCAATTTAAGTCCTTTAAATTTTATACTTGTGTAGCTGTGTATAGCCCAGGTCTGAATCTCTGGGTTTATATCCATTTTAAAGATGAGTACTACATACTGTACTGTTTACATATGGTTCTGAGGCTTAATTTTGTTTAGACATTTTTGTTAAGTTATAGAAACAACTAACTTCATTGAGCAACTGAGTTGGTTGAATCAACTTTTACTCATGCTTTTGATTTCCCTCCCCCACACCCTCCAAAACCTGATGCAAGGCAGAAAATTAAATCTTGTATGCATTTTTTTGCCTATCACTTACTTGCTGCCCAGATGCATTTACCATATTGGGTAGCGCGCTCTCTCTCTCTCTCTCTCTTTTTCTCTCTCTCTCTCTCTCTCCTTGCTTCAGAAAACACTTAGCATAGATTAAACTTTCATCACTGTCCACGCATTTATCTTGAACTTTCTAGTTCTGTTGTTTTAATTTTCTAGATCAGAGTAACTAGATCACTCTGAACTATTTCATATGCAGGAAATTTTGGGTTAGATTCATCCCTGTCATAATTCATGAGAAACTGAAGTTACCTCCAAACTGAGCAGCATACTTTTCCCTCTGTTTTCCATTTAGAACCAGTATGGCTGCTCATCCACCATTCATATAAATGAATATATTTTATATGAAGTTTGGATGTTTTCTTTAAATGTCTTTGCAAAGACGTGTACCAAAAGACATTCAGTTCCTTAGGCAGTTGTTACTAGTTTTAGATGGCCAAAAGAGAGCCAATTCTTTTCACTCTAGTTAATGAACACACAATAATTGATAAAGTCTTATGATTGACACTTCAAAGTTGCTTGCAAAGTTACTAGAATATAGTGGGAATTTTTTTTTGTATCCTTTAACAAAAAATAGAGGTATACTGATCACTTTACAACATTTTTGACTCCGTCCTGTAGATGGGGTAAAAAATAATTGCTGTGGAAAACAGTATTAATTATGTGAAACCTACATGGAGCTATCCACCTAGTTGTAAAGCTAGGTTGAGAGAGAAGTTTGATTTGACTACCTGTTCTATTCTAGGCTTTCTTTTATCCCCTTTTAGGAACAGCTGTAACTTCCTAGGCTTTCCTGCTAGGATTGCTAATAGACTTAAAACTGCAATGAAGCTATAGAACATGATTAATCCAAGTTTAATTTCTGTAAACTCTTGGGGGTTCTTTATGTAGCACCACAGAGATGGTTGATTTTAATAGTGTGAGAAGACTTTTACCCCCATCTTGTATAGTTGAAAATACCATTGACTCAATGTAGTTTTGTAGCTGGTATCTTTCCACTCGTATAAAGATTAGCCCTCAGTATATTATGGGTGGTACCCAGAGATCTTGTAACTCCTGCATCCGTATTCTTCAGCAATTTACAAGTTTTCTCAGGAAAAAGTACTAACAGGAGCAATAGCAAATGGACTAAAGATGTATCAATGTGTCTGAAGGTCCTTTAGTTAATCTTCTCATGCCTTTAGTGGCATTTTGGTGCTACTCAGATCAAAAGGTTGCTGTCAGAATTTGCAACCCTTTGATTTTCTTTTTCTGAGTAAAGAAATCAAATGTGTATAGTGAATCTGAGCATGAGAAATTTTGAGCATGAGAGAAACCAAGCAACAACTTTAATCTAATTAGCTCGTGTCCCTGGTCACCTCTTCTCCCTGGACATATTCAACTCCACTCCCTATCACTGCCTTCTAGCTCTTTTCAGCCTACTCCTCCTTGTCCTGGCAGCCTCTTCAGCTCCAACTGAACTTTCCCTTACCCCTCATTCTTAGCTGCTGTTCCATCTGACCCTTCCCTCCCCCTCACTCCACCCATCACCTATCGCTTGACGGAACATCAGCCGGATTCTCAGGTGAGATTCCATTCTCTTTTCTTATAAAATGATGGAGGGGGTTAATAAATGGCTGGTTTTATTTTGTATTCGAAGCTTTGTAGTATCCCTTTGTATAGCATTTACTGCAAAAATATTGTTTTTCTATGTTTTCCCTTTTGTGTCTCTTTCTCCTCTGTGGTGGGGCTGGGAATAGAGGGAGTGAGATTACCTGATCAATAGTAATATAGAAAAATTTAGATGCTTGGGATTTTATCTTTGGAAGTGTTGCTTAATGTAGTTCTGCCTCTATAGAGCATTCCTTTAAAGTTAAGTAGAAAGGGTGAACATCAATTATTGCCTTGTACTCTGGAGGGCTTCCAGAAATAGTGTTTAAAAGTAGACAAATGAAGTTATTTAGAGTTTTTATGAGTGGAAAGGAGAAATTTTATTTGATCAGCATTAGCACTGTAATTGTTGATATTCCATTGGTTTCCTGTCTTTTCTTCCTTCCTGACCTTGATCTATCTCTCCTCTTATCTTACCACACAATCCTACTGTTATAGCCTACAACCATTCTGCTTGTAAAACCCTGGAATATCCTCCTGCCACTCCTCCCCCCCCCAGCACTGCCTGTGTAAGGAGATCTGAGCAATGGGGTATAATTGCAGACTGCTCCTAGATTCTGGAAAATCTAGTAAGGGTTGCTAACGAGGATTATTGAAAATTACCATTTAGGATAAATTTCTTTTTCTTACTTGAGTGAGATTTCACTTGGCAATTTGCTGATTTCTCTAAATCTGTCATTTTCCCCAGAACTCCAGACCAGAATCCACAAATGAGGATGAGGAAGCACTGGATGAGGAAACAAAGAGAAGAGATCAGATAATTAAGGGGGCCATTGAAGTGTTAATACGAGAATATTCCAGCGAGCTCAATGCCCCTTCCCAGGAATCTGACTCTCACCCCAGGAAGAAGAAAAAGGAAAAGAAGGAGGACGTATGTGTTTTGATTTTGGACAAAACAGATTTTTCTTCAACTCACCTTTTATATAATGGCCAAACCCTGTGCAAATACCTTAACCCTAACCTTCTGATGAGAAAACAAATCAACAAGCATTGATGACAGCAGCAGTTTCAAGTATTTAATTGAAATCTAGTCAGTCTTAGGTGCTATCCCCTCTTGATGGCTTCTAGGTCTAAGCACCTAGACTTCTTGGAACCACAGGTTTGAATCTTGACAGGTTTGACTCGGCCTTTCCTTTTCTCTGAGGTAGATAAACTGCACTGAATTCAATATGTGTGTATAGGTTTTCCAGATGAGATCTTAAAAATCAAGTTCCTACCTATTCTATGTTGACATTTAGAAATCCCAGCACACTTTTGTCAAAGCAGTGGCTCGCTCTGATGTCCTTTGCCAAAATTCCTCTTCTCCCCACTATTTTATAACATGTTACGAGCCAGCTGGTTGCTCCTGCTTTCCACCTGAAGAGTGGATGCATTCAGTGGTGGTATACATGCATATTTTGGAAGGGTTTGGGGATATTTCAGGAAGGAATGGTGTGTTTATGATCTTACTTTTTATTATAAAATTGCTGTTATAAAAATGTTCTAGTTTGGCTGTGTTTGACCAAATGGCTTTCCAACAATTTATGATTTGGGGGTGGAAAAACCCCCCAAACATTTGGCAGAAATGTTCTGGCATAAACTTGTTTCTATGGATGACCTTGTTAATGGATTAAAGTAAACTGGAGAAGAGGGAACATCAACAATTGACCGTGAGCAAACAAAAATTTGGTGTTTGCAATGGAGTCTGTAATCATGCAAGAATGGGCTCTGATACCTGCCCAATTCCTACAGACTCTTCAAGAAATTGGAGACTAGTTTAACTTGGATTTTTACCCATTTCTTAAATCTCCTGCATAATCCTATTTCCGTGCAGTCCTGCAGCCTCAGCTGCTAATGAGGTATAAGAGCAGTGCAGGAAGCAAAACCTCTCCCTCGGGAGTGAGTTTGTTATCCCGACTGCATTGTTGGCCTCAGCTGATCCAAGGAGTAAGAGTCCTGAGTTGAGAATTCAATTTACCTTTCTTTGGGGCAAGATTCCTTGGATATGAATTTAAGAATGAAGTCATTGTCTTATACTATGGGCTGTATTTTATGCAAATACTATGAAATTTGTACTGTGCTATGGCTTCTTATGGCCATGGATAACAACAGGTAGTTATAATATTGTAAGAGTTCTTGCCAGCTCACCACAGTCTTGCAAGAACTGAGCACTAAGTATGCTTCTGGGGATTCTGCTAGCTCTGCATGATCTAGAGGCAGACCAGTCTGAGCTAGCAGAGTAGATGAGTATGCTATACCAAATACAGCAACTGTTGGTTTGAACTTGCACGCCTAACTTCCTTTCCCTGATGGGTACAGAAGGAAATAAGAATCGGGGTGGTACGATCTCTGGTGCGCAGGTGGGATTGAGATGATTCTAGGACATTTCTCCCTTGACTTTTATGGAGTGGGAGAGAACTATTGTTGGGTGGAGGGAGGGAGGTGGGGGGAGGAGGAAGGTGGGAGCAGACACCATGTAAAAAAAAGAAATCTGCGAGTTATGGGGCTTCTGTCCTCTGAAGGGTTTGGGGGTGGGTAAAAATTCTGCTGATGTTAGCAGCTGAGTCTTTATCAGTTTCTTTGGGTGAAGGCATGACTGATGTGGGGGAGATGAGGGTTTGTGGGCGGAATGGAGAATGAGTGAAATCTGTTTTGGGGTTTTTTTTCAGTTTCAAACATGGGGGAACCTCGCTAATTCGCACTAAGTACTAGGAGACCCATGGTGCAGATTACCAAATTTTGCGAATTAGCGAGTAAACAAAAGCGAGACTTATGCACCACATATATTCTGGTCGCTTATTTTGACAAGTGTAGTTTAGTCTTATGACACTATCATAGTGTACTAATAAATGTCCTGTAGTGTGCTTTGTAATTCAGTGAAGTCTTACCAATGAGACCTCACTACAGCATCTATTATATCTTTGAAAAATAGATCAGTGAAGGGAGAATTAGCGAGGTTCTTCTGTAATTTTGTTGAGTCAAAGAAATAAGATCACAGCAACACGATATTGCTTATAGTACAAACATACAAAACATTGTTTTTCAGAGTAGTGTGCAATCTATTTTTAAAAAAAAAAATCTCCGTGGATTTTTCCGCAGATTTTCCGCAGATTTCCAGTGGCCCCACTGATACCTTATCCACTCATCACCAAGGTTCGTTTACATTGTAGGCTTTGACAATGACTATGTTTACTGCTAGTTGCCAGATTTGTGACTCTTGTCCATCTGATTTTTTTTTCACTCATTAACATCAGACTGTCAGGTTTGGTACTGCAGAAGGGCTTTATTTATCTCTTACAAGACTGGTACAAAACTTCTAACCTTGAACTTTTCTCTTGTTCTTTTGTATCTGTACAAATGGCTCTTAATGCTTTTCCTCCTGTCCCCCTTGTCTTTTAGGAGGATATAAATGCTATAGAAATGGAGGAAGACAAAAGAGACCTGATATCAAGAGAGATCAGTAAATTCAGAGACACACACAAGGTAGTATTCTTGTTTTTGCACTTGATACAAAATTAGGCTTTTACTGAATCCAAAAAGAACACTTTTATAAAATTTACCAATACATTACAATATCACTTGAAATGCTGTTTATAATAGGTTTAATATACATGTAGCACTTTAAAAGTCAGCAAAAGACAAATACCACGTTAAAGTGGCCCTTGGCATTTTGTTCTAAGACATTTAATTGTTACTGATTGCTTTGCAATCTTCTCACTTTAACATGAATAAAGACAACTCGAGTGTCTACACATACAATAAGTCAGATATTTATAACTAAAGTCTAAACGGGGCTGCAGTGTAAGACATACACTTAAGTGTGTTTCTGTAGGCAGTTGTTTAGTATAATCCAAGGAAACGTTTTAAGGAAAGCTGAAATTTAATTTAAATTTAAGACTTTTTTATTTTAATAGTTCTTAGTTAAGAGTGGGGGAAAATTTTAAAACTAGGTCAGTGGTTACCAGACTTACCAAAATTTAGATGCATGGAAGAACTGTAAATTCCCATAAAGCTAATCTATTCATTGACCCCCACCATTATGATAGAGATCATATGGTGACTAATGCAAGATGAAACTCACAGCTTGGAAAGTAACATGGAATAGGATGTAAGTATGAGCTTCTGTTTTTTATTATATTTATGGATGCCCCCTCAGAAAAATATGCAAAGGGGTAACTGGCTTGGAAACATTTGTGCCCAGCAAATCCCACCTCAGAGTTCCCACCTACAGAAGTTCTTGTTAATGTTCAGTGCATCTATGAATGTTTCTGGTTTTGGAAGGTGATACTTTATGGACAGCGAAATGCAAACTATGCATGTAATGTATTTATTTTAATGTTTAGCTTATAAGATTGTATTAAGCTTCCTATCAAGTCTGGATTGGTCCCTGGCCCAACAAAATGTTAGCAAGTGTTCAGTTTTTGAGCACGCTGTTTTTCCTAAATATCCCAGATGGACATCGATGAAAAGGTTGATGATCTAACAAGGTGAAGTGTTCCCTTGTACCTTTGTCGGGTGGTACTGTGTTTGCATATAGCTTTATCAGCATAAAGCAAAAGTGATTATACATTACTGGAAATGCCAATATTGCATTTTTCTCTCTATTCAATTTGGGAATGAAAACCCAAGGAAAAGAACTCCAGAAGAAATCTTCTAGTAAAGATCAGCAGTTGAACATGGAACTGGTCAATGGTGAAAAATAATGGA
This sequence comes from Alligator sinensis, assembly GCF_000455745.1. Classification (NCBI taxonomy): domain Eukaryota; kingdom Metazoa; phylum Chordata; order Crocodylia; family Alligatoridae; genus Alligator; species Alligator sinensis. Next base: position 293,409 of record NW_005842440.1, on the reverse strand, counting down.
GTTGTGTTGAATTCCAAGCCCCATCAAGTCACTGGCATAGAATACAAAAAAAAAAAATGTGGTTTAAAAAAAGAAAAAGAAATGCTTCGTTGTTTCAGAAGCTGTCAGGCATTTTACTGCCTTTGATTTATTTCATTGGGGGGATATTTTGGATTTCTTAAGTTTCAAAATCAACTTAACTGATTATAATTAAAATGGCCATTGTGTCTATTGGGTGGAATGGTTAAAGGGGCTGTTGAATCTGTAGCAGTTGGCTAGTGAGCACAGTGAACCTTTGCATGTTTTTGGTATGAGTTTATAAAACAATAATCACAGACTGTCAGGGTACCAGCCTTGCAGGGGGCGTCCATTTACAGCACGGACGAGTCTGAAGAGAGCACAAGGTAAGATTTTTTTTATGATTCTTCTACCTGTCCTTTTCTGTTCATCACTTCAGTATATCTGATAGCATTCCCATCCCATTACCCTTTCAGTCCCTCTTGTTTATATTAGGAGCAGTGGTTAGTTAAGTGTTTTATTATTAAAAAAGATAGGCCAGCCCATTCTCTTGTTGGATTTTTAAAGAACAAAATTTATAGAACGGATCTTAAAAGACCAAAACTTTTTTTTGTTTTTAATTGAGACAAAATTTTTGGTGTGAACAAAGTGTTTGAGAGAAAATCCCAGGCACTCAGCCAAAACCAAAGAAATTTCTATTGGACCATCTAAAATAATCTGTAAGTATCAATTATTTTGGTGTGTACACTTTTCTTTAAAAGTTTATGAAATTGAGAGGTAAGTTTTTATTTTTTTTAAGTCGATGTAGCATAGTCTAACATCTGACCTAATTCAAGCTTAAGTTGCCTTTAAGATTCTGCTAGAATAATTGCATTTAGAAAACTAGGTTTTCAGCCCTGTATTCATTAGAATTTAAGTTTTGTTCTTCATATCAATTTTGTACCATCTTTGAGTCCCCCTCTTTCTTTTGTGACTTCAATGTATCCACCACCAGCTTGCCTGTATTTTACTATCAGTGCAGGGTGGTTTGATGGTTGGATATATTGATCACTTGAGTTAGCCTTATTTCTGTAACCCTTTGTTGGTTCTCTGGTCCATGGGTCCATGACAGAAGAATGTTCACCAGGTAAGATTGCTTTTTAAAGTTGTCTTAAATGCTTTGTTTAAAGAAAGAAAGAGAGAAAATGCACATTTTATTGTTCCAGTTTTTAATTTCATTTCAGTGGTGGTAAACGTGAAAGGGGATAGACCTGTTTTTTTCTGCTCAGCATATGTTAAAATCATGTGGTGTTCTGGCATCCGTCAGGCTGACAAACTTGGTCTGTCTTTGTTGTTTGGTATATTTGTGAACCGTGTACTTGCTCTTCCTCCCAGAAACATAGCTTATAGGCAAGGTTAATCCAGTGTTGGCGGTCCATGTCCTAGCACAACATCTGTAAGTTAACACACAACAATTGCTTCCAAGGATGGATTTGTCTATCATTCTATTGATGTATTTTCTATTGTCTAATAGGACTTCTGGTCATAGGTATTGTTTTTGTTTTAAATGAAAAAATTGCCATTTATATTCAATTTTAGTAAAACTGTAGCAGATAACCCTTTAGTTTCTATGTTTCAAATGAGTGATTTCCAACCTTTTTTAAATCTTTTCGTCTTGCAGTGGTGGAAATCTAAGGATTCCATTCTGCAGAGTCCAGTTCTTACCAGTGAACATTTTAGAGAACTTTTAGGGAGGGCAAAAATGGGGGAGGGGTGCATCTGCTCAGTTTAACCCCCCCACACCACAGTATAAGTCAATGAAAACTTTGGGTAAAGAAATTCAGATAGCATAGATTTGGTATGGCCAAACCATGGGGAAACCACCCACTGCCCCAGCTACTGTTCAGCTGAATTACGTGTTTAGCTGAGCAGAATGACTTTGTCAGCTATAAGTTCATTTTGCTTGTGCCCAAGTGACTTATCGCACCTGTGGAGTCTGTGGCTCTTTTGTGAACTATAATTGGCAATACACTACGTATAGTGCAGCACAGTTGTTTTACACAATACAAGGCCAGCCCTACCCTTCCAAGGTTGGAGATTGCTGGTCTGTGTAGATCTATGCTTTTTGCACGAAATCTAGTCTTGTGATTGCTGCATTTTGATTTCATACTTATGAGTTCAAAACAAACTATTTAATAGTTTAAATCGCTGGCGGTTTTGGCATGTCCATTACCAGCCTTGTGTGTTGCACCGGGAATGTCACATTTCTATAACTATGGAATTAACTATAAAAGGTCTCTTGTTGGTTTTTAGAAACTGGAGGAGGAAAAAGGCAAAAAAGAGAAAGAGAGACAGGAAATTGAAAAGGAACGGAGAGAAAGAGAGAGGGAACGGGAGCGTGAACGAGAAAGGAGGGAACGCGAAAGAGAGAGGGAACGGGAGCGTGAACGAGAAAAGGAGAAGGAACGGGAGCGTGAACGAGAGCGGGATAGGGATCGCGACCGGACTAAAGATAGAGACCGTGACCGTGACCGAGATCGAGAACGTGACAGAGACCGTGAACGGAGCTCAGATCGCAACAAGGATCGGAGTAGATCAAGGTAAGTGAGTTTAAGCTGCTGTAATAGAAGTTCATAAAAACAGAAATAGAAATGGTCCTTTCTGAGGCTACTTCTAAACGTGCATATCGTAGTTTGCTGTATTAAGTGTTTTTTCTAGTGAAAAAATAAGGAGTCCTAATGTAATGCTTTAAAAGAGGAGTGCAAGACGGCAAATCCATTCTAGAAAAAAATATTTTACATAAATCAAAGAGACATACTACTTTCCTTCCCTTACAAAATATGAAACTACCTTTCTTGGTCACAGTGGTGCTAATTGGCATTATGAACAGAAAACTACGAAGAGGCTAGTGGCTAAACACAAAACTGACCTTGGGGTAGGGGGTGAAGTATATGAACACTGGCACTTATTGTCAGTGCCCCAACTTTAGGGACTTAAATCAGAAGGTTTTGAGACCACAGTTTTGTGGACATTGACATACGGAGGTGTTATGGAGTATGTGAGTTCATATGTTCCTGGGGCTACTGAGTTGCTAAAATATTGTAAAAGCAAAAATGGGCCTCTCTCAATAGGTGATGTAAACTGAAGTCTGAGTTTCTCAAGTATGAAGCTTTGTTTTTGGTTTGTTGTTTTGTTTTTTTTAAGCCCAACTTTTCAGGCCAGCACACAGAAAACAAATTTGCAGCTATATCCTGATAAGTCAGCACATATTCTTATCTAAAGCATTCTCCTAGTCTGTCACTTTGATTGTGGAAAATGACCTCTCCAGATCATTCTCTGGCTTATTGTTGTCTTTCTCCTCATCCTTCTCAAAAGCAGAAGAGAATCCAAGTAAACCCAGGTGGTAAAACTAAAAGTGACCTTGGGGAACAGAGGAAAAATATGAGAATTATTTATTCATAACCAATTCTACTATAACCTCTATATACAAATTAAATACAACATTAGGCATATGCCATACAACATGAGGTGTTTCTTCTCTCTCTCTCTAATATACCATGCAGCAGGGCAACATTCTCCGTTTAAAAGGCTGCAGGGGAATGTTACAGCAAGACCTGCTTTTTTCAGCAACATCTCTTCCCTTCCCCACCTGGATTAATCTTATACCTCTGCTCCGGGTAGTCTGGAGAGCAAGAGATTTAGGGCTTGTCTACACACAGGAATAGCCCAGATCAGTAAATCATAAAATTGGCAAGAACCTTCTGGGTCGTTTAGGTCAGTCCCTGCTATTGCAAGTAAGCACATTATAAAATCCCTTTCACAAACTTATCAGGTTTCCTCAAGTTAGTTTTAGCCCTACTGCTCTTATTGGAAAGCTGTTGCACATCTTTGTTCCTTTGGTTAGAAATGTAATTTCCAGCCTAAATTTATTCATATCCATTGTTCTTTCACCACTATTGTCTTTGAGTTTACATAGTGCTTCTCCTTCCCCATTGTATACTCTTCTGACCTCTGATGCCAGTAACAACCCCTCACAGCTTTTTTAGTCTCCTCTTGTGAGGTAGGTGCTCCTTTATCCTATTCATGCTGGTAGGAAAGCTATTGCAATTTAAATTCTCACCCAGCTTTTCTCATGTTAACTTCTCTGAGATGCCTGTAAACAGCACAAACTTTTAAGAATTTTTAAGTATAAAATATTTTACAGACCGTTGTCTTAGCTGTTAGGCATGTATATGGAGCACTGGTAGTGACTTATGTTTGCAGGCTAGCAACTGCTGTGTATGCTTATATCTTAGTGTACCTTGTAACTCCTATTGTTCAAATTGATCACAGAGCTCTTTTAAAAATAGGTGAATGTTTTTCTAAAGTAATATTAATCAACATTTTAATGTATCTGTTGCTATAATAATGATTTTGCATAATACAAGAGGAATAGTCATTAGATGTTCAATTACATTCAGTGCTTGTCGGTGTACAGGGGGGAAACTTCATATTCTTAAGGTTTTTGTCCTTATACAGAGAAAAAAGTAGAGACAGAGAACGGGAACGTGAGCGGGAACGGGAAAGAGAACGAGAGAGAGAGAGGGAGCGAGAACGAGAGCGTGAAAGAGAGAGGGAGAGAGAAAGGGAACGAGAACGAGAAAAGGACAAGAAAAGGGACCGAGAAGAAGATGAAGAAGATGCCTATGAACGCCGGAAGTTAGAGAGGAAACTTCGTGAGAAAGAAGCTGCTTATCAAGAGGTAACTTGGGGCAGATAGATGCTACTTTGACCTTTCAGACTACTTGGAAAGTTGCATAAGATGGGCTGCAGGGACTTCTGATTTCTCAGTGGATGTCTTACTGGACAATAGCTGACTTTCCCTCCACCCTTGCCTTTTCTCTCCCAAAACTGTCTAACCCTTTGCCACTGGATGGCAGGATTTAAATACTTACTACGCAAAGTAATTCACTCTGAAAGGGAATTTGGGGCTTCTTTGTTTTAAGGGCTTAAATTATAGGTGGCAAATTTGGATATATTTTGGTTATTTTCAGGTATTATGTAGAATTTAGTTGAATTTGTTGTTTCTGGGATTGAGTGCGGTTTATTTTGTTTCAGCGCCTTAAAAATTGGGAGATCAGAGAACGGAAGAAAAGTAGAGAATATGAAAAAGAAGCTGAGAGGGAAGAGGAAAGACGAAGGGAAATGGTGAGGGTTGATACTGCAATGACACTTTACATCTCTTTTTCTTGTTCCTTTGTCTGAATTGGGACCAGGGCAAGTTTTGTCCCTGTCCTTATGTAAAGGGCTACTGTGACATGAGGTGTTGTCCTGATTTCATAAATGCTTGTATGGGGTTTGTTTTGGGTTTTTTTATTGTATCCAATAGCTTAAAAGTGTAACTAATGACCAGAGTTGTGATAGAAGGCTTTTAAGTGATAGAAGGAGTTCAAGTGCTAGTAAGAAACTGGAGAAATAAAGCTGCTTGCCTAGTTCTATCAAAGACAACAAAGAGAGGCAGGCAGCTGCAAAAATATTCTGTTTCTTTGATATAGAAACTGCAATGCTGTAGTATTGAATCCGTGATCTACATACTTGTCAGGTTTTCAGTGGAGCCTTCTGTGTTCTTTATTACATAGCATAATGGTGATGTTAAGTACATGCAGTTTAGTAGCTCTGCGTCGCCTAGTATGTTCAAGTTTCCATTCCTGTTAATTACAGATCTGTGAAATTTAACTTTCCAAATGTTAACTGATTATCTCACCCTGAAATAAGTCTCATCTCACCCTGAAAGAGGCAGGCTCCCATAATCTCAGTTTTTTGTTTCTAAAGCCTAATCATGATACTTTTAAATGTCAGCATTAATTATTTCACTGTTGATCATTTGAGCAGAGGAGGATAGGGGGATGCAAGAGAAGTTTATGGGGAGGTTGCACTGGGAATTGCTACAGGGAAATACATGCAGAGAGAGAGAAGAATGGGGAAGGAAGAAACAAAGGTCATGAAATAACCATCATTTTTTAACTTTTTTTTTCTGCTGAGAAATCTGGAATATAACACAAGCACAAAAAAATGCTAAGATTTGGTTACTACTGAAAAGGAATATCTTCCCATAATCTGTGGATAAACCTCCCATTGACATCATTAGGGCTTTGTTAGGTTTGGGTAGCACATAGTAGTAAATATACCCAGACTCAGCCCAGAATTAAAATTGGAATTTGATTCTCCAAAAAACATTTGGTATCCTCATTCTTAGAAGTATTCCAGTGTTGGGTAAAAAAAAATGCTTGGGGTTGTAGGGCAAAATAATTTTGTACTTGTATGCTTTTTCTTAAAGCATAAGAAACTTAAAAAAATCTGTACTGCTACTTTTATTTTCATTTCAGCTGGTTTTATAAGCAGACAGTAAAATAGCATTTTAATTTTTTGCACTCACTTAGGCAGTGCTACATTGCTTGAGTTAATAATGCTGCAGAGGAATATTTGAATCTACTGCATTCTTTAGAATTGTCTGTTGGAAGCAAAGCCTTGATTGTACAAAATCAAAATCTTGAAACTCAATGGAACTGGCGATTCACCTTTAAACTGACATTTAGGCTCGACAGTAACTACTTATGAAGAGTTCCAAATTTGAAGAGCTCTCTTTTCAGTTTAGTCCTTTGAGACAGAAGAATACGGACCACTCAAAGCTTCAAAATATTTAAGCCCCTTCTGGTAAACATTGAAATTCTGTTGTCCCACAAGTCAGAGATGGATAAAGAAAAATTAGTTGACCCAGTAATAAAAGGATATGGTTCTCTTCCAAAAGTTCTCCATTTACTGGGAAGGAGCTATTTGTGCTTAGTAGCTTGGATCAGAATGGAATGAATGTTAGATGTATATTGTTTGAGAGGAGAGAGAATTTTTTTATACTAAGCTGGTATCTTTTGCAGGCGAAAGAAGGCAAACGGTTAAAAGAATTTCTAGAAGATTATGATGATGACAGAGATGATCCAAAATATTACAGGTATGTTGAGTGTCCAACCATTATCCAGCTCTTTAATAGAATACAAATGTAAGGATTACTAGTACAAAAAGGAAGCACAAGTATGCAGAAAACCTAGAAATTCAGATACTTGTTGCCATATGGGTCATTTATAAATATTTAGATTGTATCATGGATCCTTGAGTTCAAAACTTGAAAGAAAGGGGAATGTTATATTACTTGCAGGCATTATGTGCAGTGTGTTTACATTTTCATTTGATTGTCCGTGTACTTGTTTGCATCTTCTACAGGGGTAGTGCTCTTCAGAAGAGACTGCGAGATAGGG
>NW_005842440.1:275508-286134 GCF_000455745.1 Alligator sinensis | reverse complement strand
GAAGAGAGAGAAGGAAGAGTTGGAGGAAATCAGACAGCGTCTCCTTGCAGAAGGGCATCCTGATCCAGATGCAGAACTTCAGAGGGTAACTTCAGAGCCTTCTTTTTGCCAGACGAGTAGCAATTAATATCCTTATACTATTAGGCAGTGAAGTGTTTTGAGTATTGAGTATGTTAGAGACTGTATAACTGGTCTAGTAGTTAATACATGCTCTGTTCATCCAAATGTAGATCTAGAAAGCTTTTTTGGTTTCCAGTCATCTTGCGTAAGTATCACAAAATTGTTTATCTGGATTTTTAAAAATGAAAGTAGAGTTAAATGTTTTGGATAAACCAGGATTATATGAAGGCAGTAGTGGGGTTTGTGCATCTTTAGTCCTTAGTAAAGGATTCTACAGGAGACACTTCTTTGGGGGATGGAGAGGAGATTTAGTTAGGTGCTTTTGCAAGATAGTCTCAAATAGCACAGCTTTGGTTTTCAGCAACTTTTATCTGAGTTAACTGGCTGTTTTATTGCAGATGGAACAAGAAGCTGAACGGCGCAGGCAACCACAAATCAAACAGGAGCCAGAGTCTGAGGAGGAAGAGGAGGAAAAGCCAGAAAAAGAAGAAAAAAGGGAAGAACCAGAGGAAGAGGAGGAGGAGCCAGAGCAAAAGCCCTGCCTTAAACCAACCATGCGACCCATCAGTTCTGCTCCATCCGTTTCTTCAGCTAGTGGCAATGCAACCCCTAACACACCTGGTGATGAATCTCCCTGTGGCATTATTATCCCTCATGAAAACTCACCTGATCAGCAACAACCAGAGGAACATCGGCCTAAAATAGGACTTAGCCTCAAATTGGGCAAGTTGGGATTTCATTTAAATTTTTTTTTAGGGATGAGAGAGAAGAAATTAAGGAGTTGAGAAGCAGTTTTGTTTTCCTAATTACATTGTAACCATAGGAACAAGTAGAGTAATTTAGCATATTGAGTGGCTAGTAACCAGGGCAGTTCTTATCGATCCACTGGTTTTTGTTCAGAATCTGGAAGTAAACATAAGATTTGCTGTGCTAAGCAGTGGATTCTTAAAGAGTGCTCTGCCTTTGAGCTATGATAATGTTTCATGCTTAAAGTCTGTACTGGACAATATCTAAAAATCTGATGCAAAGTCTGTTGAATCCTTTCAGTAGAAAGGATCCAATTGAATCCTGTCAGTAGACCTTAGATCAGTGTTGTGAGCATTGATTCACAATGTTCTTTTAAAGACCAACAGAATAAAAAGTAGAGACTGACTAACTGTGCAGTGTGTCATGGTAAGCTGGTGAGGAATAGAACAGGAAATTTGGGCTATGGAAGTGGGAATTGAATCGCTTGACAACAATTTCTGTATTTTGTAGCCCCGATCCTTATTTTGAAGGCATGAATTTTACTGTGCAAATCTGTCCTGTTGCAGATTCCAAACATCTAATCCTCTTCTCTCTCCTTGTAGGTGCCTGTAATAGTCCCAACCAACCAAATGCTGTGAAGAGGAAGAAGCTTGCTGTGGACAGCGTTTTTAATAAATTTGACGATGAAGACAGCGATGATGTGCCCAGGAAGAGGAAATTAGTCCCCTTGGATTATGGTGAAGAAGACAAAGGCTCTTCCAAGGGCAGTGTCAATACAGAAGAAAAACGGAAACATATAAAGAGTCTTATTGAGAAGATTCCCACAGCCAAACCTGAACTTTTTGCTTATCCTCTTGATTGGTCTATTGTGGATTCAGTGAGTGACTATTTCCTTAAATTAAAAAAAAAATTGCTAACTTTGATCAGGAAACAATCTGCCAAGTAAACCATGTATTAAAAAAAACAAACAAACCCAACGCAATTCTTGTGGTTTTGTAGACTGATATTTATTCTACAGCTTGCCTGCTTATTCTAACTCTTGAATGTCTCTTGAGCTGCTGATACATATTCCACAATAAACTTGTTTTAACTTTTTAACTTAAATGCAGTTCATATATGGAAGGCTAGCTATTTCAATTGACTAGATCACCAAAGGGGAAGCTTTTCAGTTGTTAACAAGTTTGATTTGATAGTATAATGTTTTATGGAAAATTAGTTTGCAGTTCCATTGAGCAGACAAATGCTCAAATACTGATCTGGTATTACCTTTATTATGTAGGATTTTAACTAATTGTGTTGCGAGTCCCCTGCATCCCTATCGGTTGTACCTCTTCTAGTAGCTACGTGACCAGTAAACATGATGGGAATTCTCATTAAGTGGTGTGCTTTTCCATTTCAGACATTAATGGAACGCCGAATTAGACCTTGGATCAACAAGAAAATAATAGAATATATTGGTGAAGAAGAAGCTACGCTAGTTGATTTTGTTTGTTCAAAGGTTAATATAATTCTCCAAATACATTTAACTATCTGGGTTTTGCTTTTAAATTAAAAAAAATAATGGCAGCCAAATAACCATTTGAAGACTGCATGGTAGACAAGGATAGATTTTGTTCATAATGGTGAACAGCATAGCTGGAAGCAGCCAGTCAATACACAAGTAGTGCACACACCAGATTAACTCTGCTTCTTTAATATTTATGCACAGTATATGTAAACCCCAGCCCTCCTTAATGTGCTACATATTGAACCAGGCTTCTGTAGTGAGAACCTGCCAGTGCAGAAGATGAGATTTTTGCAGAAGCTTCAAACTAACTTAAAATGGAATGTTTGTTAAATCGGGTAGTGAAAGATACTACTGAAATTCTGTTCACTTCATTTTTAATTCAGTTTACTTCACATTGTGCCATAATTCTAATTTTTAGTCTATTAAAAATGCATAACTATTAAAGACTTTAAGAAGCTAGAGGTTTTGCCAGATAACTGAAAGAAGTTAAGATTTGATATTTGAAGAAAATGTAAAAGATGTTTCTGGAACTTCAGAATAAGCACACTGACTGATCAGATGGCCCCTTTAGCCATGGGGATGCTAATATTTCGTTCTTTGATTTCAAAGTTACTACCTCTGCCATGAGTATATGGTAATTAACAACTTTTAACAGGCTAGTACAGTTCAGTTGTTTATTTTTGCAAAATGTCTTTGAAATCATATTGCTACAAGTAGAGGTGGGGGTGGTATGAGGAAGGTGGTTCTGGTGCAGAATCCTTCAGTAAGATTTGTGACTGTAAAACTTTTAACCAGGTTCCATGCATGCCACATGCCTATACTGGATTATAGACATCTCAAGACTGTGCCCCTTCAAAGTGTACGTGTATAAAACCTCATTTTGAGAGGGAGAAAAGAAATTAACCTGAGTATAAATATAAGTCTAAACTACTGCTGAGGTTCTGATTCACAGCAGAGAATTGGTTAAGGGGGCCTGATCTTAATTAAAAGGGGATCTGGAGGAGGGGCAATGAACTTTTTATTTTGGGAGGTATGATGTATTGCCATAAATGGAGAATTTTGTTGTTGAATAACGGCAGGAAGTTTCTCTTTTAATCACCTTGCATGCATCCATTTGCAGTCATCTCCTGTTTGTTAACCTGTGATGTTCCATGCTTAGCATTAGGAGGAACTGTTCTAGAATCTGAAAGCAGTTGTGTAGATCACTATGGTGTAGCCTTCCTGATGTTTTATTTTGAAAAACAGAGAAACAGTTTTGAATACATTAAAATAAACACCATTTTTTTACTAAAACCAAACAAAGGGATTAAATTAAAAATGCAATGGTAAAATATTAATGATGGGAACATGGCTAGCTCATGCCCCCACTTAAGTGTCCCTTTTCCTAGCTACAGATTCAGATTGAATGAAGAGAAATTTAAGCACAGTTAATGGAATCCTTAGTAGCTCTTTTTGTGGCTTATTGGTGGACAGTTGGTGATTATACCTTTGAAGACAACCTTCACTGCTGTGAAAGGAAATGTAGTCTTAAGAATTCACAACAAGTTGCTGTAGAAAAAACAGGGCAGTTTACAATTATATATTAATAAAAGAATTACTTCTATTTGCCAATATTGAACTATATAGTATTTAGCAACACCTTGGAAGAGCAACCATTACTTGCCAGCAGCACTTCCCTCCCATCCCCCAAAGAACATTTTCCCTGCTATGTATTCAGGCGATACTCTGTACAGCAACAGCTGCTTGGAAGCAACTAGTACTAGGGCACCAGCTTGTTACTAGAATAGGCAGACATTCTGAATAGAAAGTAGTTAATATCTTTGTAGTTTTTAGGCATTTTTTCAGAGATCTTTTATATTAGTACTGTTTCATTTTCAGTTTGCACACTGAAAGCCATTTCTGTCTTTCAGGTTATGGCTCACAGTTCACCACAGAGCATATTGGACGATGTTGCTATGGTAAGTGGAAATTGTATAACTTCAAATCTGTTCACAACTTCTTTAATTTATATGCTTCTTATCTACACTACTATAGAATAATAGAGAAGTAGGGTGGGAAAGAACCTCCAGAGGTCATGTAATCTAACCCCCTGCCTGAGGCAGGATCATTCCTATCCAAGCTATCCTATGCAAATCCATAGTCTAACCTCTTAGTAAAATTATCGCCAACCCTGACAAGACATCCTAACCTGCCACATGTGAAGCAGGGGGATCATGGCAGCCAATGTCCTACTTCAGTAAAGAGTTGTTAATATATATTCAAGAGGTACTGTACTAGGAAGAGGGACATGCCACCTACTACAGAGGAAGGCAGAAACCCCCCACAGTCCATACCAATCTAACCATAGGGTAAAATATAGATGATAACAAGTGGTTAACTCAGAATTCCTGGGTTTTTTGAATTGTTAGATCTTTGCCTGTATATGTTCAAATTGCTTTGAAGAGACTGATGCAAAGTTAGGATTGACTGATACAAGGTTAGTAATTGACTGCAAAGTTAGGATGGAACACAGGCACCTACAATAATGTGTTTCTATCCAGTAAGCAATCAGTGCATTTACTGGCAGTAGTAACTAATACCACTATCATTACAGCTATTTAATGCTCAAGAAAATTGGAAGCATATGACTACTGTTATCCTATATCTTGTATATGTCAGATCCACAGAGCTGGGGTATGGAGCCAATCTGTGTCCGCTGAAACTAAATTTGATCAGTGAAACAGGTGTTTTGGGTTTTATTTTTTTTTGTTTGCTTATTTTCCTTTTTCTTCCATCCTTGCCACCTTCTGTAGAAAAGGTCCCTTGTCCAGCTTGCACGAATCCACACCTCCTTTCTGAGGAAGCAACAAGATAGTGCATAATTGCTAGGCAAAATTAATATGGTTCAGTTTGACATGTGGTTGGCATTTTCCAAATGAAGTGTTTTTGTGTTGGTAGATCTTGGGCAGTCACTCTAAGAAAGAGTGAGAGCATACAAAGAGTGCTTACTGGAAGTGATGTGGCCATGTCAGATCCTTGGATTTTTCTTTTATTACGCAAAATTTCTAATCTGTTACATATTTCAGTTCTTTTCTCTTCCCATCTCCTGCAACAACTGCAAGCTTCAATGCCAATGTCCTTAATGTCTTTCCAACATCCAGTCCTGGACACTGCCCCCAGTAAATAAGCAGTCACGTCGTAATATAAATTTAAATATGGATAGATTTTCGAAAGCATTTGGATTTACATGGGAGTGGTTTGAAAAGGTGCAACACGAAAGAAAGGAGATGGCAGGAGGAATAGACAATTCAGGTGTTAAAGTGGGTACGTGGCAAAGGACGAGCAATACAAAGGATAATAAGGCAAGAGGAGACTATAAGAGAGGAGTACCAGAAGATCAAATTTGATTTTGAGGAAAGGGACTCTTGTGGAAGGGAATCCAAAGGGGGATGAGAAGATTCAGCCAACAAGATAAGAATGGCAAAGAGCGTTTATGGAGTGGGGAGTGTTTATGGAGGGGGTAGTTTGGGTGTGGAGAAGTGTGGGGGGGGAAGTATGAGGTTACAGCAGGGGCGGGCAATTATTTTGGGCAGAGGGCCACTTAATGAATTTTGGCAAGCCGTCGAGGGCCACATGACAGGCAGCCAGGGGCAGATAAATATTTTCTAAATTTTTTAGGGGCCCTGCGGGCCAGATAGAATGGGCTGGTGGGCTGCATTGTGCCTGCCTCTGGGTTACAGTATTCAGATTATGAGCTAAGAACCTCAGAGACTAAAGCTTGTATGTTGAAAAGTCCAGGACAACACTGTAAAACTTGGCTGCAACCTGCATGTGTATAGAATAGGATAGTTGAAAATGACTACAAGGTTACAGATATGAGTGACAGGAAAGAGAGTGTTATGTCCCACTGCTTATGGGGAATGGAAGGAGAGGAGAAGCAAGAACTATAGAGCAATATATTGAACTATTGTCTTGCTTCTCCATAGAACTTATGATGAGCAATGAAAGTTGTTTGTTTTCTTGTAAAATGACAGAGAGAGAGTTGGATTGAGGACCACAGTGCATACATTCAGTAGTGCTAGAACAAAGGGGAGTTGATATGAAAGTGCCTGAGGTAAATGCTGTGCCTAGTGCTTGCAAAGAGTCCCAGCCACAAAACATTGATCCAAATAAAAACACTCCTCGCGTTTCAGATTTCCCTCAAATAAATGTTTTGATTTGGCTCATCCTATGGAGAGGCTGTACAGTTTGAACCTAAATCAGAATTCTTAAACATACCCAACATTTTAGTTTGGCCTCTCCCATTTTAGTGACTAAATGGTTCTGCTCCCTAAAAGACCACATGAAATGCATTTCTTGCTTGCAAATTTAATTTTTTTAAAAGTATGATGAGAAGTAAAAGGGCATTTCATGAAATAAGATGTTTTGGGTTTGTTTTTACCTCTTTCAGCTAAAATATTTGAAATGATTGCAATCTAGTCAGGGTTTAGTCATAATTAGTAATATTTATGTGATTCTTTACTGAAAAGATTCAAAGCAGCTTAGTCTGGTATGTACTAGGACTACATTGCTTACCCTTAAGAATAATACCCACCCCTTCCAGGAATAATTCAACATTGCTGCTTCATGATGGAAAATTAACTATATAAACTAAATGTCTAGGGAGTAAAATAAATTTTGTGAAAGCAAACAAAGTTGTTGACTTTCTGTTACCTTTCAGCGTAGTTTCTCTAAGTGAAAATTCACCAATAACCTGCTATATTTAATTTTCATATCTACAGGTATTAGATGAAGAAGCAGAAGTTTTTATAGTCAAAATGTGGAGATTATTGATATATGAAACAGAAGCCAAGAAGATCGGTCTAGTGAAGTAAAGCACTCTCCTTCCCTCTAGGGTCCCATTTCAGTTTTTTTTTTCTTTTCCAGCATTCAAGAACTTTTGAATTTTCTCTGTCCTGGGAGACATTTGTGAGACCTGTAATTTTTTTTTTTAATGTAGAAAATGTGAACATTTTTTTGTCCTCTGCCCTTCTCGGTTATAGTTATCTGAATCCTGCATTGGTTCTCTATAATTCACCAAGTACAGTTAATTGTATGTTTTATAAGCAGCAGCTACTGTACACAGTCTCTGGTAATCTTGTTCTGCTAACCTGTTCCTTGTAAATATTAAAGACTCCCCTGTTTTACAAAAAAATTGCACTTAATGTGAAAGTATATCCGTTTCCAACCAAGGTAATTGGTTTTACTGGAAGTGTATCATCCTCTTTCCATCTTCCTCCTTTTTATTTAAAAAGTGATCAGAATGCAATTTGAAATTAGAATTGTAAAAAAAAAAAAAAAAAAAAAGGAGTGGATGGAGCCTCTGCTGGCTTTCACAGAGAGTGGATGCGTGTTAACTTGTCTCCTCATCTGACTTAAGCAAAGGAGTTGCCTTAAAATTCTTGTTCCTATATAACACTGCAGGAAAAGTGATAGTACTAGGCCAACTTGGAATTGCTTGTGAAACTGGCAGCAGAATTCCTCTTGCAGACACTCTGCCAGTTTCCCCTAAAAGGAGCACAAGTTGCAGAAGCTTCTGGCTCCATTAGGGTTAGAGCAGAACCTCAGTATACACACTTGTTGGGGCGGGGGGTGTTTTCTTTTTTTACTTGGGATGTCTTGTGCAGAATTATTTCATTTTAGCTCTTACCACTGCCCTGAAAAGTAATCTGATTTTTTTTTTTTTTAAACACATCTTTTTTAAAAACACTTTTTTAGAATTTAGAAGGAAAATAAGCCAGTTTAGAACACTTCGGAGCAGAGAAGGAGGGTGAAGGATAATAGCAGTTTATAAAACTAAATCCCAAATTTTCAAAAAAATGTTGAAGTCTGTTTTTATGCATACCATCAAACCAGCCTTATTTTTTTTTCCTCTTCATTTTTTGTACTGTAAGCAGTCTGTATTATCAGTGGAAGAGGGTGATATTTTCCTGCCTTGTCTGTATGGGTTTTTATAAATAAGCTAATGTGATATAAATGACAAGTTGTACTGTACACTGCATTTTTTTAATTTCATACCCAGGTAAAAAGACAAACTGATGATGTGCTATGAGCTATTTGATTGCAGGATGACTTATTTTTCTTTTTTCCAGGGAGCAAAACTTTCTCAAACATTTTTAATTTTTAAACACAATTCTTAAGAGCAAACCAATTACGTACAACTGTTCCAGCATCTCTGTAATTGTATTTAATTGAAGGATACAGGTTGACTTGTTCAGAAAACATAACTGTGACCTTGAGTTACTAGATCCTTGCATCTTGAGAGGACATTTGAAAACACTGTTCTTAACAAATGGGATCGTGTAAAGGTTCCACCCTGTAAATATTTCAGATATTAAAAATGTATATATTTGATTTGGGGGCTCAAATTTTTTTGCAGTCTTGTATAATATGCCATAATTTATTTCAGAAAAGGAACCAGAACAAACATCTCTTAAAAAAAAAAAAAAAAAAAAAAGATATGTAGCTGGGGGGGGAGAAGGTTACATACATGGGTTTAACAGAAGCCTGCAAATGCAGGTGTGGCCCTAGTATGCTTTTTTTAAATCCCTTTGAGTCCTGAGTTTCCGCCCAAAAAAAGTATGCTTTGGAATGTGATGTGCAAGCAACACTGGTTTTATGTTGCAGCATAGTTTAGGGTTCGTGTGTGTTTTTTGTGCACACATGTTCTAACCCTTCTCTGGTATTCTGGTATTACTTTTGTTCAGTTATTGCTTTTATGGGAGTTACTTTACATCACTCATTTTTGGTAGTAATGGGGGCAAGTGCACAAGATCCAACTTTTGGAGATGCCTAACCATATTTCCCCTTTTCAGGTAGCAAGATTACTGTAAAAAAATAGTTTTGTATTACTATTTCTTATCAAGCATGTTAATTAACAGTAATCAATATGGTTTACCATTGAGAGTTTAAAAAAACCAAAGTTTTTCACCGAAATCAAGGTAGACTATTCTACTTGTGTACATACAAAGATCAGTATCTTCTAAGACATTTTCTGGTTAATAGTTGCATTAGCTGCACTGTTCTATTTACCTTTTTCCCCCTTGGATTCATGTAAAGATTTATTAAAATAATCTGTGCTTGGAAAAAATTGACATTATTTCTAGACTTTCAAATCAAAGCACTAAATGGTAGTGACACCAGACAGAAAAGGAAGGCAGGCTAATTGCTGGAGTACACTTTAGAAGACGCTCTCATCAAATACTACTGTGTAGAATATAATGACTGCTAAAAATGGGGTGTTTTTCCCCAATACCCAGGAAAAAATTATTTAAAAATGCAATTAAAATTAGGTTTCTGTAGTTGATTAGGCAAACCATTTCAGTGTCTAGTTTACATGACTATACCATTATAAATTAATAGCAGGAGTAATATTGTAGCTGTGATGATCCAGAAATGATGCAAGAGGCAAGAATTACCTAATGAAGAATGTCTTGCATTCCAAAGCTTATCTGGTTGGTCCAATAAAAAAAAAATCACTGTAAGAAATTCTTTCTTCTCAAATTCTAAATTAAAGTATTTTACTCTCTGGTAAAAAAAAAATGTGGGTTTATTGGATACATGCTATTGGCATGTCAGGGAAATGCACTCATTTATACAGTGGTCCTCAGAATCCTTTGTTACTGTATAATCAATTTTCATGGATATGTGATATGTTATGCTGCAGGACCACTTCAAGTATTTAATTTATATCAAGGAAAACATCAGCCTTGGTGTCAACTGAAGAAAATGCATTGGTTCTTCCATCATAAAAATAAATATACCAGTCATGGATCATGGTTCCTTTGGGCTGGGAACTATAATTTTAATGTTTGTTTTTTATGGTGTACAAATACTTTGAGCCTCCTAACAGTTGCTTTGAACCACCACATTGCAGCTTCAATACTAATGCAAAATATGTTGTACAGTTGCCCTTGGAATGCATTTCTGTGTGTACTAGCAAATTGCCTGTCAAGTATGAGGTGGGGGTGGCGGGGACAGAGGCCTCTGTGTTGTTCCCCACCCCCTGCTGCCTCGGGGCCAGGCGCACTCCCTGCCTAAACCTTTGGGCCTGGGCGCTGCTCCTCCCTGTTCAACCCCATGCTGCTGCTGCTGCCTCCCAGGGGGTTAGGGATGGGAGGAGCTTGCACATGACAACCGGTGGCCACACGCTGCCCCTAGTAACCTCCCCTCCCTTCCCCTCCCTGCCAGCTGTTGTTGCGGGGGGGGGGGGGAGGCGCGCCGGGCTTGGCCCC
>NW_005842440.1:271000-275464 GCF_000455745.1 Alligator sinensis | reverse complement strand
GGGGGGGCAAGGCCAGTGCTGCACTGCCACAACCCCACTGCCACCGCCTCAGGAGCAGTGTCTTGCTCCTCCACCCCCGTCTCCTCCATCATAGTGGCACTCCATTCCCCACTCTCCCCCTCTGCCTCTAAGCAGGGCTGGGGTGGGGGCAAGGCCAGCTTCCCCCCCACCCTGCTCCAGCCCCTCAGTCCCCACTGTCATGGTGGTACTCCACCACGTGTCTCTGTACAGAGCACGCTGGCTGCCGAGCCAACCAATCAATGCGAATAAAGCATTATGGACAGATAGACAGGCAGAGTAAGGCTTCTACAGTATTAGAATGTATACTGAAGTGAGGAGAACCTTTAAAAGGTTTGGACTAATGATATGTAAATGTCAAGGAACCTTCTGCAAACCTTATTGCAATAAGTTGATGGCATTAGGCAGAAGTTTTTGAGTAGGAACAATCTATCTTACACAGCTGAGCTATTCCTTTTCAATTGCTGTTATATGAATGGGTGTGCATTTTCAGTCTACTCTTCACTGGTCCAGCATTACACATTCCACCCTCTTCAAAAATTTTCTGGATCATGAAAATGGCTAATGTAGTCAAATGGAAGCACGACACTACTGGCCAATGGTATCTCCTTTACCAACCTTACTGTTGTTGTAGAATCTAATAGATCAATGTGGATTCCATGGCAATTTCCACAGTTAGGGCTGGTACCCTGCTCACTCCACCCTACTTAAGCTCCATGGATGGAGATAACTTTGTCAAATCAGTGGGGTATTATATTTGACATATGCTGTCTAACATGATTTGGCTTAGGTTTTGGCTCCCCACAACCTCTCTGTTTTTTTAAGAACAGAACAAATCATTAATCAAAACTGATACTATTTGCAGGAATACCAGTATTTTCAATTTCAGTAAACAGCTCCAACTTTCAAGTTTCTTGTTTTTAAGTTGTCACTGTAGTTAAGCAGTTAAAAAAAATCCCTGGTTTTTGATTTCTCAGAATATAAAGGCAGTGGACTGTTTTAGTTTGTTTTTGTCTTTCAGTGAATCACAGTTGTCAGTATTGAACGTTCTAACTGGAAAAGCTTCTAGTACTGCAAGATTAGAAATTATTAAAGTTCATGGGAAGGGGTGTGGAGTGGCACTTGGGGAAGGGTGTAGGATTAATTTGTGTCAGACCTGCCAGAAGGGTTGGCCCCCATTGGGTCTAGTGTATTGAAAAGCCAAGGACTTCAGAGGCTGAAATTATTCCCTTTTTGACAGCAAGCATCTTGCTTCTGTGAGCCTGTTCTTTTCTGCTGCGATACTATTAATCTCAATTAGTCCCAGTATAGAAGAATTTGACACTCTTGTTCTGCTGTTTTTACAGATGAGTATGTATAGTTTTGCATAAGTCTTACTAAAAGGTGGAACACTGGCTACTTCAGTGCAGTTATAAACCTAGTGTAGGTGCTTTCATTTTGAAATACTCAAACACTATAAAGGCAAATATTGCCTTTTACTGACGTTAAGGGGAGTCTTATTTAAATTAAGGGGAGAATTCAGCGCAGTCAGAATTTCACTTTTAATGTATATGGAGTATAAGGATATGGAGTATCAAATGAGCCAAATTATGATTTAATAAGCCTGCCTGTTAAATCATCAGTGTAAGGTAATGATTGGTAAAGGGCTTATTTTCTTGGAATTGTATCAAACAACTGTATAACGAGCAGAGTCCCCAATATGGTGTCCTCTCTGCGTGCTGCTGGCATTCTTACTGAATTCAAAGACAGCCTTATTTATTCAGGCAACAGCTGGGCATTGTCACAGTCTGTGAACAGCTACTTTATAACACTGCACGTGTGCAATTCACTGAAAGCTGGTACATTTCAAAGCGCATACTTAAAATTTTCCTTAAATATTCTTTAAAATATCCTGCTTATTTTTATAGGCTAGATTAGCTATCACAAAAGATATCAGGTGCTTTTGAAATTGAATTTAGGATCATCCTTCAGATGTGAGTAACAAGGTAAGTTATTCATTTGCCTTTCAAACCTAAATTAGCTCTTGTGAGGATGGAGGCAATTTTGTTCTACTATTGTACCCTTATGCATGCTAACATGAAATGAAGCTTAGATTTTTTTATTATTATTATGACTTGAAAGGTGGCAGAAAGCCTGAAGTAAAAAGACTAACTTTGCTATGGCCCTCACTTTGGAACATATATTTTTTTTTATTTTAAGAATCATTAGATGTTCAGTCACGTATAACCTATTGATTCATGTGGTGTTCGGCATTCTCTTCTTGGGTACTGAACCACGTAAGTGTAAGAACCTTAGTTATAATGCTTCTCACTGAAACTACTGCCGTCAGGTCTCTCTTAGTGAATGATTGGGTGATTTAAGTACCAAGGACTCTTGTAATGCATGAGAAAGTGGGGAAAAAGTGTTTCATCAAGTATAGAATCTGGAGTGTTGTGGTTTTTTGGTTTTTTGTTTTTTATTGAACCTGAATCTGTGCCACTGAGACCAGTTACATTTGTTATTAAGATAGGAGGCTATGTTTTCATCAGTATTGCATTCTTCCCTGGAGCTATTCACAAGTTAGGATAGACCTTGGTCTATTCCTTTTACCTTTTGGCTCCTTCCCTTCATTCAGCTCTTATTTCTCAATTCTTTAAAAGGTGGCAATACATCACTTGGTTCTTTTTACAGGGCATACTTTCCAGAGCTCTAGGGCAGTGGTTTTCAATCTTTTTTTCATTTGTAGATTACTAAAAAATTTCAAATAGAGGTGGGGAACCCCTTTGAATGGTAAGTGTGGGTGTTCACCCTAGACATAATCTTCAAACCCCCAGGGGTCCACGGGCATCACAGATCAAGGAATCACCAATCCTACATATGTTTCTCTATTTCTGTATAATGATCCATACTGACATCCTCAAGGCCCTTATGTAAGACTTTCCCTCTCCCCATACCCCTCTTCCCTCAACAACTTAGTAGGAAAAGTCTGCTTTTGAACATCTTTCTAAGAGTATTGTACTTGGCTCAGCAGCTAGTTTAAGAATGAGGAGAACCTAAACCAAGATATTGCATATCCTTTCATCTTCTTTAGTACAAGGACCATAGTAACAGCCTTCCTCCTGTATTCTGATCACTGCAAAAATTAGCAAAGGATAGCAAATTCACTACACATATTAAGACAAGCATGAAATTCCCTGAAATCCATGAGGGATTCCTATTTGTCCGCTGACCTAAAATTGTCCTTCTAATTCACAAAGTGTTCTTAGTTTGTCACACCATCTTAGGTTTTGCCAGTTTCACCCTACTTCCAAGAGACTTCATGTTTTAGCTGCAGATGAGAGTATTTATATTGATGCTGTTCTAAATCCCTTTGCTGGGACAGCAGCCAAAAAAAGGAATAAAAAGCATCACTGAAAAATACCCTTTGCTAAACATGCTGTGTGGTTATGTCCCTTTGGGTGGATGAAGGAATTGTCATCAAGCTTGTAATTACAAACTAACAGGCAGTCATGGCAAAATAAGGCTTTGTTAATTGAAATTTACTGAGAAAACAAACTCCTAAGTAATAATTGAAGACAAGCTACTAGTTATGTAGTTGTTTGTTGCTTCAGTACCATTTTATCCCAAAGAAGTGTAGGTTTCTGTGAAGAATTTGTTCTTCCAAGGTAACTGTTTTCTGTAGGGCAGGTGAATCCATTCAGACTCGAATACTGTCAAGTCATACCTCATTCTTTAGAAATGTATATGCCCGCATCAAAAAGATGCAGTTAACATGCTCACAAAGGCAATTTCTCCTCCTCCATTTGAAAACTACTGTTCTGATAATCTACTCAACTGACTAATAGCACAGAAGAGAAGATGGCACTATAGTCTTTCAACTTGGTGACTGTTATGACCAGCCACCTTATCCTGTACTACAAACATTCCCTTAGATCTAGCTTTTCTTCACATTTCCACCTTATTTTGGAACATCTGTTCCAGTTTTAAAGAGCATGGCACATCCTAACAGCCATGTATTAAAATCAGAACAAAGATGAAATCTGCTTTTGTATAATATACTAGCAATCTTCTGTCCTTTTTTTCAGGGGCCTTTTTCATAGGACGGGTCTTATGCAGAAGGTGGAGTCTTTCTCCACCTGGAAGAAACAATTTGTATTCTGTCAGCACAATTTTCTTTTACTCTAAATACTTCACCTCCCCATTCCTTCCATCCTGCTCCCTAAGAAGAAAAACACGCCGCGGGTACAGGGCAGCTACTAGAGGGGAGGGGTGGGGGGAGACGCCGCGCGCAACGCATGCGCATTGGGCCCCAGCCTCTGCGTCCCCGCGGGATGACGTGTCCCGGCGGGCCCAGTTCCCGCGGCGGCGCCACTAATGCGCCAGGCGGAAGTGAGGTCACGGCGGGGGCGTGGCGCGGCGAGGAAGCAGGGGGGCCGGAGTGAGGGGGAAACAAACCGCCGGCGGCCG
>NW_005842440.1:261273-270761 GCF_000455745.1 Alligator sinensis | reverse complement strand
GCCCGCGCTGTCATTCTGGGGCCGGGACGCACGGGGCGGTGCCGCCCTGCGGGCTCCTCGCCTCGCAGCCCCGGGGCCTGAGCGGTCCCTGCCCAGCGTGGGGAGCCGGGTGTTCACCCGCCGGCGCCCCCTGTGCCCGGCGCTGCCAGGGCAGGGCGACCCAGGGGAGGAGGGTTGTTTTCCACGGGCGTGCTGCCGAGTGACTGATCCCACCGCGTCAGCCGGGAGACTTTGCAGGGGAAAAGGGAGGAGGAAGGTTTCCTTCATTTCCTTCCTGTGGGTATTTGTGTGGCACTGGTTGCTGGCAGCCCTGGCAGGTGGCTTCCCTGAAGAGGTCAGGGGTCTCTACAACTGTTGTATTCACAGCGGAAGTGTCTGGTCCCTGCTTCTCCACCAGGACACCCGGGCTCTGGGGGCCTTGAGATCCTTCCCAGGGTGCCGCGGGCTGCCACCCCGTATTGGCACTGTTAGGTTTACAAGCATGATTCACAAGGCAAGCCCAGAGATTTAAAACAGGAAACCAGTGGGTTACAAGCAGTCTGCGCTGCTGTGGTCTTCCTGAGCTCCTTGCAACAGATGGATTTCTCTGTTAGCCACAAAAAGAGTGAAAACTCAGAGGTGGCATTTTCCAAGAAGTGCCTCAAGTCTGTCCTGCGGTGTCTTGAGAACCAGAAGTTGAGACCCACTGCCCTAACTACTGGTCAGCAGTTGTTTTTTTTGTTCTGCAAGAGGACAGATCCAGATCCACACTAAGTTGTTGGTTTTATGGCTGTTGGTCCAGCCAGGGGCACTGGATTTCTCGAAGTGCTGCTTTGATGAGGTTCTGCAGATCTCTGCCTTTAATTACTGCTCATCTCGGGTATTACTTTGTAATAGTACTGTACTAAACCATTTCGGAGCACTTCACAGAACCTGCTCTACGGTCTGTTCTTAAATTAGTTGATTCATAAGTAGGTGTTGTACCAGTACTTCCTTGGCATCCCTAACCACTTAGCTAGCCTGCGAAAGGAGGAATACTGTAAGAAAGTAACTTTTCTGGGAGAAGGATTTTTTTGTTCAGATGCAGGCTATAGCAGGGTGCTCAATCTCTGGCCCATGGGCCAAATGCAACCTGCAAGGCCAGTGGGGTTCTCCACAGATTGGGAAATTTGGTGGTAGGGGAGTGATGGCATTAAAAATGACCACCCTCCCCTGCTGCCAGATCTCAAACCCTAAGCCCCTTGCAACAGGTTGGGGCCAGATCATGCCCCACTCTCCACCATCCCTGAAGCTGGATGGGGCTGGGTCACATCCCTTTCCCTCAGGGAGCTGGGATGGGGCTGGCTCAGGCCCCCTTCTCCACCTCCCTGCCCCATGAGGCTGGGTCAAGCCCCTTTTCCACCCCCTCCCAAATAGGGCTGGGGTTGAGGTTGGGCCATGCCCGTTTCCACACCCCCGCATTGGGCTGGGGTTGGGCCATGCCCGTTTCCATGCAAGGCTGGGCTGTGCCACTCCCCCCTGCAGAACCAGGTTGGAGCCAGGATGCCCCCTGTCTCCTTCACATGGCTGGATGGGGCCCTGCCATGACTGCCCTCTGCTGGATTGGGACCATCAGCTCGATCTGACCCACTGATGGCCTGGGTATTGCCCATCTGGCCTGCTGGCCAAAAAGGTTGAGCACCATTGGGCTATAGCAATTACTGTAAGGTTGAGTTAAGAGGACTTCATGAACTGGGTGTATAAGGAACCAAATGAAAACACTGAAGAAATCAAGTCCTAGGTGAAATGCAACTTGTTGATTTCTTTAGCACTATTTCAGATTTTAGGGTTGAGTCGAATAAATTCCACGAATGTAGCACCTGCTTGTACATCTGAACAGTGGGATCATTGAAATAGGCAGGTCACACTATCAGTTGTTCACAGTCTGTTGAATAACAGTAGTCAGTTCAGTTCTATAAATTCCTTCATTGTGACTGGTGTAGGAAAAGAGATGATTGTCCACACCTGTCTGGCCATTGACCTGGCCCACCAGATGTGCCAGACAGTTATTCCTGATGGTGCGACTCAAAGCCATTATCAGACCTGCTATGACTGGCTGTAAAGTAACATCTCTCTTAGGTTGGCAGTGATGTTATATCTAGAGACGTACTTTAATCGCGATGATATGAAACACTTTTCATGGGTTGGTCAAGACATAAAAAGCAAATTTGCAGTTTTTCCCAGATGTGCTCTGCCGACCCTGCCTGCCCCTCAGCGTTTATTGGTGGAGGAGCCTCGGCCAGGCAGGACAGGCGAAAGGGTGTTTTCCATCTTGTCTGTTGGCTGTCCTTTGTTCAGCCGGTTCCCTCAGTGCTGATTAGCAGAGAGGCCCTGTTGGGATGAAGGGGCAGCTCCCATCTTGTTTGTTGCCTTTTAGGCCATCCCACCCTCTAGTGCCTTCCCTCCCCTGAGATGGGCTGCAAGGCTGAGCTGCAGTGGCAGCGAGGACCACTGACTCCCACTGGAGAGCCATCATTTTTCATTACATTTTTAAAAAAATGAGTGCACAGATAATCCCAGATTTTGCAGTTTCTGTGAAATTGCAAATTCAGTAAACCCTCTAGTTATATCTAGCAGTTTGTAATAAATTCCTCAAACTGTGTTTTTGTTTTAATAGTACAATATCTGCCTTTCTGTGGGTATTAGACTTATTATTACTTACATCATCAGTCTGCTTACTTCAAGGAAAAGTTTAAAAAGTAAATTTACACTACTGCAGAACTGCTCTGTTGCATTTACAAGAAACACACACTGTTGCTGAATAAGTTGCCCTGGTAAGGTGTGTCTGTATGAAATGGCCCAGAGCTTGTTAATTAAAAAAAAATGGGATCAATGCTTTGCTTTTTTGTTGACTCTGAGATATAAAGAATAGGTTAATAACAAGATAGCATTTTCTCTTCCTCCTTTGTTCCTAATGTAAAGAGATACTAACTTAATCATATGTCACAAGGCAACATGTTTGCTTACCTTTTATTCCTGCCATTTGACATGTTTAAATATAAAGAATTTTTCAAATTAAATTTACAACTAATTTTAAATGTTGACAATGCATTAGTCAGTTTTGCTTTTGGTTATACATAGTTTTATTTCCAGGTCCTTGGTGAGGTAATATTTGGGTTTTGGAAAGCTTATATTTATTTTTAAAGCTTATGTTTATTTTTGTTTTCTAAATTGTTTAAAAAAACATTTTTCTTGGCCTTATGCTGTGTTTATTCTTACAAAACATTAGTTCTGAGGCAATTAGACAGCAGCCTTCTATTACAGTTTTTTAGCTACTGTTTTCCGTGATGCTTTCTGTCACAGCTACTGTCTGGACTCTGACTGCAGCCTCTTAATTATTCTCTGTCTTGCCCTTACCAGTGTTGAGGTTGAATCATGTCACTTTTCTACTCTCAAACTGGGACTTAGATATACTACTGCATAAATACTGACCTCTGGTATCACCCAGCAGGTCCAACTTGGATTTGGGCACCTACTTTTTTTCCCTTCAGAAACCTATAGTAGAGGTATTGGCCAGTACTATTCTTAAAACAAAATCTCTTTATTTAATATTTCAGTGGAACCATTAGATAAGAAGCATTTTGAAACAAACAGTGTATGTGCCTGTTTAGTCTTTTAATTTAGCGCTACAAACTAAATGAGATGAGCTTTTCCTAGGGGTGCACTGATAGAGATCTTTTTGGGCTGATATTGATAGCTAGTTTTTAAGGAGGCATATCGGCTGATACCAGTCCAATTTCTGATACTCAGCCCAGCAGCTTGATGAGCAGTGTCTGGCTGTTAAGTCTGTTGTGGTGGAAAGGGAGGGGGAAGTGGGGCGGGGGCAGATAGAGGCCCCTGCTGTGAGGGAGGGAGGGGCTGGAGCAGACGCTGTCCAGCTGGGGTGGGGTGGGGTGGAGCAAGGCGTGGAACAGCTGCGGCTCATCCAAGGGGCTGGGGAAGGGGGGCGGCCATGCAGGCAGGGGCTGCAGCCACCCCAGAATTTGTGACAGCTCACCCCAACTCCCCCTCCCAGCACCACTGCCTGCCCCGAGTGCAGCCCAGCTCAGCCCAGCCCCCGCCTCCCCTCCCCGTCACCGGGAAGAGCTCGGTGTTGCCCTGGCCCCAGCCAACAGTGGCAACCTGCCCCACCCCATGCAGATCTGGGGGCACATGCCCCCCATGCCTTTCCAGGGTGCGCACAGTGGCAGGAGCTGCCCTCCTCCTCCCTGTGCTCTCCAGGTGAGCCATGGCTCTGTCCCATGTCCTGCCCTGCCATGACTGGGCAGCACCTGACCCAACCTGTGCCCCAGCCCCACTCCCTCGCTCACCGTGAAGGCTTTGATCTGGCCACCCCTATGCCCCGCCCCCCCACTTCCCCTTCTACCACAACAGACTTACCCAGCTGGACGAAGCTCTCCAAACTGCTGGGCTGTGCTCCTCGCCGCCTATGTGCTGTGCTGTGGCTGCAGGCATGCATAGGGCATTTACTGGCTACATTATTGGCCATATCAGGCAAAAAATGCCAATTTCCGATGCAGTCAATCTTTTTTATATTGGTGCCGATCCAATATCAGACCAATGTATCGGTGCATCTCTAGCTTTTCTTTATTTGCAAAAATACAACTGAACCAGCTTTCATTGTCCTAGCAAACCTAGACCAAGTGGTGTTTTTCCTTCTTTCTTAATCAAAGTGGGTTGGGTGCTTTCACTGAAGTAGATGGAAATTATTAAGAGTGCTTGCTTACTCTGGCACTGTCTGTTGACATTCCTTAAATGTAAATGACTTTCAGAATCACTTTCTCTCTTATCCAGGTAGACTTAAAGGGTCAAAGCCTTTTCCATATATTGTAATACTATGCCTATGACGCTTCCACACTGAGTATTGTTTAAAGCATCCTCACATTTGTCATATTTCGTTTCCTGTCATGCCTGTTTTGGGTGGTTTTCCTATATTCTCCTGTCTTTTGAAGTCTTGTTTTCCACTTCTAGTTTTCAGTTTAGTTTCAGTGCAAATTCACATTTTACTATTTTTTATATTGGGACTTGTGTATATTTTAAACAGTCATTCAATCATGTTTTTATAAATTCATCCAACTGTTATTTGTTGAGGAAATAAATATGCTTTAATACCTGAGAGCTTCTTGAAAGTTTTTTTGTTTTTAAGAATTCATTTGAAGTATTTTTTGTAATTCTAGACAACTGCAGATGATTATGGGGTACTAAGCACTGTATGTCATAATCAGGTTTTCAAATGTCATGATTAAACTATATACTTGCCGTACTGATTTAAGGAGCTGAAAAATCTGTAGCTAGAAAATTAATGAATCGGGAAAGAAAAATTCTACCAGTGTGTACTATCACTTCACTAGTGTGGTGCATGGTGGTGGACCTAGGTAAAACAGTCTAAAACCTAGGTAAAACTGTTCTAACTCTTGACAGTTTAATTAAATATTCAAGCACATGGTAACTTTGTGAACAGATGTGTAACATTTTTGTGTGAATGTTCAAGGTGGGTTACAGCTTTTACCCTTTATCTTGAATTAATTTACTTTGCACTTAGTGTCGTGGCTGATGGACTACTTTCATAAATCTTAAAGCATATTTATGCTGGTAAATGCAAGTCAAGATTTTCATTAAATTATTCTATAGTTCTACATCACCACAGAGATGATGGGAAAATGGTTAACTTTCCTTTATGTGAATTATTAAAAAAACCCAAACACCTTTGATATACATGCAAATAGAACCTTAATGCATTTCTTTTTCTTGCAGTGTCTCGAGAGATATCTGTGTTGTGTAGCAATAAGTGATTTTTGCAGAGCTGCTCCAATGACGGAACTATCTGCACACTTACCTCAGTTCCAGCATGGGCAGCTGACAGAAAACTTCCCTGACAGCCACCTGAGCAATACTGTATGTAACAAGCTATCTCATTATTACCTGGCAGAATTCAAAACTGTAATGAATAATTGAGGTGGACTAAGATATCAGTTAAGAGTTCTAAAAATCTGTTTTTTGTCAGAATGGTTCTTTCTGTCTGGGTACTACAGTGAAAAGCATCATAGAAATGGTAATAAATAACCATAAACAAAAGCTTAGTGCTCTAAGTTTATTTTTGAATAGAAGCATATTTTTCCTGCTCTTTCTCTTCCACATCTGCTTAGAGTCATGGGACACAAATATTTGACGGGAGACTTCAAGATCTAACTTGAATCTAACTTTCAAGATATGACTTAAAGATCTAGCTTTCTTTTGTCTAGAAATGAAATCAATTATGTTTTAGATTTTATTTTTGAATTAAGTATTCAGAAAGTAAGAAACTTGCTTTTGCTTTTTTCAGTTTTGGGATTTTTCCTCCCATGTCCTGTGCACGTTCACTTACTTTTGTCTGTTTAAAGTATATATTCTGATTGTCCACCTATTCCTATTTTCCAAGATTTTGCCTGCAGAATAAACTGCCAGCCAGTGTTGCTCTGTTTGAACTTCTGGTCAACTTGAGCATTGGTGCTAGTCTAATAAGGGTTTAGAGTAGGGGTGGGCAATTATTTCGGGCGGAGGGCTGTTTGCCCACTTTTGGCAAGCTGTTGAGGGCCACATGGGTAGCTCTGCCCCTTGACAGGTGCCTCGCCTCTTGGTCACCATCTTGGGACCAATGTCTCGGGGCCAGCACCGGTGGGGCCCAGAGCGGGGTGCAGGCTGGCAGGGGTCTGTGGAGCCGGGCTGGGCTGCACCAGCAGGGAGAGGGGGACGCTGGCCCGGCTCCCCCGGGGCCCGGCCCCAAGAGCCCCCCTCCCGCCCAGGACCCTGTACTCCTGCCGCCCTGCTCTGGGCTCTGCTGGTGCTGGCCCTGGGACACTGGTATGGGCCCCGTGCACCTGCTCACTCCCAGTGCCCTCCATCCCCGCAGTACAGGTGGGGGGCAGCATGCATCCCCAACCCCTTGCTCCCTGGCAGGGAATGAGCTGGTGCTGAGCGTGGGGGAAAAGTGTCCCCTCCCCTGCCCCGTGGCCGGTGCTCCGTGCTGTAGCCACTTGCAGCCCACAGGGGAGGGACCACTTTTCCCCATGCTCAGCACCAGCTTGTAACCCAGCCCTGTTCC
Organism: Alligator sinensis; assembly: GCF_000455745.1. Lineage (NCBI taxonomy): Eukaryota > Metazoa > Chordata > Crocodylia > Alligatoridae > Alligator > Alligator sinensis. The sequence continues at coordinate 263,662 of NW_005842440.1, read as the reverse complement.
TAACCTGGGCCCCATGCCAGCTCCAGGCTTGTCCATTGGGGCTGGGCATGGCAGCAGCAGCTGCGGCCCCCCAGCTTGCCATGCCAGGCAGTGTTTGCCACCACCACCTCTAGGCTGCCCAGCGTGCGAGCTCCGGGCAGGCAGCAGCAGCAGCAAATGCTGCCTGGCATGGCAAACGGGGGGACCACAGCTGCTGCTGCCACACTCAGCCCTGATGGGCAAGCCTGGAGCTGGCACAGGGCCCAGGCTGGCAGTGGGGGTGGGTTACAAGCTGGTGCTGAGCACAAGGAAAAGCAGACACTCCCCTGCCCTGTGGCCAGCGCCTGTGTGGGGCTGCCTGTGTCTGATCAGGACAGCCCCGTGTGGGCTGCCAGCGGCTGCAGCAGGGAACATTGGCCATGGGGCGGGGGAGGGGCCACTTTTCCCTGGGCTTCTTCCCTGCCCGTGGTCCTCCCCTGCCCTTCTCCCCTCCCCCTTTACCTGAGTTTCCCGTTTTAGTGAAACCACATAGTGACAGGCCAAAAGCCCCTGCTGGGACTTCTGGCTGGGGGCAGGGCTGGGCAGGCCCTGCTGTTGCGGGAGCCCGCCGGGCTTTCCCTGGGTCCTACTGTCCCTGGTTCCTATCATTTTTGACAGGAACCAAAGACAGATAAATATGAATTTTCTAAATTTTTTTAGGGGCCTCGCAGGCTGGATAGAATGGCTTCATGGGCGAATCCAGCCCACAGGCCGTATTTTGCCCACCTCTAGTTTAGAGACTGTTCTTTTTGTGCTACCTGAGAACTGTTCTGTGCATAAGTAGCAGTACTGTCATTTATCTCCCAACATGGGAATCCTAAGTGTAAGGAGTTAGCAGAAGTGCTTGAAAATGCAAACTATCATAACTGTGACCATTTGGAAACCTTTGCAGAAACTTGCCTATTGCCATTTAAGGTGTAGCATATCCCATTGTTACATTTTTAAATGGTCATTAGGAATGAGTTTGTTACTGTATCCACCAGAGCATTTTACAAACAATTTCTCTGGAAACTTCAGTCTTTACTCACTGATTGATTTATTTTTTGGGGAGCATACTATATACAAACAATGGGAAACAGGCATTGTTTAGGTCAGAAATCTTTCTGCTTACATCAATTAAAACCACAGTTGGGAAAAGGTTATTTTCAGTTGTACTATATATTTATCTCCTTTGTGATAAACAACTTAAAAATAATAGCATAAACTTAAGGTCAGGTGTTATATCTTGAACTCTATGCACAGCCCTTAACATATAGGACCTTATGGTGCATGCCACATGCTATTGGAACAGTTACCAGATAAGTGGTTGTAGAATAGTGGTTCCCACTTCTAATCAGTATATGAACTGAACTCTCCCAGCCAAATTCCATGAAACTTCCCACCGCAATTTTTGATGATGCTGGTGTAGTTTCCTCGCCTCGAGCTATGTTCACTAAGTTTGGGAAATATACATTTCTGATTACCTTGGGTCTAAAAGACTTGAATTAGTTTTAAAATGTCTTCGATTTTTTTTTTTTTTTTAATCCAGAAATGTGAAAGGTTTATTGCATCCAAAAATACAGCTGAAAGTTTTTACAAGGGCTCTTAAGTTTCTCATAGTGTCTTCTGCTCCTTGACAAAGTTATTTGTCTGCATTTGCAGTACAGACCAAGTTCTTCCATTCTAATCATATAAAAAGGTGGAGGGTAGCACTCTATGTTAAGGAGCAGTATACGTCTTCCACCATTAAGGCAGAGGTGGAGGAGGGGAACACTGAGGCATTGTGGGTCAGGATCCAGGGGGGGCCAGGGGAAAAGGAATTGGTTGTGGGGGTCTACTACAGGCCTCCTCATCAGGGTCAAGAGCTAGGCGATGTATTCTCCGGGCAGCTAGCAGATGCCACACAGGCGAGGGAGGCAGTGGTCATGGGAGATCTAAACTACCCAGATATCTGCTGGGAGGAGCAGACAGCCAAAACAAGCTGCTCATGGAGGTTCTTACACTGTGTGCAGGACCTCCACCTAACCCAGGTGGTGTCTAGTCCCACCAGGGGTAGCGCTTTGCTTGACCTGGTCTTAGCAACAGGGGATGATCTTGTGGGGAACATGTGAGTTCATGGTAGCCTGGGAGATAGTGACCATGGGTAGTTCATGGTAGCCTGGGAGATAGTGACCATCACTTGGTCGAGTTCACTGTCCAGCGAAGGGTGGGTAAAGTAACTAGTGGGGCTAAGGTGTTGGACTTCAGAAGGGCCAACTTTAGCAAGCTTAGAAGGCTAGTTAGTGAGGGGATGCAACTCAAGAACATAGGGCATATGGGGGTCCAGGAGGGTTGGAGGTATCTCAAGGGAGTGATCCTTGGGGCTCAAAAGGAGTCTATTCCATTACATAGG
>NW_005842440.1:237049-260502 GCF_000455745.1 Alligator sinensis | reverse complement strand
AAACCTTGTAGCCTTCTATGACCAGGTCACACACTGCCTGGACACGGGAGCTGAGGCTGATGTCATCTTCCTGGACTTTAGGAAGGCCTTCAACACAGTTTCACACCCTATCCTCATTGGGAAGCTAGCGGACTGTGGAGTGGACGCCTACACGGTCAGGTGGGTGGCCAACTGGCTTAGGGACCACACCCAGAGAGTGGTGGTGGATGGTTCCTTCTCGGCCTGGAGGGAGGTGAGCAGTGGGGTCCCACAGGGTTCGGTCCTCGGACCGATATTATTCAATATCTTCATCAGCGATTTGGACGAGGGCGTGGAGAGCACCCTCTCCAAGTTCGCTGACGATACCAAGTTATGGGGCAAAGTTAGTACACTGGAGGGCAGGGAGCAGATTCAGGCTGACCTGGACAGGTTGGATCAATGGGCAGAGAGAAATAGGATGCAGTTTAATAAAGATAAATGTAAGGTACTCCACCTGGGAAGGAGGAACCCCCAGCACACCTATAGGTTGGGGAGTGTCCTTCTCAGCAGCTCGGAGGCATAGAGGGATCTTGGAGTCATAATTGATTCCAAGATGAACATGAGTCGGCAGTGTAACGAGGCCATCAACAAGGCCAATCGCACCTTGTCGTGCATTAGCAGGTGCATGACTAATAGAACAAAGGAGGTGATGCTCCCCCTCTATGCGGCACTGGTCAGGCCGCAGCTGGAGTACTGTGTCCAGTTTTGGGCACCGCACTTCAAGAGGGACGTGGGGAATCTGGAGAGGGTCCACAGGAGGGCCACTCACATGATTAGTCACCTTCGTGATAGACCCTACGGGGGGAGGTTGAGAGAGCTGAATCTCTTCAGCCTTCACAAGAGACAGCTGAGGGGAGATCTTGTGGCCGCCTATAAATTTATTAGGGGAGGTCAACGGGGAATAGGGGACGTGCTGTTTACTAAGGCGCCTCAGGGAATGACTAGGAATAACGGGTGTAAACTAGTTCAGAGTGGATTTAGGTTAGATATTAGGAAGAAATTTTTCACGGTAAGGGTGGCCAAGATCTGGAATGGGCTTCCAAGAGAGGTGATGCTATCACCTAGCTGGGAGGTCTTCAAGAGGAGGCTAGATAGTCACTTGGCTGGGGTCATCTGACCTCGGTCCTCTTTCCTGCCAGGAGTAGGGGGTCGGACATGATAATCCATTGTGGTCCCTTCCGACTCTACAATCTATGAATCTATGAAACACCTCTGTGGCAACCATATCCAGCAATCACATTCTTCTATGTATGCAAATACTACTGTTAGGGAAATATTAATATGTTTCTAGTCGCCTTTAGTATAGGGGATCTAGGGACCTTTTTGTGAAAAAAGCTGATCACACTAATTGCTTCTCTGTTTCATTTAATCTTTCTTGCTAGTCATTCCTTTTGGTCCACTGCATGTGCTGCCACCTGGATCTGTTCCTCACTCTCCCTTGCACATGTTGGAAGTAAAGATGATTTGCACCAATTGACTGCCATTTCTGGGCATGTTATCAAAAAGGGCTACAAGAATCACAAATATTGTTTCATGCTACTGCTGCTTTTAAATTGCTAATGTTATTTACACAATAAATGGAAACTATCGTAGAGGATAGTGGAATAAAATAGTACTGGGACTACACCCTGATTTTTTTTTTTTTTTTTTCCTCCAACCCTCCCCCCGCTTCCTGCCTGACACCCTAGGCAAGATGTAATGTAATAGGCTTTCCCCACTTCCATCAGCCAGAAGGCTCAGGGAGAATGGAAGAGGCAAAATTTCTTCAGACTTTCTGCAGCTAGAAAGGTATTGAGTTGCATTCTAGCCACAGGCAAATATGGAAGGGAGAACCTGTAATCAGGCCTCAGGGACTGTAAGTGATTGAAGTCCCAACACCCTTCCCAGGAGCAGCATGCCCTGCCTGTTTGTCCCTCCCTCCCCTCTGCCAATTATATACATCTTTGTCAGGATTTGTAGTGGTCTGATGAACTGGGCACTGAGACCCCTCATAGAGCTCCATGGATTGGATACCTGTTATATTTAGCTCTAGATTCTAATGCTGTAGTCAGAAAGCACTTCAGACTGTGCTGGGAAATGCTGCAATTGTGGACAGATCCTGGATTACAGCAAGAAGGGTGCAACCATGCACCCTTCAGCTGTGTGACCTGTGGTGAGCTCTCCAGCATGTTAGCACAGTTGCTGCCAGTGCTTCACGTGTGCTGTGAGTTCTGAACTCACCATTTGCTCGGCACAGACTCTGCCTGGACCCCTGCTTTTGCATGGCTTCGGAGCAGAGGGAGTGAGCCAATGTTTGCCCTTGTAATAAACCCCACAACCCCAGAAACTGGCACAGGAAGCTGAAAAGTAAGGTTCCCAACTTCATGCAGAAAATGCTAGGGATTAGGGTCACAAGACAGTGGGCTAGGGAGAAATAAACGAATGCAAGTAGATTAAGCATGTGTACTTTAACATTAATGTTTGAGGCTGAATAACAGATAACAAACAATAACACTGTGGTGTGTTCATTCAAAAACAAGGAATTAGTAACATGCACTAGTACGAAGGTACAGACATTCAAAGAATCTTATACCCCTGCCACACCTCTAGAGGTGTCCAGGACCAGCCTCTAGTCCTGAGGGCACTCAGTTTCTGTCTCTGTGTCCCTGTCCTGCTGCTACAGTCCAACAGTTCTAGCTGCATCATTTCTTCAGTCAGGCATTTCCCCTCTGCCACTGTGTTTGTGCTGTGTTGCTGCTTCCCGTGATCTGCTCCTGCTTCCTTTGTCTTTTGTCTCCCAGCCCCCAGGATGTTTGGGAGTTGAAGTTACATGCAGTTAGCACAGTTTTGCAGCTCACATTGCTAGCATTCCCCCTGTTGTCGCACATCTACATTACAGTGCATTACATTTAGCTTACATCTTCCCTTCGTGTTTGCCTGTCCCCCATCTTCCTCACTTCCCCGTCTGCTCTGATCAGCAGCTGGGGAAAAGAGGAAACAAGCAGTGGCAGTATTTGTCTGCTGAGCTCTGAGACTGCATGAAAGCAGAGGCCGTGGCCAGAGCCTGTGTTGATCAGCTGGTGAGCTTAGAGCTCAAGGCATGTGCATGGCACAGTTGGAGGGGGATGCCTTTGCACTGCCATACCCCCCTGGATTAACCCCTGGCTGCAGTGAAAACATTCTTGACTCACTTGGTCCCACAGAGCATGCACCAAATACTCTATTTAGCATGCTTAAGTTCCCTGTCAGTCTGAGGGTGTATATTGACATATAGCCAGTCCTGTTGAAATATCTGCTATATTGCATGTTTATACTATTTTACTTGTGCAAAGTGGGAATGAGTGGGTAGAGCATTTTCACAGCTGCACACCCTAACATGCCCCAGGTGCCATACTTTTCATGGTGTAATGTTGGAACTTGTGCCACCGGACCAAAAAGAACTTTTTGTTTTTGTTTGGCCTAAGGCAAAAGAAGAGAGAGGCTCATTGCTGTTGTAATGCTGTGAGCTTGTGTGCAAGGAATGCAAAACATGCTGGTTCCCATGTCTTATTTCTGCTGGTGTTAATTTTTTTTTTTTTTTTTTTTTTTTTGCACTAGCTTTATTAGCCTGTTGAGGAGTGATAAGACAAGTCCTGCTAGTGATCCTGCCAAAAGGATGGTGCTTCCTGTGCTGAGCCCTCAAGATGCTAGGACTAAACTATAAAATTGGAAGGGGGTGGGGATTAAAGACAACCCTCTAATACTTTGTTGTAATTTTTGAGGTATAGAATCTAATTATTAGGTGTTGTCTTATATTTAGGGTTGTCTTTCTTTTGAGTCACCATGGTAATTAGTGGACTATGTATTTTTTTTATAATACTAAATATATATGCACATTGGGCGTGGTCCTTAGCCAGTGGTTTTGTTGTTGGTTTTGTAGACCTGCCGTGTCCTGACTTCTAGGCTTTCCTTGTGACACAACAGCACTTCCTGGGTTGTGGTGCCTTTGACAGTATAGCAAGAGGATATTTTGCTCCCTGCTCTGACTCTTGATATCCAGTTATTTATTTGCTGCTTCTTTCAAATAGAGATGCACCGATATATCAGTGCCATATTGGATTGGCACTAATAAAAGGAAAATTAATGTTATTGGCTATTGGCTTTTTTGGCTGGTGTACCTGATAAGGTACTGATAAATAAAATATGCCTTCTGGCCAGGGCCCCCAGATGCCATGTGCATGAGTACAGCTGCAGCATACACGTAGCCAGAAGCACAGCCAGGTATTGTGTTGAGCACCACCCTGCAGGTAAGTGTGTGGAGGGGAAGGTGTGGGGGGGTTGATTGACGCCCCCAGGGTGATGGAGGGAGTGGGGCAGAGGCTGGAGCTGCGGCTGGGGGAGTTGCCCAGCCAAGCCAGTGAATGGGACCCTGGAACCAGGGTGGGGAGCGGGATGGAGCCACAGGCAGCTTGTCCAGGGGGCACGGGGGGGATGGCTCCCTGCTGCTGCGCGCACCCCTGGGGGAGGCATGGGGGGCATGTGCCCCCCCCCGCATTTGTGTGAAGGGTGAGGGCAGATGTGGACTACCCACTGTGGGTTTGGGGATTTCTGCCCTGCTGTCTTTGCCCCAGGAGCCATGCGCTAGCCACACATCCCCTACCCATCCAGCAGCGGTGGCAGTGGCAAGTTGTACCTGCCACCACCAAGCAGGTTGGGGACACGGCATAGCCAGTGCGCAGCTCTCAGGGCAAAGGCAGCGGGGTGGCAAGCCCCTAGCCCACAGCAAGCAGCCTGCATCCACCATTACCTTGCTCAGCTCTGCTCCTAAAAGTGTCCCCACAGTTAAAGATGGTGGCAGTGGCACTTGAATTAAAGCTCATTTGACAAGCTTTAGTTCAAGTGCCCCCATTTTTAAGCACTGAGGTGCTGATCCCCTGGACAAGCCGCCTGCAGCTCTGTCCCACTCCCCGCTCCAGCCCCTACCCCACTCCTTCCTTCACCATGGGGGGCCTCGATCTGTTCCCTCCATGCCCCTTCCCCTCCACAGACATACCTGCAGGGAGCTGCTCTCCACACTGCCCGGCTGTGCTCCTGTAAATCAGCTATCGGATCGGTATTGGCCAATCTGGCTGATGAACAATCGGCTATCTGTACTCGCCAAAAAAATCTCTATTGGTGTACCCCTACTTCAAAACAATAGTCAGCACCCATGTCAGGTCATCTCTAAATTTAAATCTAGATATTTAAGAAAACAAGAGTTACTTGAAAGAAGATTAAAAGAAAGTAAGGTAAACTAAAGAAGACATGGCTAATTCCTGGGTCCACAACAAGAACTAGGGATATCATCCTAATAGAAATCTTGCCTTATGGCAGCCAACATGGTGTGGACAAACCCTTTGGGTTTTTTTGGATCTATTAATTAGATTGTATGCCCTGACTAACAGACATCTGGTAAATCATTCAAGGTCTTTCCCTCCTGTCCTTGACTGAAGTGATTCATAGATTGTTAGGGGCTGGAAGGGACTTCACAAGATCATCGGGTCCAACCCCCTGCACTAGGCAGGAAAGACAACTGGGATCAGGTGACCCCAGTGAGGTGAGCATCCAGTCTCTTCTTGAAGATTTCCAGGGTAGGTCATTGCACCACCTCTGGAGGGAGTTTATTCCACAGTCTGGACACCCTAACTATGAAGAAGTTTTTCCTAGCGTTAAGCCTGAAACAGTCTTCCAGGAGTTTGTGGCCATTACTCCTGGTTTTCCCCAAGGGTGCTGTGGTGAACATTTGTTCACCAAGCCCTTGATGTATTCCCCTGATGTAGCGGTAAGCTACTACCAAGTCCCATTTCAGCGTTCTCTTTTTTTAGGCTGAAGAGACCCAAGTCCCTCAGCCTTTCCTTGTATGGCTTGCCTTGCAAGTCTCTGATCATATGGGTGGCTCTTTGGACTCTCTCAAGCTTTTCTACCTCCTTGTTGAATTGTGGCACCCAGAACTGGATGCAGTACTCCAGCTGCAGTCTCACCAATGCTGAGTAAAGTGAAAGAATCACTTCCTTGGTTTTGCTTGAGATGCATTGGTTGATGCATGCCAGAGTATTGTTTGCCCTTCTGGCTACAACATCACACTAACAGCTCATGTTCTGTTATTACCCCTAGGTCCCTTTCAGTCATGGTGCTAGTCAGTTTGATGCCACTGAGCCTGTAAGTATGTTGGGGGTTATTCATCACCAGATGGAGCACTTTACACTTTTCAGTGTTGAACTTCACCTGGTTCTGATCTGCCCAACTTGCGATCCTGTCTAGGTCCGCCTATATCTGAAGCCTGTTTTCAAGCATGACCACAGTTCCCCAAAGTTTGGTGTCATCTGCAAACTTGGCCAGTGAGCTCTTTACCCCCACATTCAAATCATTGATAAAGAAGTTGAAAAGCACTGGACCAGGTATGGACCCTTGAAGGACACCACTGGCCACTTCTCTCCAGGACAACACAGATCCGTTCATTAGAACTCTCTGGGTCCTGCCCTGCAGCCAGTTTCCTACCCACCTAACCAACAAACAGTTAAGCCCACAATCCTCCAATATTCCCGTGAGAACATTGTGGGATACCAGATCAAAGGTTTTTTGGAGGTCTAGGTATACAATGTTGACCTCTTCTCTCTTATCCGGGTGGCAAGTTTCCTGATCGTAGAAGGAGATGAGCTTGGTAAGACGAGACCTGTCTAAGACAGGTCTGCCTCTCGTTCAGAATCCTATCTTCTGCAAGCGTATCACATGAAAACTCCTTGATGAATTTTTTCCAGGATTTTCCCTGGGATAGAAGTTAGACTAATTGGCCTATAGTTGCCCAGGTTCTTTCTCCTCCCCTTCTTTAAGATGGGCACATTGGCCCTCTTCCAGTCTTCAGGCACCTCCCCCAAGCACCAAGAATTTTGGAAGAGTTTCACCAAAGGTCCTGCAATCATTTTGGCCAGCTCCTTCAGCACTCTCGAATGATGTTCATCTGGTCCTGCTGACTTATAAATCTCTGACTTTCCTAACTGATCATGCACCAGCTCAATGTCAACAGTAGGAAGGCAGTCATTCCTACCATGCCCATTCTGAACCTTATCTAGTATGATTCCCCTTAGTGCAGTGAAATTCTGAAGCAAAGTAGTCATTCAGGAATTCAGTTTTCTCCTGCGTGTTGGTAACCAGCTGTCCTCAGTAGTTAAGCAATGTCCCCATGCTTCCATTTGTTTTCCTCCTGTTCCCTACATACCTAAAGGAGGACTTCTTATTGTCCTTGCTTTCTGTTGCTAGTTTAAATTCAGTCACCACCTTAGCTTTTCTAATCTGCCCCCTACAAGTGCAGGCCGTTATTGTATAGTCCTCCTGGGGACTGCCCCAAGCTTCCCTTGTTTGTGTGCCTCTTCTTTTTCAAAAGGACCATGATATCCCTATTAAGCCAAGAGGGCTTACCAGCCCGTCTGCTACCTTTCCTCTTCATGGGAATGGACTTTTTTTGTGCTTTGAGCATTGTGTCCTTGAGGAACCGACCACCCTTCATGCACTCCTTTCACCTTTGGTCCCTGGTCCTGCAGCACTCCCCTTACTATTGCCCTAAGCCTGTTGAAATTAGCTTTTCTGACGTCTTAAACTTCAACCCTGCTAGCTGATTTGCCTGCCTTGTGATGGACAGCGAACGTGAGTTTTGTGGTTGCTGTCGCACAGGGTACCCTCTGTATTCAAGTCACCCACCAGATCCTGTCCTTTGGCCAAGACCAAGTCTAGGTGAGCATTGCCTTTGGTTGGCCCATGCACTTCCTGAATCAGGTAGAGCTCTTTGATAAAGTTCAGGAAGCAGTGTGACCGATTTGACTTAGCTGAGTGTTCCTCCCAAAAGATATCTGGGTAACTGAAGTCATCCATGACGGCCATGTCCCACGCGCAGGCGGCCTCTGCCAGTTCTTGAGAGAAATCCAGATTGAGCTTCTCCCCCTGGTTTGGTGGTCTGTAGTATACACCTACAGTTAGGTCTCTCTCACCACACCGCCCCCCTACATAGTTTGACCCAGAGGGTTTAGAGTCACTCTTCTTTGGAGCAGATGTTGGTCTCCAAGGAGGTGTACTGCTCCCTCACATAGAGACCTGCATCTCCACCTTTCTTCCCTACTTGGTCTCCTCTGTCCAGGGTATAGCCCTCTGGCTACGTTCCAGTCATTGATTTTTCTCAGATTATTTTGTATGTACAGTACACATCAATATCCTTTATTTTGTATATGCACAACAATATTCTTGTGCGTATTAAGTGATTTTTCTTGAACAGTATTCAGTGGGATAACATTCTGAGCCTTGCACCCCAGTTTACACACCACCAATTCAGATTTCTGCTTGGGAGATGACCCTTAAAAAGCTCATTAAAAATAACTCCTCCCATGACAGTCGTATATGGGAGCTAATAAAATTGTTACCTGATCTTGAAGGGGAAAAAGAATCTAGCAATCTTTATCCCATATTCCAGGGCCTTATCTGTTGTTCAGAAGCTTTGCCCTGGGTTTGTTATTAACTACTTTCTCGATAGGAAGGAAAGCACTTTTATCTTTAACATTATTCATTCACTTCTAAGTATATAGTTCATAGTTTACATTCACCTCAGTGGTTACAGTAGTATTGTCTTTGTTCTGACTTCAGCTCCAGATTTTTCAGTGTTTGGAACTTAAACTATGTCTGAGAAAAGCGAGGAAGTTGTCCCTTTACTTTCACTACAGCAAGAATCCTTCGCTCTCTTTAATGCTAACCAGGTATGAAAGGTGTATGCCCTTCGTTCCGTTAGGGTTCCGTTTGCATGTTGCATGTATATTGTGCCTTTGATCAAATGCTTGAAAGGACTTTTTATATACTAACAGTTAGAGGTCCACCAATACTTTGGTTGGCTATTGGATCGGCACTGATAAAGGAGAAATGATGTTATTGGTTATCAACTTTTTTTGGTTGTTGTAGCTGATTAATTATGGCCGTGTGCCTGGAACACCCTGGGGAACGTAAGTCTGGTCCCTGTGCCCTGTCACTGGCCCGAGCCAGCGACAGAATACAGGTCCTGGCAAGCACTGGGAGCGGGCACTGGGGAGCGGTCACAAGGCACTCAGCAACAAAAAGACCATTACTGGTTCCTGTTGCTGCTGCCATGATAACGCCTGAGTGCTGGGGCTGCCACAGAGACATTGGGCTATGCATAGGTGGGGTAAGGTGCTGCATGAGAGACATTTCACTCCGCTGGGCACTGAACACTTTTGCAAGAGCAGCTTCTCCCCAGTGACCATGGGAGCTCAGCTGCATGGGGCCTGCCAGCACTGAGGCAGTGGTGTGCTCTGGGGCTCCCGACATTCCTGGCACCACTGCCCATACAAGGGTCTACCCCGCCTGCCTAGGATGGCAGCACAGGCTCCACAGAAGCAGTGTAGGAATAAGGCCTTCCTCCTCCCTCATCAAGGTCCAGAGTAGGCAGGAGGTGTGCATGTGTTATAAATGCAAAGCAAACAAACAAAAAAGGTTTATTTATGTCATTAGTTTAAAATGCCTTGCACTATTACTAAATATCAGTTATTGGATCGGCATTGCCAATATGGTTCGTTAATTGTTGGTTATTGGTATCCATGAAGAAAATCTTTATCGGTACACCCCTGCTAATAGTTCGACTTTGTTCTTATTTTTGTACAATTCAGGTATTAACTAAAAGTAGCTCTTTTCTCTGATGCTACTATAATTTTCTTTGACTGTGACATTGCCCCCCCCCTTTTTTTTTTCTTTTTCACACATCATATTTTAAAGGAATTAAGCAATTTTTGTAGCTTCATTTCTGTTTCTAAATGATCCAGGAAATATAACTTAATATAGAATCATACCCTTTGTTTTTCTTTTATGCCGTATTCCCCGTGGCAGTATAAATTATGCTCCTGCAGTCGGAAAGCTTTTTGTTCAGCTGTTTCAGTCTTAGCTTTGTAAAGCACAATTTTGTTTCTCTTTGTATTTATAATTCAAATGCTAAAAGCAGGCGCACTTGTTCAGTCAGGATTAGTATTATAAGAAATGAAGAAAAACAATCCTCAAGAATTAGGAAAGCTAAATATTAAATGTCTTAACCCATTAGTCTAAGTGCTTCAGGGTCAATATTTTTTCCATTACATATTACATGTACTATAATAGGGGAGTTTTATTTTAGTATGTGACAAAGATATTCGTTTCTACAAGTTGAGAGAAATTGAATACTACTGTTAAAAGAGATGAAATTCATGTTTGATGTCATCTGATTTGAAGGAAGGAAATTTTAAAGACGGTTTTAGAAAAAACATGAATGTTAATTAGTTGTAGAATGGAGTGTTGATTATCCAAACTAATTGGGGACCATAACCCTTACATAAAATTGAATTGTTCAGTTAACGTAACATGTATTAAATGAACGTATCCTAATGACATTCTAAAGCAAGCTTGGTGACAATTACTTATTTCAGGGTTTTTTGTTTGTTTTTTTTCTCTAGTCATTTAAACAGTTCTCTTTTGTCAGGATTGCTCTTGATTGTGCTATATGCACATCCTGTGTTCAAATAATTGGCATTCTGCTGTATTCGTTTAGGATTTTTTGTTTGTTTTTACCTAAATGCATCAAACCTTCCATATAGGTATTTTCCATCATAAATGTTTGACCATCTATCTACTTTTCATTTGTGAAGAATTTATTCAAGAATTATTTTTGTGTATAATATTTCTCTGAAAGTCCTTTTGTTACTTAGACTTTTCAGTTCTGTAAGCAGTAAACTAAAATTTATCTTCAAAATGAGTCTTAATACTTGACAAAAGATGTCAAGTGTGGTGAGTGGCTGGATCTTTAACATACATTTCCGAAGAATTAAACATCTTAGTCCTTATCACTGTGAAAAGACCATGTTCCAAATATGAATTGTGTGTGATTTGATGAAGAACATAGGAGTAGACTCTTCCCTTCTTTCTGAAGCAACATGGACCCAGATCCGGTGTGACACACGTACGTTCTCATTGCCTATTTCCTACTTGTAAACTGCCCATGTATTCAGCCCACTATTGGTGAATGTTTTACTATTATACTCGCATGTGTTCCTCAGGATATATAACACGCCATTAGTTATACTTGTGCCAAAAAAATTGTAGGGAGTGCCAGCATTGGGAGGTAGATGAGCTTCAGATTTACCAGGTCATTCCTAGTTACAGATTGACATGAAAGAAAAACAGAACCTGCTGCAATCACCCTTGTACCACCACTGAGATAATTTGATTAAAAAACAAATCAAATATAAATGTAATATTGCTAGTGCCTTACTTTCCATTAAATCTTTACACAACTTGTTTTTAGTTTCTAAATTTAGTTTTAAACTTTACCTAGTGGAAAATGTTGCCTAAAAGTTTCACACTTAAAATCTTTTTCTGTACCAAAACTGGAACCTGACTGGCAACAATATGATGAGAACACCACAATGTGTACAGCCCCCACCCCCCTCCTATGCCACAATTGCGACTTCTGATATAAGCTTCAGAAGTTAAGAAACTCATACTTCAGCCATCAGGGGTTTCCAGTTTAAAGCCAATGGGACTTTTGCTGGTAGGTGACTTAAGATTTTTTTTTTTCAATACAAATTTGTTATATTGAAAGTGCATTTTGAAAATGCACTTGTTTTGTAATTGTGGAAGTAAAGTTGGATGTGTTAGAAAAAACTGGCTGAGAGAAAGAAATACAAATTTGAGCTTTTTTTTAAAGTGTCAAGTGACATGCAACTTATTTTGAGAGAGTGATCAATCTAGTGACTAACCATCCAGGATCATCTTGGTAACATATTGCAGCTTGTTACACTTGGGTAATCAAGTATATAATCACTGAATATTGGCACAGAACAAGAAAGAAGTCAGAACAAGCTGGCACAGCAAAAATCTATTGATGTAAAATTTTACTTCTCCTGTTATTTGGTACATGGGAACTAATCAAACAAAGATTGCATGCATGTGTGCTGATATTGGCAAAGTTCTTCAAAGGGGAACACTTGCACAAAATTAATTGTTCTCGTCTAAATTCAGAAAAATTACATCTTTATTTATAGGCAGGTCTTGAGGCTTGAAAATAACTTTCCTAAACACTGAAATTTTTTTTAAAGTCTTTTGCTGACCTTGGCATATATAAAGAGTGCATTTTAAAAGACAACCTAAATTATTTGTCCTATTTTACCTGGAATTAAATTACATCAGTGTCTGGAACTTGTTTATAATTTTGGTGTCTGCTATAGGTACTAAAATGAAGTGAGCTATAGTCTGGTGGGAAATTCATAATTTGGTGCTACCATCTGACTTAACCCGCACATGCATCAACTTTATTTCCTTGCAAGGGAAGGATTTGGAATTTGTGTCTCAGTTTTGTGTATGTAAAAGGACCATCCATACTGCTGGACATTAAACGACACTTTTTTAACTGTTTCTGCTTCAGAGATGGATGGCTTCTAGTATTACTCTATACATACACTATCATTTTTTGTACGTGGCTCATTTTATTTGGTTGGTTTTTTTTTCAAGTCTTTGCTGCTGAAAGTATGTTTAACAGTAAAGGATGCATTCCTTCACCTACATCCTCCTAGATTTAGCATATACATGTGTGGCAAACTTGCTTCTGGAACTGGGCTTTCTTGTATTGCAGAATGACAACAGTGAAAGACGGCGTCATGATAACAATGACCGAAGGCGTAATGATAACCCTGAATCGGAGACTAATGGGCAGGCACAGAACAGCACACGGCAAGTGGTGGAGCAGGATGAAGAAGAAGATGAGGAGCTGACTTTGAAATATGGGGCAAAGCATGTGATTATGCTCTTTGTTCCTGTCACACTTTGCATGGTGGTAGTTGTTGCAACCATCAAGTCCGTCAGCTTTTACACACGCAAAGATGGGCAGCTGTATGTATCAAACCTTCTTGTGATTTTTTTTTTTTTTTTTGTCTAGTCTACACAAGCTCACTTTCTTTACACTCCAGCCATGTATATTCAGGAGTCTGTTGTCCAATGACTTCTTCCAGTACAAGGACAACTTAAATGTTCCTCCTCCTACAGATTAGGATCCCTATATAGTTCCCATCTCCTCTTAGCCTAAAAGATTGACCCATTCTAGATGCCTAGTCAATTTGACCTAGTTTTTTCTTATGCTTCTATAAGGAATTACAGTGGTGAAACCTAAAGTTTCATTTTCCTTCTTATCAGTAATTTCAACCCCTCCCTCATATAGAATTGCTTTCTCTAAAGGTAATTTGCCATTTCTTGGTCTGAGTCCTAATCCTTGACTACTCAGTTTGTGTGTCCTTTCATATGCTGTCTGTCACTTGAACACAGTCCTGAGCAGAGGCCATCAAAGGTACAAACCACTAACACATAAAGACTCCTCATGTTAATGATGATAAATGAGAGCTTTGTTAACTAAACTGTGTACAGAATTTTTGATTTGCCTATATCACTTACCAGCAAAGTAACCATGTATACAATAGGAAGAGCTTTTAAGAATGGTTCATAGAGCTTGTTGGAAATTTTCTAACAAAGTATTTTCCAATAGAAAAACAGATTTAACAAAAGTGGAAACACTTCATAGAAACGCATGTTGTTTCAACAAAAATTCTCAGAGGGGAAAAAAAATGGTACAAAACACTTTGGTGTCAAAACATTCCATTTTGGTGAATGGAACATTTTAAATTGGCTTCCAAATAACTCTTTGCTTAGACATTTCTTATATGATAACAACATTTATAAAATGCATAATGTTGAAATTCGAATGAAACATTTTAATTTTTAAACAAAACGTTACAATCAAACAACTGAAATTTTGAAAAAAAATACTTTCTTTGAGAAATTGTTTAGTTTGTATTGGAATGGTAGGGCTGGAGGGTGGGATACAAACTCAGAATTTCTCATGGACTAGAGAATCCCAGTTCTTATCCTGCACCTCTTATTGTTTATCAGGTTGTATTTTATCATATATCCGCTAGATGGCATGTCTATAAAGGCCAAGTTGTGCTTAGTGTGAACTAATATATACTTGCATGCTGTTACTGAGATAAAATTTTGAAACGTTGAAATGCTCTTTTTCTTAGCAGAAAATGACTGTAATTTTGGCAACTTTAAGCTGGAAAATAAGATTTCAGGAGAGAAAGCAGTTTTAAAAAACTGCATATTAATCCTGGGTTTTTATGTGGGAGACATTTGTGGAACGTGTATTGGAATTTCCATTGTTCTTTTGGTCTTTATTTTAGTATCTACACTCCCTTCACAGAAGAAACGGATACAGTGGGACAAAGAGTACTGAATTCTGTTCTCAATGCTACCATCATGATCAGTGTTATCATTGTCATGACTATACTCCTAGTGGTTCTTTACAAATACAGGTGCTATAAGGTGAGCACAAATACAGTTAACTTTGATAATTTTGCTAACCTTGCTTTTTTAACGTCACTGCTGTATTGTTGAGATAAGAACTACTGTGATTAACAAAACTGGCAGACCAGTGGTAGAATTTCACTGTTTTAGTTCTGGGCACTTTGTTCCCCATACCAGGAAGGGGATAATACAGGACCTAGGTAACTACTATTTTATCAGGTGAAAAGTTGTTTCATGTTGTAAAAGTAGATAAAACAGTGGTTTTAACTGTTTGAATAACAGAATGGTATTCAAACAGCAGGGGGTGTTTATAAAGTCATCAGGGCTCAGAAAAATGCATAATTATATCATTGATGGGAGCTTAAACTTTGCACATATTCTAGTTATATTAGTCTGCTGTGATACATTAGGTGCTGGGCTACTTTTGGCCCAGGGATTTTCCTTTGGGCTTTTAATGACCAATAAAGCAGGCTGTGGAGTAACAAAATTTTACTGCCATTTAGTTGGAGCCTTGAGCGTGTGTGTTTCACAGTTATAGAATTTGCTTTGGAATATGCTCCTTGATACAAAATTTTTGCTGCAGTTTCTTTTCTGTATTTTTTTGGGGAAACGTTTCTAATCTTCGTGGATGAAAAAAATGCTTTCAAATAGAGTAGAGTGTGATTGATGCAATGACATCTTCCTGAGTGTTGGCAGCCTCAAACAACACTTTGAAGGTGTGAATCTTCTTCTTTGTTGCAATGGAGTGTTATCAGAAATTTAATCAGAGTTTAGAATAGGCATTTAAATTATTTCACTGCACATCCTGTCAGTAAAAGGAACTAACTCATATGCTTAATGCACAGCCTGCCACTCAGGTCTCCCCAGATGGCAGAAAACCTCACCTATCTCCTACCAGTCTGCCAGAAATTATAGGCTCTCCTTGGCCTAGCTATTTCTACAGTGCAATCATGAACAATTTTTACAAAAGTCCATGGCACATCAAAAAGTGAAAAGTTTAAACAGAGTAAATTAAAATTTATATAAAAAATTAAAATGCTGAAGCTTCTGTAGCAATTATATTTTTTCATGCTTAATTCTTGAGAAAACTTTAAAGTTTCAATTTAAATGAAAACTCTCAAAGTATTTCCAGCCTTCTGCCCCACTCTGCTACCAAATCAGTTACCTAGTTGTTGAGTGCAAGTCCAACTTTTCACTGCGTAATTGGAACATTGCTCTTTTTCTCTTTGCTGGAATGGAAACTAAATTGTAGCAAAACAACAGCTGATACTTGAAGAGGGGGCAGTGATTTTCCTATCGGTATCATCTTTCATCTAGGTGATATATGTGAGAGAAACCTTTTGAAGTTAAGAAGTATAATCCCAGCGCTAAAAAAAAAAAAAAAAAAAAAAAAAAAAATGGGAAAAGCTGAGGCATCAAATTGAAGTGTCTTGCATGAGGTTGCACACTGAGTGGGTAATAGCACTGGTCCTGTGTCTAGGTCTTGGATATATTTACCAGAAAGCAGTCCTTCCATGTAGGTAGTGTCTGTAGTCTGATTTTTATGCATTTTTATTTTTCCTAAATAATCCACGGTTTTAGTCTAAACAAAATCTTTGGAATACCAATTTGATTCCCTATGTTCTACAAACCCTAGCAGTTCTGTCTTACCTGCTAAATCAGGATAAATCTGAGTGTAGCAACAGATCGATTGGTGCAGGAGCCACAGTCCTATGAGAATATTTTAATCAGAAAACCAGTAGCATGCTGTTATGAAATATGTCGTCTAATACTTGCTTTTTAAATGAAGTGGGTTGGAAAATTTTCTGTGAAGAGAATCAGGTAACTTTGAAACAACTTAGCAAAAAAAAAAAAGTAAAAAAAACCAAATTATTTGATAATGTATGACATTTCTTCAGAACAGAAACAGATGTAGCAGGGGAATTAGGCACAGTCCTTAAGTACATATGTGAGTATTTGCAGGGCTAGGGCCTAATAGTAATGAATGCTTTTTTGGCATTTATTTATTCAGTGGAGAGAATGTGCTCTATACTAGAATGGATCATTAGTATTTGGGCACACTGAAATTCCAGGTCTCCTCTTTAACAATGAAACAACTTGCTTTGTGATTGTGCTAATGCTGATTTCCGTTAATATTTATAGTGTACAAACTCCTGGGAGCTTTAGTCATGGGTTCTGACAATAAAGCTTATGTCAATTTGTCTTTAAAAGTGACCTGGAAAAATATTTATATTTAAAAATGAAATCTGCTCTGTCAGATCATTAACAGGATGTGTATGTAATCTTGTCAAATATTTGAAAGTTTTCTTTCCATTTCCCTGTTGATCCCAACTTCACAGTTTTGTACCCCCGTAACAGCTGGCTGCTGGTAAAGATTTGATATTTCACTGCATAGTCATTGAAAACAGAATACCTAATGTAAGGAGAAAGCTGTTTATTTATGAGAAGGTTCTTTTAAAATTAGAGGAACCAGTTGGTGTGATTACTGAAGTTTGACGACAGATCTTGTTAGGTTAAAGTTTTTATGTAAATTGGGCCACATTCTGAAGGGTATAGCAGCAGAGAAGGAATTAGAACTGTCCTAGCATATGCTCCCTTCTCATTACAAGGTCAAAATACATTTCCTATTGTAATCTTTTTTATAAATATATTTGCCTTGCTAGACCTGAATCTTAAAACATTTTAATATTCAAGTCTTAAGACGGACAAACTTTTAAGAAGCGTTTATTCCAGGGAGGGTGACAAATGGGGGCCACTAGAAGTCATGTACAGGTTGGGCCGAGGATCTGGGCCTCGAGGACAAGGCCTGGGCTCATGGCCTGCAAGGCCTGCCTATACATTCTAGACAAAAAAACAAAAACACAAAGAACAAAAGGAGTATTTACATATATACAGTTCTGCCAGAGGGGACGCCCAGGGGGGCCTCAGGGCATCAGGGTTTGGCCTGCATGAACAGAGTCCAAGGTCTTGGCTCGCTGGATGAGCCTCTTCACCTTGAGCAGCTGGTGGTGTCACAGGGTGATGAGCAGATGTCCCGCCTTGACTTAGCACAGTGTCCCTTCGAGGGCCCAGTGTTCCTCAAAGGTGGACACCGTCCACCGGAGGACTGTATGCTCGAATTCAAGGACAGACAGGCCCGCACCAGCAGGCGGAAGAGCTGCAGGGCGTCGACCATCACGGTCCTGGTGAGCCATTTTCACCGGCTCTTCAGGGTGGCCATCTTGGCCTGGCCCAGCAGGAAGTTGGCCAGGCTGACTGCGGCCTGCTCAGCCGCCTGGTATGGGAAGGAGTAGATGTAGGTGTCCTCCGAGAAGTCCCTGCCCAGTGCCCGAAGCAGCACTCCGAGGGCGGCAAAAGAGCGGCCACAGCCGGGGGCAGTTGAGGAAGGCATGGAAAATGTCCTTGTCCAGCACCCCCGGGCAGAAGGGGCAGGTTGCCGAGGCCACCGGGTCCAAGTGGCGCACAAAGATGCCAGTGGCCAGGATGCCGTGCACTAGTCACCACTGGAGGTCACTAGTCTTCCTGGGGGTGGGTGTCTTGTACAGAGTGCTCCATGCTGGGGTCCCGGGCCACGCCAGGTGCCGCCGCCACACGGTGTCAGGGCAGCCGGCCAGCACCTGGGCGTGCCGGGTGCGCATCACCCACACATTGAGTCCCTTGCGGGGCAGTGTGCCAAAAGGGCAGCCCATATTGCTTCTGGGGGGCACAGGGAGCCTAAGCAGCGTGTTGGGCTGCTCAGCCAAAAGAAATAAAGGACATTTTAAGATTTTTGTTTAACTAATATACAGGGCAAGTTACTTTCCCATCCAAAAATGTGTGATGCATATAGATTACTCTGGAGGTTTTGTATGATAAATGAGGAGCATATAACTGTTTATGTTTGTTCTTTCTTTAGATCAGTGGTTCTCAAACTTTTCAGAAAGTCATGGAGGCATGCCTGGGATCTATATCTAGTGGCACCCCATTTCAAAAACTATTTATTACTGTTTTTCTCCTTACACAGGGGCCAGGCAGGGGGAGGAGGAGCAAGTGCTTACCTCCTTGCACCCATAACAACCCTCAAAAGATCGTGCATCATTCTGGTTGAGAATCACTGCCTTATCAGTGGTGCCCAACTTTCTGGTCATGAGGGCCAGATGGGTGGTGTAGGTTTGGTCAGTGAGCTGGGATCCAGGCCCCATCTGGCATGCCGTATTGGTGTCCTGACCCCTCTCACACCAGTCAGATCCTGTGCAAGGTACCAAAGCACATCTGGGCTTGAAAATTTTGGGGGTGAGGAAACACCACTTCCATGCTGCCAAATGTCTGGACCCTTTGGGAGCCCTCTAGACTATCACACAGCTCCATGGGCCAGGGGTTGAACACCCCACCTCAGATAATATGCTAATGCTAGTTTGTTGTTATGCAAGAATTCATAAAGAACATTTTTCAGTGTTATAGTTGTAGCCTTTATGGATAGATGAATTCTGGTAATGGATTGGAATACTAACTGCTAATGTCTTCAAATAATATTAACGTGAATCATGTTTTCATTGTTTTACAATGCTAGATACTTTGACACTACTTTGATGCAGTGTTATTAAATTGTTTTAAATAATGCGCTAAAAATAATGGTGTTTGAACATCACCTTTTATTCCAAGATCTAAAAGCACTTGAAGATGGGTTAAGTGTAGTATCTTTTTTTATAGATTTGCAAGCTGGAGGCACAGGAGTCAAGACTAGCAAAAAAACCCCAAAAAACCCAAAACAGTGTCAGTGCAGACTGAGAGCCCAGAGATATCTGAATCTCATTTCCATTCTTGAAACACCAAATATTATTTGCCTCTTCAAAGGTAGTCGGGTGTAAGTAGTACTAACAACAGTGTGAACCATCTCTTGAGCCTGCTTGTTGTGAAATCAAACCTCTCATTCAGTAAAAAAGAAAAAGGCAATATTTTATAAAGGTATTTCACTTAGAAATGTCAAGTTTGAAAGGACCTGTACTGATGTTGCTGTCTTCTTCAGGTGATCCATGGCTGGCTTATCATTTCTTCTCTCTTGCTGCTTTTCTTTTTCTCATTCATCTACTTGGGGTAAGTAGAACAAACTTTGGTCTTCAGAACTTGCCTTCCAGTCTGTCCCTTCACAGTAAGCACATGTTTACAGTTGCCTTCATGGCATCATGGTAATGGGAAGGGCTGGTCATACAAGGGGTTTTTATGTGAGCCTAGCATAGAAAAGACCAAATTTACCAAAAGAAATTTGCTCTGCTACAGATGTCCATTCCTATTTATATCTAGTGGAAGTTTTATATTTGAAATGCTGAAGCACAGCTTTAGCAGGTTATTAAGAGTGGCCACTTATAATTTACAGTATAATATTCATACTGTACAGCCTGGTTAAATTTTATAATTTGAGACCAGAAACAAAGCCAAATTATTCCAGTATGCATATGTTGTGCCTGCAAGCAACTTCCCTTCTATTTCAAGTTATTACAAATGTTTTCCTATTTAGTGCAATCCTCTGCTCCTAAAGATCCTTGAAAATTTTTTGTTTTCTTCTAGCTCCTTTTGAATATCTTAGGGCATCTGTACACGTGATCCGAGGTGGGGGGAGTGGCATTTTAATTAAAGCAGCTCTTGTTCTAATTAAGTAGCCCCTGATGCTATTTTGAAATGCAGGGACGCTAAATACCTGTGACGTCAAGGCTGTGGGAGCGTTCTAATTGGAACGTGTCAAAGCAGGCATCAGGCATGTGTATAGGTGGCCTGAGATTGCAAAGGCCAATTAATATTGAAGGCTATGTGGGGCCCCAGTAAGAATATAGTAGATGGCTTTAGCTAAGTATTGGTGTAATTTGAACTGTCCTCTTCCATCTGTTCATTCCTCCCTAAATGACCTTCCAACAATGTGCCTCACCTTGATATATTTCAACTGTCTTTTAAAGAAAATATTTGCTGATTATGCCAACATATGCACAGTTTACAAAGCTGTTATGACATGGAGCATCCTATATGATCAGCCAGCTCAAACACTAATTTTTATTTTTTCCCAGGCCAGTGTAAATTGCTTATAACCTGGAGACAATATTTGTGCTTTCTGTAACATACCTTGTGTATTTGTTATTTTCCATAATATGTTCTTTGTAACAGAGTAAAATAGCTCATTCTTAATTCTTTAAGCCAGGAATAATATCTGATCAGGTAACATAGCTCCACCACACTTCTTCTTTCTCAGGCTGAATGAATCTGTGGTCATTGTCCAGTAGGCATTCCAGATAGCAAAAGCAGCTGTTTATATGCCAAACTTTTCTTTTTCTTTCTGAATTGGTAGATGTCTATGAATTTTGGACATTACTTAATAGCAAAATCTTTATGACTACTTACAGTAAAATCCTCTGCTGGTGGCTTTTGATCGCTAACTGAGAAAGAAATGAAGGGTCAGTGAAAGATACATTAGTAAACTTAAAGTATTTTTATCAGTATTTGGTTCATTAAAATTATTCTGTCAAAGTAAAATGTTCTACATTTAAGCTCTAGATGTAGTTGAAATCCTAATTTTAAAGAACGAATTTTGATTGACCACAAAAAACTATTTCTGATGTTTGCCTCATTTCTTTTTCATCATTGCTTTATGGAAATATTCCTGTTTTTTCTTTATCTAATTGTATTTTCTTAAACATTTTAGTGAGGTTTTTAAAACTTATAATGTTGCCATGGACTACATTACCCTAGCGCTCCTGATCTGGAACTTCGGTGTGGTGGGAATGATCTGCATTCACTGGAAGGGCCCACTTAGGCTCCAGCAAGCATATCTTATTATGATCAGTGCTCTCATGGCCCTGGTATTCATTAAATATCTTCCTGAGTGGACTGCATGGCTTATCCTGGCTGTGATTTCAGTATACGGTAAGATCCTGGAGCAAAGTATAATATTGGGACTGTGGGTGGCAGAATCTCTTCCTGCTTTCTATTCCTTAACCTGTCTGAGACCAAACAACAAGGTCTCAAAGACCTCCAGTTAAGGACAAGGGTGTTGACTACAGTATTCTAATAACATTTCAGAAGTTAGATTGTATCTGTTTACATTTAACCCATGGGTAAGTCCTCCACAGGACTCTATCAAGGACTATGGAGCTTGCAGGAAGGAAGAGGGAGAATGGAATGTAGTTGTCTAATGATTATGTATGAGAAACCCATGCCATCATCTTACTTCTGTGCTTTTATGGCAGGTATCTTTTGTGTCTTCCACATCCTTGAGCATGTCTGGGATGCATTGCATTTCCAGAGTGCAGGGGTTTTACAGTTTAGGGACTAGTCGTTCAGAGTGCCTGCCTGCAATCCTCCACATTTGGAGCTGCAGTCCTCCTCCCCTGCCACTGATGAAGAATCTCAGAAATGCTTCAAGACATTTTTCTGTGGGTATAGCCTTTAACACATAGGAGGAACTAGCTGTGGGACAGTTGAATAACTATTCCCCTGTGGTTTCAAATCAATACACTATTCATTTCCTTTTTTTTTTAAACTACTATTATAAGGATTCATCCCAATGCAGGCTGCAATAGTGAATATAGTTACGAACTTTTCAACAGCACTGAAGACCTTTCATAGGGAAGATGTTCTATTTTTATGCTGTTCGTGATGTAAAGTATCTGTCAACTAATTTAGTTCACATAATAGTCCAGAAGGCTGAATTTAACATAATTGAAATATGGTGAAAAGTCCTATCTTTGGAAACTCTAACTATAAGACATGCGAACTAGGGATGTAAATATCATTTTAAAAATTATCTATTTAACTTCCTCTAATTATATTGGTTAAACAGTTAACTGATAATAACACAGCAGCTCAGACATAGCTGCTCCTGGGAGCTGCTGGGGGGGTGGGTAGGCAGGTCTTTTGGGAGAAGGTGGTGGCAAGCCCAGCCAGATAACACAGCCTAGTGTGAAGCCCTGTCTGGGAGGAATGGAACACCTGTGAAGGAGCAACTAATGGCTTAGCTGACAAGTCATTATTGGGCTGCTTGCGGTTTTCCTCTTTAACCTCCTAGGCCAGAGGTTTCCAAAGTCTGACAAATAGCATGCCACCAATTTTAAATGATACAACCTTAAGTACCACCAGGTTGGGGGGGGGCAAGTATGGTGGGCTGTGAGGGGGGTGTGGCTGTGTGGGGGGAGCATAGGGTATATCAAGGGGTATTGTATATGTTGCAGGGGGGGGTGAGTGGAGGGGTGTAGGGACCACCCATACTCCCTTCTATGGTACAGCAGCAGGCGGGGGTGCTCTGGGTGCCTAGTGGGGCGCAGCTCCAGCCAGTGACACACATTGCAGCGAGTGGTGCATCCTCTGCTGGGCAGTCTGTATCGACGGCACTTCACACTCGTCAGACATGGGAGGGAAGCCCCGCGCACTCAAACCGGCTGCCTTCCTTCCCCACAGGGGAAGGTGCCTGGGGCTTCCCTCCTGTACTGTGCAGTCCCGATAGGGAAGGCAGCTGCCTCCAGCATGTGGGGCTTCTCTCCTATGCCTGGCAAATGCAACAGCTGCATATGCACATGGTGAGCACTGGCAATACAGATGGGCTGGCAGAGGCTGTGCCCATCACTGTGATGTGCAGCACTGGCCAGAGCCACACCCCACTGGGCACCTGTGCTGGGCACAAGTGACCTGAGCGCCTCCACCTGCTGCTACTGCATGCTACTGATGGGTTGTCTGCGTACCACTCATGGTATATGGACCACAGATTGGGAGCTGCTATCCTAGGCTGTGGGTACTAGTTCTCCCCCTTCTCACTCCTTCCTTTCCCTCCTACCTGCCCTGCTGTCTTTCAGTTCCTGCTGGGGCACTGCAGTGGTTTCCCTTCCCACCCCCTTCCCTGCCAGGCTGCACCCTTCCCCATGCTAAACAATAACCAGTAAGCTAATTGGGCTTATCTGTTAAATGATTAATTGCTTAACCTTTCACATCCCTAATGTAAAGTGAAAGATGGAGATGAATGGTAAAGATAATAAGGTCGAAGTTTTTCATATTGTAGAAATAACTGATCAAATTTCATCCATTTCCATGGTATCCTAGTGTTCTTGAGCACTAGA
>NW_005842440.1:171528-237018 GCF_000455745.1 Alligator sinensis | reverse complement strand
CACACACTTGAGTGTGTAATTGTAGACTTGACAGTTGATGACAATGAATAGGAAGGAAAAGATACAATACAATAAGGGCATAACAATTAGATGTCGTTATTAATTGGGTTTGACTCTTCAGATGGTTTGTAAATAAGCTAAGCATTGAGCCATTGCTAGGCTTCACAGTCAGCAACTAAACTCTTAATTGTTTTATTACACTGAATATGAGTGATTTATCAGCAAGGATCCTGGTTTTCTCCGATTTAAAAAAAAAATCCCAAATTCTCTGATAAAATCCCCCAAATCCATTATTAAAATTAAACCCCACCTGCAGTCTCCCCCCTCCCCCAGCCCTGCTGGGTCCCTCCCTCAGCCCTGCTTTGCTATGGTTGAGGCAAGATTTCTTAGGGTGATATCTTTTATCAGACCAACTATGTTTGTAGTTGGGATAAAGTTAGACAAGCTTTCACATGTAAGACTCAGTGAATCAGCACTCCTGCATAATTTCTTGACCATTACTCTTACACAACTTTATTACAGTTGATATTCAGTAGGTATTACGATGGACTGTAGTGGAGTAGCAGTGGTTTGGAATGAAGTCCTTGCTTCACATATAAACTTCTGTCTGAAATGCTGGAGAGAAGAGATGCAATCTCTCTATTGTCTCTTGATTGCTGAAACTGCATCAAATGCCTTCCTGGATGTCGGAAGACCCAGATGTTTATTGGCCAATACTCAAAATCCCCAGCTTTTTGCTCTGTCAAACTTTATCATTTGTTTTAGGTAAAAAAAAGTATACAGCATGCTGAAAGCCAGAATTTTGGGACAGGATGAGAGACTTTAAGTAAAGGTATCCCTGCTGTTGGATTGCTTTTTTTCTATTTGCTTATTTATTTTGGTAAAATTTGCAAATTTTAAATTTAATTTGCCACATCTTCCAGTTTCCTGCAGCAGCTAGGAAGCCTTGCTGCAGACTTAAGTTCAGTTGGCTAAAGTGAAAGTATTACTACATTCATTCTGTAATGAGGACTCATGAATACCTTACAGGCCTGTAGACCCAAAGGGTGGAAGGCCTTTGCCATCTTAAGCATAAAAATGGGTGTTTTTGTGCGTCACACACTGAGGACATCAGGGGTGGGCAAAATATGGCCCAGTGGCCAAATCCAGTGCGCCAGGCATTTTCATCCAGCCTGCAGCACCCACCATCGAATTGCCCAGCCCTTCTGCCCACCCCCCATCCCCCCGCTCTGCCTCACACCCCATGAACACCACACACCCACATATGCACCCCCCAACACACCCTCCCACCCCACCACACACACACACACACACACACACACACACAATATACAAGACTAAGACTTTATTTTTTAGTAATTATTCAATTGTCTCTATATACACAAGTCATAACAAAAATATTTTTTGTAATAAAATTAAAATGTTATAATAGGTGTTTGACTTTTATTGTATGATTTGGGATTTTTTTCTGGTTCTAAGATGGCAAGCCCCCCACCCCCAAAAGGAGTATTTCTGGGAGGCAAGGGGAGGGACTTCTGGTGGCAAAATTAAGGATTTGGGGTGGGACTTCTGGTCCCAAGATGGCAATCAGGGCAGGGCAGCTATCAAGGGGCAGGGCTATCCATGTGGCCCTCGTAAGCTCACCAAACCTCATTAAGTGGCCCTCCAGCCAAAATAATTGCCCACTCCTGGAGTACAGGGCTTTTGACTAGATGGGTCTCACTCCTGTGCACCAGCTGAGGTGCCCAAGAGTGAAGGACACTGGCCTCTCTGTATAACTGGGGTCCATACTCTTAATAATAGTGGTAGACTTTAAGGCAGGGTTTTTCAACCTTTTTTAACAAGTGTACCCCTTCTGTCTCAAAGTTTCAACCAGACGGAGTGTGGGTGCTTGTATGCAGCAGCCTACAAGTGGCCTCAAGCCCTCACGGGGTCCTGACCAGGTGGCCTTAGGAGGAGCCCCGTGGCCTCTGGCAGAGGCTTTGCAGGCCCAGGAGTGAGGGATGGGCAGGGCTTGGCCACAAAGGAAGAAATTGCTCAAGTACAGCGAGTCCCAGCCCCTCTCCCCACCTGCCCCCCCTCATGAGATGGCTCTGCACCCACGGTGCAGGTGGCGGGGGTTCGCTGTATGGATTGGGGGGTGGGGTGGGGTGTGGGCAGGCTGCTGCTCTTGGACTGACTCTGCCTCCCGGTTGGTCAAGAGAACAAGCTGGGGTGGGGAGGTGCCATGGTGTGCTGTGTGGGGCCAGTGGCACCCAATGCATTCTTCTCCCTCCTCCTCCCCCTCCCCTGGGTAAGAGGCAAATTGAGGGAACATGCCAGGGGAGACACCATTGCTGCGCCCCACCTGGGGCATGCTCCACCCGCGCATACCCCCTACAACAGGGGTGAGCAAAATGCAGCCCGCCAGGCCATTTTATCCGACCCACAGAGCCCCTAAAAAATTTAGAAAATTAATATTAATCTGCCCCTGGCTGCCTGTCATGCTGCTCGATGGCTTGCCAAAACTCAGTAAGCAGCCCTCCACCCAAAATAATTGTTCGCCCCTGCCCTACAACCTTTCTAAGTACCCCTGGGTATATACATACCCCTGGCTGACAGCCCCTGTTTTAAGGGATTAGTGAGGAGGAGATGACTTGAAGGGAGGCTTGTTCTGGTCTTGAATGTCTGATAATTGAGACAAATTCAATATGGAGCAAGAACGGGTCAGGTAGCTCGCATGTGCTTTCCATCACTTTTAACAACACCTAGATTGAAAGTAGTATTCTAAAGGGCTTCCAGTTATCAATTCCTGCAAGCACTGTTAAATAGGAACCTTTTTTTTTAAAACAAGTTTATGATGCAAGAGTCAAGCATCTCTGCAATCCCTTCCAGATCTGGTTGCTGTCCTGTGTCCTAAAGGTCCTCTCCGTATGCTTGTTGAAACAGCTCAAGAGAGAAATGAAACTCTTTTCCCAGCACTTATCTACTCGTGTAAGTATATTACAGTAATGATTTTAAATTTGTGATCACCTGCCTCACCTGGAGTTAAAAGAGATTTAGTAATCCCACTGACTGCCTTTGCTTTATGTTCTGTTGCATGTGCAGCTAGAGTTCACATTCCATTTCCTTGGGTCTCAGTTCTTCATTTGTTATTGGCTCAGAAACCTGAAACATGTTCTAAGATCCTGCAAAGTAAGAACAGTACATACTGTTCTTCTTTCCTGGAAAGAAAAACAATGGTAAAGGGTCTTAACAGTATCAGTCAAATCTGAATCTGTCGCATTAAGAAAAATGCTTTGTTTCTATTTCTATTATTTCTATTGAAAATACTTGTTCAAGTCCTACAGATGGATAATCTACTCACTTCTGGGAAGAAGCTTACATTGGTGAAGAGAGGATCTCTATGCTATCAATTTCTGCAGGACTTTTTTTTTAGAATTACAGTTCTGGTTGCAATGTCCTGGTGTTGGGTGGGGGTGTATGTTCCTCTTGTGTTACTCAGGGGTTTGCTAAGCTGTAGCACTATAAAAATAGCAGGAATCAGACCAGTTTTACTCTTGCTGCTTAAGGAAAGCTTTGGTTTCCCAGGAAAGGAAGACCCAAAATGAAATGCTAGGCAAGGGTAAAGTTGCATATACAACCTTTCAAGTGCAGCGTTTGAGATTCTGGTGCAGTGGGAAGAAAGCTCTTTCTTCCAGAAATCAGATTTAAAATAAATTGGGTTCCTGCCTGATATGCTGATACAAAAAGGCTGGAGTACCTTGTAAGGTTCACTTCAGTAAGAATGCCAGTGTGCTTTACCTTTTCCAAATATTTAATTTGAGCATTGCTCGCAGAACTTTTTTGAGACCTCCTGGTACATGGGTATCAAAAGTCTGATCAGCTGTACTTTTGTTCCTATTAGTACTCAAGCTACAGTTACATCTTTAATTTAATCCTAGGCATACCCCAAAGGTCAGAAATTACACTGTAATTTTTATTCCTCTTCCTCCCAGCTTTGATGCCAACTCACTCTGTGATCAGGTGCCTCATGTAAAATTGAGCCAATACTACATCATGGGTGTTAAGCAGGTTGTTTTATAAAGTTTATTATCATCTATGAAAGATACTGTAGAAAGCAAAGTATAAAATACCCAGAAATAATTGAGTGGGGGGACTGGACCCAGGTAATTGCGTGGGGGGACTGGATGTTGAAAAAAATAGTAGTGTTTTGTATAAAATTGGAAAATGAACACTGAAAGGCAGTCATTTGAAAAAATCTAGTTAGAGGTGCATGCAGTTTATTTGTGTTGATTTCACCATTTCAAGGTATTATGTAAGAAATTATAAAATATATGCACCACTAAGCCTTTTGGATAGGGCAGGATATAAATCTAATAACTATGATAAAATTTAATTCAGCAGACTAGGTAGTTACAAATCATATCTTTATGTATTATTTCTCCATTGACATTTTTATGCACACTAGTTGTGAGACACCAAAGTGACCTGTAAAGCCTTCAAAATATTTTGAGTCAGAAAATATTTTAATACAATGTCATTGTAGACCAAAAATGGTTGTTTAGCAGAGAAGGTCTG
This sequence comes from Alligator sinensis, assembly GCF_000455745.1. Classification (NCBI taxonomy): domain Eukaryota; kingdom Metazoa; phylum Chordata; order Crocodylia; family Alligatoridae; genus Alligator; species Alligator sinensis. Next base: position 232,458 of record NW_005842440.1, on the reverse strand, counting down.
GAAGGAAGACAAAGGGCTTGATTTTTGTGTTATTGTCCCAGCTCTGCCCAGGCAACATCTACCAGAAGCTTCCTGAGCCTTTTTCTTTACCCAGGCAGTGGAAGTTAGAATGGAGAAATAACACATTTGTTCAATTTAAATTGTGAATTTTTCACTTCAGAACTGAATTTTTAAAATGTATGAGAACTGATCACCCTGTTAAAAAGAGAAGCAATTCAGATGGGTACAGATTCTGCCTCTAACATACATTCAATCTAGTAGTCCACTATCATTCCCAGTGAAAATCTGGTTATTTTAGCATATATAGAAGGAGCAAAATTATCAATTCACTGTTTCATTGCACTCATAAATGGAAACTGCTTCTCTGAAGCAGCTGCAACTTGACTTTCATGAAGACTTTTTTTCAATACATATTAAAACCAGATCTAGCAAGTGCATATTGTGTCTGCAATAGACTTTGCTCCAACTATTAATATGCCTTTATTTAATAAGGGAGTAAAATTGTCTGTGGCAGACTATAGCTATGGTTAAAAAAAAAAATAAAAAAACCAAGAAAGAATTAATGAACCAGTGCAAGTGTTCCATTGTTAGTACAGTGTTCCAGAGTTTCTCTCTCATGTGCTCTGTTGATCAAATTGTTTTCTTCAATAGCAACAATGATATGGCTAGTGAATATGGCTGAGGAAGACCCAGAAACCCAACGGAAAAATTCCAAAAACTCCACTTACGACAAACAAGGTAAGGGTATCTTTTTATATGCTCTTCTAGGTGCATTACCACCTTATTTTAGAACAATTGGGGACACCTGTCTGCTTTTAGGTATAGTCTTTTTTTAAATCTACTTGGTGCAAAGGTAAAGTGAAAAATTATTTCTTTCTTCCCTCAGGATGACAGTCTCATTAGAAATGAAGGTTTTGCCTAGACTGCAAAGAATGTTCAATTAAGGTGCAATTAATAATCTTGTAGCTACTTGTTTTTTATGGAGCTTGTACCTTCTATTTGTTACTTATCCCAACAGTAGCAGTTACTGACTGAGCCCAGTTCAGCACTGTTGGGTAGATAGTTGTGGGAAGGCAACACCTATATTCAGGGGCTTAGGAGCCTCTCCTGACATGTTGCAAATGACAAAATAACCTCCCACTTAAATAATCTGTAAAATGTATGTTACTTGCCCTAACCATTGTGCCACAGTTAGTCTTGAGTCTCATTTCTCTCTGGGCGAGGGATCATTATTCCTGTGCTGTTTGTACAGTGTCTAACAAAGTGCAGTCCTGGCCCATGTCTGGAGCTACAGTAATGCACAAAATAAATTAAAAATATTTGAACAAAGAAATGTTTCCTTGTGGTTATGGGGTTAACCCTGAGAATCTGTGCAAAGTGTAGGCAAAAGCAGTATAATGTTCCTGAATTTACACACTGCTTAAAAATACTTCAGAGACACGATCTGCTTATTCATCTTTTTTTGGATTGTTAATTCAAAAGCATAAAGATGACAAATTTTGTCAGTGCTGTTAAAAAGATGTGTAGCTAGATACTTATATTAAACTCTACAGTTGTACTTATCTCTGTCTCAAAGAGCCCCTGCACACTTTCCCCAACTAAAGAATTTAATGCAATAATAAATAACATTAATTACTCAACACTTTGTAAACATTAAATGAAGCTGTTATAGAAATTCTACTTTACCATACCAGAGCACTAGAGTATTTAGTGATTTTTATTACAGCGCTTAGGTTCAGTTTACTACAGAATACATGTTGTCTTCCATAATAGTCATTTTAAGGAGAGAATTAAAATCTTAGGTGACATTTTTTAAATGTTGCATTATGCATATGAATATGGTTACTTAATAAACATGGCATATGGCATCCTTTGTTCTCACATGACCTAACATGTTAGACAAATGCTTTTGACACAGGTTTTGAATGCTGTTTTTCTTTTCTTGAGCCCCAGCAAACCAGACTCAGAATGAAGAGGCTGAAGTAGAGGATGGAGGATTCAGTCAAGAATGGCAGCAACAAAGAGATAGTAGAATAGGGCCCATTGAGTCTACTCCTGAATCCCGAGCTGCTGTCCAAGCTCTTCCCAGTAACTCCCAAACCAGTGAGGACCCAGAAGAAAGTGAGTATCATTCTCAGACCAAATAAATATAGACCTAAGTCTTATTCATTTTTGTTTAAGGTGCTGCAAAAGATTGGGGGGGGGGGAGTGTTGAGCATTTTTTTTTCTTTCTTTCTTTTGATCCTCCAGGTTTATGACTTAAATCAGGTTAGGTGCCTATCTGTTTTAAGATGTTCATATAGCAGCCGCAACCTATGTATTTGCTTGTTGGTTTGTTTTCCTCATCTGCTGCTTGTCTGTCACAAAGGAGATTGACTTGCATTTGCAATTCATGCCTTTCACCTCGGGGTTAGATAACTGCAGGGGGGCAACCTTTCTGGCAGGCATGCCACACCGGTCACTTTCCCAAACCAGACTTTTCCATCTGTTGTTCTGCTTTCTGCTTCCTGCTCTGTCTGTTGCTGTATTCCCTACGCTGTCCCACCTGCTCTGTGCCACACACACAAGCTGTCTGTGCTACCTGTGGCACACCTGCCATGGGTTGGCCTCCCCTGAACGACTGTAATACACTGCACAAAGTAGTGTAAAACTAGAAAATGAAGCTAATGGATAATGTAATTGGTTGCTTATTTTGCTACAGCAACCTGCTTGTCATGTGCAGCATCTTGCTAGGAGTATATGATGTCATTGTCCGAGAACCTGCATTGTCATACTTTGATTTCCAATTGGACAAGAAGTTAGTGTTGGGCCTGGAAACTCTAAATAGTTTAGGGCTTATCTATGTAGCAGACTGCTTCACTTCCTATATGACACTGCCATGGTTGGGATTAGTGGAGGCCCTTACAGCATTATAGGAGAGTAGGTCTGGAAGGCACTTCACAAGGACATCTAGTCTAGCCTCTGCTCAAGACACCATCAACCCTGAGTAAACCATGCCAGCCAAGTATCTGTGCAATATGCTGTTGAAAATTTCCAAGAATGGAGATTCCACAACCTCTAGATAGCCTGTTCCAATGTTTGACCACCCTTGTAGTCAGAAAGTTCCTCCTAATCTCCAACCTGAATTGCATCTGCTGCAGTTTGAGGCCATTGCTCCTAGTCCTGTCTCCTGTGGCCACACAGAAAAGCCCATCTCCATCCTTTCTGTAATTGCCCTTCAGGTATTTGAAAACTTAAGTCCTCCCTTAGTCCTCTTTTAAAAATTTTTTTTTTTTTTGAGACTTTTTTTGCTCCCTGCCCCGAGTGCTGTGTGGTCTATCCCCAGTTCCAGGAAGAGCCTGGTGCCAGCCTGCAGCAGCAGCCTGCCCTCACCCCACGCACAGATCCAGGGGGCACATGACCCCCATGACCTCCCAGGGTATGTGTCCCTCCTCCCTACACCCCACAGATGAGCTGCAGCTCCATCCCACTTCCCACCCCGGCTGGGCAGTGTCTACCACTGCTCCACTCCCTCCCTCACCGCGGGAGCCTCAGTCTGCCCCCCCACACCCGATCCCTCCCCCTTTGCCCCTTCCCACACAACAGACTTACCACCCAGACATTGCTCTCCAAGCTGCCAGGCTGCATATTGGCAGTCGGATTGGTATCGGCTTATATGGCTCGTTAAAAATTCACCATCGGTATCAGCCCAAAAAAATCTCTATCAGTGCACCCCTATTACCAAGTGGTTAGTTATTTCTTGTGTGGGTGGGTTGGCTATATTCTTGAACATTTAAAAAAAATTAAGGGATTGTTTGAAATTGTCTAGCATCTAGGTTTAGGAATCTCTCACTTATCCTCCCTCAGTATTTGAAATGAAAAACACTGCAACTGGGGTGTTTGCATCTCGTCGTATTTCTACAACCAGTTTAAAGTAAGGACAAACATGCAGTGCTGTGAGTCAGACTTGTTAGCCAACTTGAACTGGTTAGAAGGCTGCTGGAGAATTCAGTTTGGGAGCTTGCTAGCCATTTACTTTGTTTTCTCAGTGTTCAAAACACTGAAATGAAACTTACATGCTTATTATGAGTATAATGTGTGTTCTAATGTCTGTACTCCATTTTCATCAAGTTACTTTTGAGCAAATAACTTTTGATATCCAGAGCATGCATTTGCGTTTGACTGAAGAGAGAACTGTTTTAACATTTATTGGTGTTGTGTAGAGTAAGAAGTGATATAATTTGTTACTGCAAACCACTGTTTTTGCATTCTTAAGGGAGGCAGCATGTTGCATTTTTTTTAATATTGTTTTGATTATGATGGTGGAGATGAATTCACAAAGCCCTCATTGAATTTTGTGCTGAAAGCTTAATATTCCAAGCCCTATAGGCGGATGCTAAAACCTAAAATTAATGACAAACTGCAAGGCGTCATTTTTCTTCTGCAGCTTTCTCTTGAAAGGCCTCCTAGAACTGAGACCAAGACAAACTGCTAGTCCTAACTATGTATATACTTCCTTTTCTTTTTTTTTGAACACTTTGTTTTCAGTTAAATTAGGCATTTTTAATGTAGTCAGAAAGGAATTTTACCAGTGTTAGTCTCACTTTTGGATGTTCTAAATGTTCCGAAGTTTCTACATTTACTTTCAAGTTTTAACATTAAACCTTTCCACCAGCATGAAAATAATCTTGTTAATACTCTTGTAGTCTAGAAGTCTAGTTGCATTGAAATGTGCTGCTCTGCACAGTTTTATTTGGTGTTGAGCTTGGTTCCTTTTCTGACAAATCAGCATTTAATCTGGCACAACACCTGTTTGATAGAATAGAAGTGTGTGTGTGTGTGTGTGTGTGTGTGTGTGCACGCGTGCCTACATTCACTGTTTCTAAAGGCTCCACATTGTGAAAAGTTTTAATGGTATAAGTAGAAGAAACCAAAAAAATTAGTTTAGAGCAGTGAATGCAATCCTGAATGAACATCTGGCACACTTAATAGGAAAGTCTTTGGATAGGTCATAGTGAATAGGTGACTGTAATCTGCAAGGTATATCTGAGGAACCCCAGGGAGATGAGGGGTTGAAAGAAAATGATGAGCCAGGAGCTGAATGTCTGATAAATTGCCCCACAAGAGGTTTATGAAGGAAAACTGAGAAGTTGTACTCTCAACGTAAAGTTTTTCTTAATTCCTGTACCTACATACATTACACCTATTTGGATTGGCTTTTGCCTAGTTAAAGACTGACCAACCTGACGGTGGGTGGTTGGACCCAGAAAAGTGCTGCGCGAACAGGCCAGGGAAGAAAGGGTTACGGGGCCTTGTTCCTCCTTCTCCTGTCTCTCCCTCCCTCTACAGAAAACACCAAAGAGGCGGTGTAACAAATAAATGCTTTACTCACACTTTCGTATAGGTGGTTTCCTTTACAGCAGTTTCAAGAATAAACTCGCTGTTAACTCGAGAGCTCTAATTCGGTCGTGATGGGGGCGTCCAGGGGAAAGGGATTTCGTGGACGCAGGACCTCTGGTGAGGGTGATCAGGCCTCTCTGATATGGCGTGGGTCCCAGCTTTTTGGCGCGCGTGCTTTTCCTTTTAAATGGGCTGCACCCGCCTGCCCCCTGCCAATCAGCCTGGGACCGCCGATCTCGCGGCTATCAGGCCGTGCCCACTACTTTCCCCACGCCACGAGCACAGCTTGCTCTCATGCTTGGCGTTTGGTCACCTTTTTTTTTTCCTTTTCTTTATCACAAAGACTACCTCTGTTTCTTTTGTGGGTTTTTTGTTTTCCCTTCTAATCTGACTTCATTCTGAGGCTCTGTCAAAAGGCAGTAGTCTGGGACAGAGCTGCCCCATGTCTAAATGGATCTCCCTGGCAGTGGCTGCACAGGCTACACAAGTATGGAATATGAACCATTGGGCAGCACACCACATGGGTACCACCTCCTGTTGCACTGGACACCTACACTCCACTCCTTGCTGCTGTGCATACCTACATGGGCACCCCTCCCCTCTCCACCCACATCTGCTCCAATGACCCCTTGTAGGTGCTCCCTCATTGCTAAACCATATGGCACCTGGTCCTAGCCTTGTCCTGAGCAACTTGCACTATGCTGTGCTGTGCCAAACTGCCCCCTGGGACAGGTGTAGAACATAGAAGCTGTGGGAGGAAGGGGGAGCCTGGAGACTCCAGCTGCTGTTGTAGCCAGAGCAGTAAGGGGAGTTATAGCCAGGCAGAAGCCCAGTGTCTGCAGCTTAACCCCTTATGGTCCACATATGGCGTACAGGCTGCCAGTTGGACAGACGTAGTCTAGGGCAGTAATTTTCAAACTTATTAAAGTTGTGGAGCAGTTTCATATCACTTGTTCTGCCTCAGAACCCCTACACCTGGCTCTGCAGGCCATTTGAGCTGACGTAGAGCCAGGCAACCCAACCCAGCAGTGGTGGTGCACCACCTCCCAGTCTACTACACTGTTACCCCCAGTCTGTGTACAACCCCTGATGATCTATCATGGAACCCCAGGATTCCACAGACTTCAGTTTGAAAACCACTGGTCTAGGGAGTCCTTTTCCACAGTGTTGCAGCCTGAAGGGTGGGTCCCCCAAATGTACAGGGAGCTCACAATGACAGTACAGAAATACTGAGCTGAAGGTGGTCATGTAACACTGCTTCTGTGCTGAGAGACTAGGGGTAGTATGTTGAGTCCATACATAAGAGGGCCATCCTTCAAATCCAAGAGCAATGCTGATGGGCCTCTGTGTGAGAGTTTAATCCAGCTGTAAGAGTATATGGGTAAGAAATAACTTTACAGAATACTTAAGATATGGCCATTTAGAATAGAACTGTTGAGAACTCCTCTGTGGGGGAAGGGACGTTTATCATAGTTTAGCAGCAGACGCAAGATAATTCTGAGGTGAGGAGCAAATAATGCATTTATCTGGAGTATGGAAGACCAAAATTCACTGTAGAAGATATATTCTGCAACTTCATCCTACTGCAAAGTATGTCTTTAGTGAATTAGTTCTTTGTCTAAAAGGTAGTGGGAGACTGGTGGAGGCAGTAGTGGCAGGAAAAAATAAGGTGGGAAGAGAAGGAGGACCCACTTACAAAATAGTGTCACGAACGCTTATCGGGGGACAAGAAGGAGGGAGCGAAACAGCATAAAGGAGTGAACAGTTGCTGAAGGGAAAGTCTGGGGCAGGAGGCAGCATCAGATTCAGCCAAGATAGCAGTACTCCAAGTCTTTTTCCTTTGGCAGGGGGGAACTTGGAGTCAGGGCTCCATGGGAATTGCAGCAGAAGTGGCTGCTACCACTAGAAAAGAAACAAAAGGAGGCCTGCAGAGGTGAGGTAGAAGGAAGGTTGAGTTCTCTGCCAATGGCCTGTCAGACATAAGATCACTTCTCAGCTGTTCCTCTTTAAAAAGTGCCCGCTTGGGTCCTAGCTTTCTCTGTATTCTTGCAAAACAAGGCTTGTGCCAGATGCAGTGATGTGTAGGAGAAAGATGCAGGCTAGATGAAGGCATCCAAGGGGCTGGATCTGGTCCACTGGCCAAATGTTTGACACCTTTGACTTAAGGAGTTGAAACAAAGCTAAGATACTGTTTGAGTCTTATTTAAAGAAACAAATATACAGGAAGTCTTCATTACATCTGTTTACAAAAGCACTGTTAATTGAATGTTACATTTCTAATGTCACTGCCAAAGTGGTAATTACCATAACAATGAATACATTGATTTGTACATTTTTCCAGGGTCTGCATATTGCTGAACCACAAATACCCATTTAATCTGCAAGATGCATCATAATTACACTCAGTGCCTTTTAGAACTACTATAATGAAGATTGTGTCGGAGACACAGGAGGACACTGGAATGTTTTTCTCGATATAGGTGTGTGCATTGGCAAATATGCTAAATAGTTTCATAGTGCTTAGGGTCTGAAGGGACCTAAACAGATCATCAGGTCCAACCCCCTGCCCCAGGCAGGAATGGGTGCCACGGTTATATCCCCCCAGCCAAATATCTGTCCAGCCTCCTCTTGAAGATCCCCAAGGTAGGAGAGAGTACCACATCACTTGGGAACCCATTCCAGAGCCTGGTAGCTCTAACTGTAAAGTAATGTCTCCTGATGTCCAGCCTGAACCTTCTCTCTAACAATTTGACCGTTTTTCTTAGTAACCCCCGGTGGTGCCCAGGAGGAACAGAGCCTCCCCCAATTCTCACTGGTCCGCCCTGGTGAGTTTGTAAACAGCCACCAGATCCCCTCTCAGCCTTCTCTTGTGGAGGCTGAATAGGTTCAGGCCCTTTAGCCTCTCCTCATAGGGCCTGCCCCACTGCCCATTGACCATGCGAGTGGCCCTCCTCTGGACCGTCTCAATGCTAGCCACATCCCTGTTGGAAGTGCGGCGCCCAGAACTGGACACACTACTCCAACTGTGGCCTGACCAATGCCGCATAAAGGGGAAGGATCACCTCCCTGGACCTGCTTGTGATGCATCTGTAGATGCACGACAAGGTGTGGTTAGCCTTACTGACTGCTTCCTCGCATTGGCAGGTCATGTTCATCCTGGAGTCAACAATGACTCCAAGATCCCTTTCTGCCAGCGCGTTGACAAGAAGGGTGTTCCCCAGCCTATAGGTATGTTGCTGGTTCCTTCGCCCTAGATGCAGTACCCTGCATTTGGCTACATTGAATTCCTTCCTGTTCTCATCTGCTCACCTCTGTAACCTGTCTAGATCTAGCTGGATTCTGTCCCTTCCCTCCAGCATGCCCACCTCACCCCACAACTTGGTGTCATCAGTGTATTTGGACAGTGTGCTTTCCACACCCACATCCAGATCACTGATAAAGATGTTGAACAGTACAGGCCCCAGGACTGAGCCCTGAGGGACTCCACTGCCCACATCCCTCCAGGTCAAAAAAGACCCGTCTACCACCACTCTCTGGGTGCAACCATCTAGCCAGTTTGCCACCCATCTGACTGTGTAGGCATCAGTGCTGCAGTCACCTAGTTGGTTTTTTTTTTTTAAGAAAATGCAGTGGGAAGCAGTCACCTAGTTGGTTTTTTTTTTTTAAGAAAAATGCAGTGGGAAACTGTGTTAAAGGCCTTCTTAAAGTCCAGGAAGATGACATCCACCCTGACACCCTCGTCCAGGGACTTTGTGACCTGATCATAAAAAGAAACCAGGTTAGTCAGGCCGGACCTGCCCTCAATGAACCCATGTTGGTTGCCCCTGAACATTACCTCCCCTGCTGGGCCCTTGCAGAAATCAGAATGTCAAACTTACAAACAAGTCGTCTCCCCGGTATCCAGGGCAGTAAAAATAGTGTTTAATCCGTTTTCACCAGTAAAATAAAATGACAATTGTGAAAATGGCTATAGCAAGTATAAGGTGACACCTGAACCTGCTCAACACAGTTTTGCATTAATAATTTAATTGGAATTTGTGGGCTTCATTTAACTTGTATAAAGTGGAGCAGATAGCAAAGATCTACTTTTTCACTACAGAATGTTGGCCATAATCTCTGTATCAAGATGCAGCACTGTTTATGGGATTTGCACAGGTTTTGGCTGAGCAGCAGTTTGATAGCATCTGTGAAAGAGTTAACACTGGACTTCATCCATGCTGGCCAAGAGAAAAGCTGGCAGCCATCTTGCAGCTCAGTCTCTCCCTAAAAAATCCAGCTCTAGGCTATGACTCTGAAAAATCTTACTTTCTATGTTCTACTTTCCAAAACAAGGTGCATATCTTATTTGGGGCATATGATATGCAAGAAAATGCAGAATCTAATAATAGCTATCTGTAATGCAGCCACATGGGGATCTCTTCACATCATCATAAAACCACTGTGCAGCATGTAGAGCAGGGGTTGGCAACCCCTGGCACGTGTGCCGAGCATGGCATGCGAGGCCATTTTGCTTGGCACGCTGCGGCCAACCCCAGCTCCGGGAAGCTGCTGCCAGCAACAGAGCTCGGGCTGCTCCCAGCAGGGCTTGCAGCATCCCAGCTGCCTGCTGGGAGCAGCCAGGGGTCCCGGCTAGCAGCAGCTCCCCAGAGCCGGAGCGGCTGCAACCGTGAGGCTCCAAACAGCTGTGCTGGGCTCCTGCATCAGCCCCGCACTGGCGCATGCAGGAGTGCCTCAGAGCGGGCAGTGGGGGAGGGGCCTGAGGCAGCGGAGCCCTGGTCTCTTCCCCGCTCCTGGCACCAAGGTGATGAGCCTGGTGCAGCTGTTTGCACTCCGCCTGCTGTTTGCTGCAGTTGCCCAGAGCCCGGGCTGGCTGCAAGCCCTGCTGAGAGCAGCCCAGGCTCTGTCGCTGGCAGCCACAGAGCCCGGGCTAGGGGGCAGGGGCTTTGGGTGGGGAGAAAGGGGCACAAGCAGGGCATCCTGCCATGTACCCCTTGCCCTCATTTTGTTTTTCTGCCATGCCAGCACTTGGGCACCTTCCAAGGGAGGCATTATGGTGTTTTTTGACACTCTGGCCAAAAAACGTTGCCTATCCCTGGTGTAGAGGCTTCAAAAGGGACTGATGCCTCAGTCACCATTCTCGTAATGCTTCAAGATCCTATCTTTGCATAGACTGGCTACTGCTTTGGAGCCACTCCCAGTAGAATGTGCGAATGGACCACCACTCAAAGGAGAGAAACTGGAGGCCTTTGACATGAGTTGTTACATGCCTTCCCTTCTTCAGAATCCTTTACACCTATATAACGCTGCTCAGAGGAAACAGTCCAGACAAATTATCGCCTTTTATGTTATTAGTATGAAGCACAAAGAGATGGGGTGTAAGGTACTACAGAACAACATAAGCATGTGAGGCCCACACACACTCAAGTATAGTTGCACATTAAAAACTCCAGTTTATTGTAAAGCAAGTTTCCTTAATGACTGGTATTTCTAACCCTTGCTTTTCTTTAATTTAGGAGTTGTGACTTGGGGATGCTCTTACGTTGTATTTTTAAAATTGTTTGTCATATTGCCCTCTGTGGCCTTTGGCTAAGATGCTGTATTAACAAACAGGTACTACTTAATGCTCTCCCTTCTTTTTTCTTTCCGTTATAGGGGGAGTGAAGCTCGGTTTAGGAGACTTCATTTTCTACAGTGTTTTGGTTGGCAAAGCCTCAGCAACAGCAAATGGAGACTGGAACACAACTTTAGCATGTTTTGTAGCCATACTAATTGTGAGTATAATATCACTGAGAAATGATGATGTTTCATTGCATTCCTCTAACCAAAAGCCATAGCAGTTTAATCCACTGGAAACTCCATATGTTTGATTTAGTGCCTGCTTCTGCTATCGCTGAAGTCAGTGAGAGCTTTCCAGTGGATTTCAGTGGGAGATCAGTATTTAGCTTTAACTCAGGAAACCATACAAGTCCCACTGGGCTTTGCAAAACAAGTTCTAGTGTTTTGCCAAACTTGGACCTTTTGAGTTAGCTTCTGTACTGTTCTAACTGATGGAAATAGCCACCCAAGGAAAAGAAAAATATATCATACTGACCCTTTTGTTAGCTTTTTAAGCTTAAAGTGGTCTATAATCTATCTCTTTGTTGGTTAGATTTCCACCATATAATTTTCCCCCTATCTTTCTCTTCAGGGTCTGTGCCTTACTCTCCTGCTGCTTGCCATCTTCAAGAAGGCCTTACCAGCTCTTCCAATCTCCATAACCTTTGGGCTTGTTTTCTACTTTGCCACAGACAACTTGGTGCAGCCCTTTATGGACCAGCTAGCATTCCACCAATTTTACATTTAGCACACTTGAAATTTGGTATTTCTTGGATATTCTTATTGACTGTAATGGATCTGGAAGAAGAGGATTTTTCCTTGGTCCTCACATGACATGAAGTTCAGTGCTCCAAGATTCCCTGATGGTACCTTCCTCCCATGTTTCCTGAGACCGCTGCTGCACTGGGCACCATAAGGTTCTTCATAAAAATAGCTTCTTATGGATCAGAATTTGGTGCCATTGTCATAAGCTATCTGAGTTATAGACTGTAATAAGGACTACCTGTGTAAATGTTGCTAATGCTTCCACCAGCAATATGACCCCTGGGCACAGGTTGATTTCTTTTATTTTTTTTATTTTTTTTTAATTTTTTCAGCATTAAGGGCACTCAGGACTGCCACACGGTTAAATAAAGAAATTTAAGAAATCAAACAACTTTTTTCAAATGGGTTACATAGCAAAGTCACCCTAGCTTAAACCATTAAAGCAGTTATGTTAAAAGGTTTAGTCCTGGCCCAATTTGGATCCCTGGGAAAGGACTAGCTATTGCAGCAATGGGAGTAAGGGAGAAAGATCTCTCTGCTGAAAATAATTTTACTATGACATAGCTTCTGTGCCTAAGTGTGCTTGGTCTTAGTAAGTTTTATTTAAAAGGTTATTTTCACACTGGAACTAGCGACTATACTTGGTTTACTAATACGTGGCATTCTCAAGCATGGAGTACACATATAGTACTACTGCTGCCAATTTCTTATGTAGCTACTGAGACTTGGACTGAATAATTTGGAACAAGTCAGTCATGAAGTCCTAACTGGATCCTTGATTATAAAAGGTTATGGGATTAATACTCTGACATTGCAAGGCAATTTCTGGATTTATTTTTGTGCTTCGGTTAACATTTTGGTACAATATCAGTGTAAACCCTGCCTTTAGATGGCCACTAGCCTGCATTGTGTAGTTATTTTGCCCCCTGCCAAATTTGTCCATGAACAAGATAGGCAGACACTTGCAGCAGCATTACAGGACTTGAACCTCAGTTTTTCAGTATAGAGGATGGGAAGCTATTGCTAGTAGCACTTCTGCCATTTCCTTTAAACCTCTCTCTTCAAAAATATGTAGCTGAAATCATCTTGTATGCAGGAAACTTAAATTGAATGGCACTACAGTTCTTAAGTAGTGTACTGTTGACTTCACCATTATGTTAACCCTTAGTATCAACCACTGTCTTATTTCAGACTAAAACCTAAGGTTGAATGTTGATTTATATTATGCAGTATATTAATTGACAATACTCAGTAGCTAAGTGAGACATCACTTAGTGTTGTGGGGGCCTTTTTTTTCCAGTGATGATGCAATGTGCAGAGTAGGAGAGAGGAGAAACCTGGAAAAGCTAAAGGGAGAAGAGAGCCAGAACAGGTGAAAGGAAGACGGGTTGAGAAGGTGATACACTTTAATCTCACCATAATCTGCTTTGTTAATTGTTTAAAATCATAATGTTTTGGTGTTTCTTTGAATTATCACTTTGAATTGGGGTATCTTAGGGGGAATGAGATGAGGGAGAATGTTTTATGTAGTCTAAAAGAATGTTTTTGCTGCAGTTGAACTGCAACAAAGTGTGTAATAAGTGGAGAGGTTTAACTCTTGACAGGCATTCTGGTTTGATATTGGAGTCCTTACTTGCCTATAAATGAAACTGGTACAAAGAGGCACCACATCAGAGCCTTAAAGCAAAGTTTTTTTTCTGTAGAAAGGGCTTTGCTTCAGAGAATGTGTTCACTCATAGGACTGAGACTTTTATTTATGGTTTCAGCCTGTTGTTTGAGTATTGGATAGCATGATTTTGGATTTGCCTTGAATACCAGGAAGCTTGTTGTCTTTAACTGTCTTAGGAAACATTTGTGTATTGTCCAGAGTGACCTACTAGCCATAGTATTTTGGTATCTGGAAATTTAAGGCAATTACATAAAATAAGGTGCACTTGCCCTGCTCATCTGAGAGTATTTGCATTCTATTCATTCACTGTGTTTGCCTGTTCAATTCATTATAGATGGCATTAATAAAGTAACCATATCATCGGTACCTCATTCTGACTCTCCAGGTCACACTTGCCTGTGCATTTGTAAAGACTAGTTCACTGCTCCAGATTTCACTTAAGGGAATTTTATTTTAAATATTTTTAAACAGCTGAAAATCTTGTATTAACTTACTTTGTTTTTATTTGTTCCCCTCATGAACTTTCATCTCTGAGAAATTCAACTGTGTGTTTTGTTGGGCAGCCTATTCAATTATTCTCTCTATTGAAATGGATTGCCAAAAGTTGGTACCACTATCATCTGTTTGCATATCTGAGCCAAGTCTCAGTTAAGAGCTGTTAGTAACATGCAGAAGTTGTCTTTTGTTTCACGTAGTCTCTGTAGGAACTCTGACTCCTTTAGTGGTGGATCTAGCATCCATCAAAATAATAATCTTTTTCACTTTACTTCAATGGCTGTTTGGTTTTCTCTCTTAAGGAAGAATTCAAAATGTTGAAAGCATTTAAACTGTAAGTCTTCCACTGCCTAAGATCATCATCCTGGACTTAATTTCTACTTGTTGCAGAAGGCTGTGGTAGAAGTTACACAATGTGTGCTTGTTTTCTAGTGTGTGCATCTATACCTCAAAATGCACAAATTTAAAAGAGAAAGCTGCTTTGATCCATCTCAGTGCATAAGCATTATGTTTTTGTATCATTTCTCTCCCCTGCCCACTGCCTTTCAGTTTCAATCCACCTTTAAAAACAGATAGACAAAAAGACCCACTAATTTATTATATTGGCCTGTTTCAATCTAGTTTGCTTAGTATAATCAAAAGATTCTTGGTACCTATTAGCCCTTCTGATTTTTAAAATAAAATACAGTAGACAACACACTAGGCTGCAGAAAGAGCTATAGACTCTTCTATTGTGTAACTTCAGTAGAAGTGCCTCTTTCATCCATGTTCCAAACAGGTCCATCAGTCTTAACTGACCAATAATGAATAGACAAGGAGTCATGCTTCAAGACTGAATTAGTCGTCTTTATTAGCTGTTCATCCACAAGGTTTCATAAACCATAACATTGAGTTTTAGGTGCACTTAAATGTGGCCCCTGGAATTTATGCCATATATTTTCTTCCTCATTCCCTGTGTTTTGAGAGTTAGTCCAGAGCAAGCAGTCCTAAAAGATTTTTTTGTAAACAAAAAAACACTTTCATGGTTATAGTGAATGCTGCTGACATAAATAGCTAGAAGCTCCTTATGAATGCAGTACATCTGAATTCAGATGCTACCTATGGAGAGTGAGTTTGGAAGATAGGCACCTGCATTACGTAGCATGTTTAAAAACTGCCCTTGCTGGGCAAATCCTAATATTTATTTTATTTTTTTTAACCAAATATTCAAGGGCTGAAGTCTGCTGAAAATAGCTAAACTTGGAGTACTAAGCAAACCCTGGATGTTCCAGGCACACAGAATGGTGCTGCTTAAATGCATCTGTTATTGGCCCTCTGGGCCTATACATGATGTTTGCCCTGCCTCTACTGCAGTGAGGAGGAGTTATCTTGGAGTACATTTGAGTGGAATTTCAGGATGGATGATGCAGTGGGAAGGAACTTCTCCACACATCTTATTAACCAATACTATTTTAGCAACTATGCCATTGAGACCAGTATAACAGAGACTATGGCACATGTCTGCACTATGATGGTTTCAGCATATGTTTGGTCATTGAGAATGCTGGAATATGGACTTGAATGGGATTCTTTTACACTCAAGCATATGCTGTTTTCTTTTTTTACAGACACTGGTTTGTATATAATCTGAATTGAATGTGAATACATTTTTTAAACACCTTTCCAATTCTTGATAAAATACAGTTTTGATAGATTATTGCAAATTTTCCTGTATTTGTCTAATTATTAAAATAAAGAATGCATGGGTCCTAATTTTGCTATTTGTCCTGGTTTAAATGCAGTTGAGTTTTAAGTATGAATGTATTAAACATTAAAGCTATGTTGGAGGCCTAAATGCTCTAAATTTTATATTCAGTACCCTGAACGAATCCTTTTTTAAAAAAGTGTTTTAAAGCCTCTCATTTCCCAAAGGAATAATTTCTTCAAGCTTGAATTCTTTTGAAACACTTTTTTTTAAAGTTTCCTTTCATATTCATTTAGAGAATCTGTCAAAACCAATTATAAGAGCCCACATGAGACATAATTAAGGCATGAAATAAGCTATATAAAAATATACTGAGACACAAGCTGTCTTACATTGAAAAAATAATCTTAGTTGGGCAACATTACATAGGGTACTTGAAGAAAGCACCTCTCAAATAGCACCTAAATGATCTTTTATCTTCATAGAAGGAGTCTCCCTTCTCCCCTCCTACTGCAACATTTCAGCTTTACCATTACTGAGTGTAAATTTGAGTAAATTAATGGTTTTGTTTGGGGATTGTCCTGAGTCTGTTAAATTGTTACACGTGCATATATTCTATTCTATTAAAAGAACTAAGCAAATAGTCATAGTGAATAATGTTTGACGTTAGCTGTTTACCATACTTTTATCTACAAGCATCTTAAGATTTCTCAAATATAGTTATTCAGTAAATAATTCTAGTCTGTAGATGTCCACAGGGAGTTCATTGCTAGCATTCAGGATTCAAAATGTGATCAGTCTGTTGATTTTGACTGGATACTTTTTTTCCTTAATATTATTCCCTGATTGCATAAGTATAACTTCTACTGCAATTATTTGCACAAGAAATTTGATTATAAAAATTAAGAATTTAATTTCCACTAGAATTCTTTAATTTGCTTGACTTGTTTCTGCAGATATTCCACACGTTATCTTGCCCTTGCTTTTTTCTCTTTTTTTCTATGAAACACTTATTCCTTTTCTGAGAAGGGAGTGTTAATATTATTTTTGCTGCCTCTGTCTTAGTTACTATGACTCCAGCTGCATAGGTCTCAAAGAGAAAAATCATAGCTAACAACATTTTTTAGAGTATTTTTAAATGATGTCCCAGTTCTAAGTTGTGATAGCATGGGATCTTGTTAGGGTAGAAGTAAGCTTTGGAGAGGTAGCAGCAATACTCAGGAACAAATCCTTGAATTATTCATGCTCAGAAAAAATGTATTTTGATTAAGTGTGTCCTTTAAGAACTCGGTGAACATGCTTGTTGCCCTCTAAAATTTCAGGATGTAAAAGTGATATAATCTTTTATCCATTATTTCTTAGACTGTTCCCTTTCCTTGCTCCTTTCAGATGTAAACCTCTGGGATTACATAATATGAAATTCTGGTAAGCAGGTGGTTCAGATGTTGCTGTACCTACATTACTATGGAAATGGCTGCTCCACCTGTAATGGAGATGCTTCGATTTTGAATGACCTGGAAATGGTGTTTGAGACTGAGATGCTTAAGGGCAAGTTATGGTTTACTGTAAATGGGCTGTAACTTCTGAATTGTTCAGAGTAAGGGAGCCAGCAACTTTCATTGCCTCCTTTGTAAAGTTACTAATACAACATGACACATTTTATTAATATATTCTTCAATGAGAATGCAGCCAGCATGGATTTTTATTTTTATGTTTAAAACTTCATTTGCCTTTGAGTGGTACTTTCAGTTTGTCTTCAGGGGACAGTAATGTGTAGTTCTAGTGTTTCTATTTCGGTAAGGTGGGACTCTTGTGGGTTTTTTTAATCTGTTAAAATCTGGCAGTTTCTAATTCAGCAGATACTTTCCTTTTTAAAAGTTGATTGTCTGACTTCAGTGACTAAAATAAGTGTTTACCAGCTTGATCTGGGTAGCATTACAATCATAGCTAAGTATTCTACCATGGTCATAAGTGTTAATATACAGATATTTGGGATACTTAAGAATATTCCTTGGAAAAGCACAAGCTGGATTCTGTTTCTCCAGTGTAACTGTCAGATAAGAATTGACAGGCCACATTGGATCAGTAGTTCTGGGTGGATCCCCATGGCTGACAGTAGCCAATGTGGGGTTCTTGGTAAGACAACTGAATGGAGCACCATAATGAAGTAACCTGCTCACAAGCGATTTTTCATCTTCGTTCATCAATTGGTTTATACCCTAAAGGACAACGGGTTACTGAAGAGATATCAAACTCTACTCAGTGGAGAGGGTTGAATTTATATTTAATTATGACTATCAAGGAATACACTCTAGCTTTGCAGATGGCTACACCATTAATGGGAAGTTGGTACAATTAATCAAGGAGGGAGGATAACTTTGTTATTGTTGCATTCACTTTGAATGGGACTGATTGCTGATTGAAGACAAGAAACAGGGTACAGATGTAGGGTACAGAACTGATGCACCAGCTGCTGCCTGCAAAATCTCAGAGGCAAACTCCTACATCAGCTGTCAATTACTGATATGAAACCCCACCATAATGGTAAAGGATCTTGCCACTTTCTATTCTTGGTTTTATTTAACAAGCAGTTATAAGTGCAGGATAAAAATACACACAAAAAAGCATTTATAAAATGTAACAGGATTTCCTCTTTTTAAAGTGTACTGCAAGACTAGGTAGCTGAATCCTTTAGGTGACTCATGTATAAGCTTCTAGTCAGCTGCTAAGGTTTCAAAACTATTTTAAGGACAGTAGAACTTGGCAGTTGCCATAGCAGCAATAAACCTTTTAATCTCACTTCCTGTGGAGCTGAAGGCGTCACTTGCTTATCCACTTACGGATCTTTAAAGCCGGTTTTGAGAGAGGACTGTAGAGACAGCAGCATGAATAGATATTACTGGCTGGAACCATAATGCTCAAAAGTTGTTGTTCAGTCTAATGAAGACAGGGTAGATTTGCACCCCATGCTATATATATCTCTCGTTTAGTTCATCTGTAAGCTTTCATGAGCCATTGCTCACTTCATTTCTGAGTGATTTCATTGAGGTCATGACTCTACAAAAGGTTAATAATAAAACCAATAAGGAAACTAGTCAAAATACTATTGCAAGTGATAAGATAGACATCCTGCTATCATAACTATATAAAATTACTAGCTTCCTTTATACGGGCAATGTAGTCTAGGTTTTAGAGAATTGGGGAGAGAGAGTTGGGAGCCTTAATGTCAACAGTAGTAGTTAGGAAAAACCCATCTTGGAGCAGGTCTCTATCGTATTTACATAACAGTAGTATTTAGAGATCCTAGTTAAAAGTTGGGCCCTGTAATGCAGGATCCTCAGGATCTTGCAGAACACTTTACATTCCACAAGTAGTAACACCTCTCAGCATATCAGATCAGAGGGGTTAACAGGCTTTCCTAATTTGAAAGGGAATTTTTAAAGTTTTATAAGTCATTGTGCGTTGGTATGGTTGCACATAAGTTTTCAGCACAGTGTCTGGCCAGAGCCCCTGTTTTCAAGCAGCGCAGAGCACAGGGATGACCACTGCTTGTCCCTTCTTTTTCCTGCTTACTGAACAGAGTGGGGAAGGGGAGGGTGCAAAAGGGCAAACAGCAGCTTGTTCACCCCCTGGGCTCTGGAGCAACATGAAAGCAGGGCCTTTGGCCAGAGTCTGTCCCAGTTGGCTAGTAGTGAGCTCAGAGCTCACTGATTACATGGAGCTCTGCTAGGAGCCCAGGATGACAAGGCAGTGAGCTTAGAGCTTGCAACACAGCCAGAGCAGAGTGCACCCCTCTTGCCCCCTTTCTGGATCTGCCATTGATGTAGCTGGCAGGGAATTTTTTGATTGTTTTGTTAGAAAATGTGGATTCATTGGATCTTAAACTGTTAGGCAGAAAGGGCTGGTTTCAAAATTTTCCCATGGGGGGGGGGCGAGGTTTCAAAATGTCCCATTTTGACAGTTTTATAATTAAGAAATTATATTTTTTTTTCAGTTGGATATGACCCTCTTTTGAAACTTCTAATTTATTTATAGTAAAATTAAGGCCAGTATCTAAGTAAAATGTTTTGATTAACTTGTACTAAAATTTTTTGGGATTTTTTTTTTTTTTTGATTTGTCAATGTTTGAGATTGGACGTTCCATCTTCATTTTGAGATGAGAAAAATGTTCAAAGCTGGGAATCTTTTACAGGGACAGGAAAACAGTTTCCTGCCCAGCTCTACCTTGTGGTAAAGGAAGTTTTGAATAGTGAACACTTTTATTATCATTACCTAAAAGCACTTTTAATGTTCAGGCGGGGTTATAATTTACTTGTACTGTCCGTAATTAATTCCCCAAACGTGCCAATCTGGGAATACATCCATTAAAGTACTTGAAAGATTTCAAATGTCAACAACTTCATCTCCTTGACCATATGATATAAAAGCATTTTCTTAAGGGTATTGATCTTCTGACTGATGATTAGATGAAGCTTGGAAAGGAATAAGCTCTGCTGCTTTTGATTATTTGTTTTGCAAAATCCTGTCATGCTGTACTTTTTTTTTTTTAATGTCCAGGACAGTTATGACATTAGGTAGGGAGCCTTTTGGTGTGAAGTTTTAGGTAAAAATAAATAAGATGTCGTTTTGCATGCCGCTCAGCCTAAGAAGGCAGGTCTGAATTACAGATTTGAAAACTATAGACAAGCATACAGAACGTGTATAATAGCAGCTAAAACTGTAGGTTTAATAAGAGGAGAGGGCAGAGGTTTAACAGATTTTAAATTGCTCAATGCAAGGGCTTTCTTCATATCTTACATGGTATTGATCATGTTGACCCTTAACAGCAAATAATCATATGCGATTGTTCTTTTATTCAAACCAAGCATGCTGTTACATACATCTCAATCTGTCCTATCACCAGTTATAGGAATTGTGCTTCCAAGCACTCTTTGACTCTATGTGGCATATTCAAGGGGTGAGAGGGGTACTATAAATATAGAATGGAGCTTGCAAAATTTAATCTTAAGAAAATGTATTTGTATAGTGTGCATTTATCAAACTGGACTTGTAGAAGTATAGATAGAGCTTGTACATTAAGTGGGATGCTAGAGGTGTAGCTGTCTATGTAGAAGCCAACTCTTACAGAACTCTGACTTGTGTTATAGGGAGTAGAGATCTATTCAAGACAATTTAAGAGAGTATATGTGCAAGAACACAGAAACTGCCATCCTGGCTGAGTCCAGTTATCACTTCTGTGATTTCCTGACCCCAGATTCTCTAGTACTACAATGGGTGCATTGCCAACATACAGATGGTTTAAATGCAGTAATGGTCAGTGTTAGCTTAAAGTGAAAGGCACAAACCATCCCTTAATGGATTTACATGTGCTATACCATGCTATATTTCCCTTCAGCATTTAGAGTTTTCTGGGTGTCGCTTTGATTGATTGTGGCTGATCAGTCATCACCACTGCTGTTTCTAGGAGGTAATTGTGAATGTGGATGTAACCTGAAAAGGGGATATAGTAGTTTATATGGCTTTACTTTATCATTTTCTGGTTTTTGCATTTGTTCTTGAGGTGCGTAGTGTTTTCTATAGTAACCTCAGCTATTGTTAACACCATAATTTTGGGAGTTTCTTTCATGTTTATATTGATGAGTTGCTTTCCTTGTGGTATGGAGGGAACACTCAGGGTAGTGTGGGATACCAAGGTTTGCAGCCACCCAGATGGGAAATGGAAGAGCTCAGTTCTTGTGCAACTTCCCTCCACTTATCTCAGATATGTGACCTTGTACTTCTGGCTCTTCTGCATCTCAGTTAGTCTGAGGAAAGATATTTTTTTGGCTCAGATAGTATTAGGAAGATGCAGATACTTCTTGCATGAGCCCAGGCCCCTCTTGGCTGTTTCCCATCTCTCTCATTTGTCTCTGGCACTGAAAACATGGCATGCCTTACTGTAGTACTGAAGCCAACAGCAGCCATTCCCAGTCACTATGGAAAATCCCAAAAAGTCCTTGCCCTCAGTCGTGTGGTTCCTTGTCATTTTTCTTTCCTTTTGTTCTTCTTGTCTGTCTGTATCTCTTAAACCTGCACTCTGTTAGATGAAGGAGGAAAGGTTTGATAATCTTTCACAAGTGGGGTCTCTGGATATAGTCTGTCCAGAGCAGCCTATAGTGTCTTGACTAAAACCTTTCTGATTTCATTTGGCCCTGACATGAGTGAAGCAACAGTAGCCCATGTGGCCACTGTGCATTTTTTTGTAAATGCTGATTATACACCTAGCTTCTTTTTTAGTAATACCTTTGAAGCACTTTTCTGAACTAATAACCTCCCCAGAGCACTTGTGAGATATGGCCATGACTGGAGAATGGTTCTGGATATGACATGAAACATGCCATTTTGTACTTTTCTTCATGCATCCAATCCTATGACCCTTTACTTTCTGGACGTGCTACAGCTTATCAGTCTTTTTCTGATAATGAGGGTGCCCAGAACTAAATCCAGATCCTTGGGGAATTTTAGAGGTATGAAGGCAGTTATAGGTATCTTGTTAATCTATGACATGGAGCCTCTATGCAGCCCAGTGTTGCTTTACTTAATCATTTTTCTGTGACCTATTGAATCACAGTCACCCTGTGATTTTTTCTTTGCCATCCCCCCTGTACTACTGCTTTTAGCACTGATGTTTTGCTATTTCTCTCCCCCACTGAATAGTTGTGGTTTAAATTGTTTTCCCCAAGCACATGAGCTTACATTTTTCCCACTCATCTTTTGTTGTTTTCTGTCTGTGTATCTAATTTTTCTCTTAGGGTGCAATATATTGTCTGCTGAATGGTCAATTGACTTTCAGTTCATACCAGAAGTCCCACTGTATTACTTCTACCTACAATTGCTTTTGTAGCGCCCTCCCAGTTTAGTATCACTTGCAGATCTCATGAATGCACTGCTCATTCTCTCTTCTCATCAGGGAAAATATTGACTAAGATTGGTCCTACCACTGATTCAGCTTTCCTCCATTAAAACTATCCCCTACCCTTCCATTTAATTTCTGTATTACCACTTGTGTACGAGTTTTAGCCAGCGTTCAATTCTCAAGACAGTGTCTTGCTTTTTCCCAAACTGCTTTGAATTATTTTAGAGTCAGTTTATCAAATGTTGTACTAAAATCCAACTAAATGCCCTCTACAGTTTTTTTTCTTATGTAGCAGTGCTGTAATTCTCTGAGTGAGTATATATATGTAGGGCCACGGTGTGCACATCTGTGATCTGGGAAGTCTCCTTGCTAATGAAGACCTGCTGGTCTGTAATGCTGTAGCATGTTCCAACCTATTCCATTATTATGTGCATCACACGAGTTCTGGGCTTGAAGCCAGCTCAAATGTTTCTACAAGGTCTTTAGGCCATATTTTAATTATCTTTAGACTCCTCCACACTCCTTTCCTTTGAATGTATCCATCCCTCTACCCTTAGCGAAGTGTTGAGGGTCCACCTGCCAGTGCTCAAGGAAGCCCACTGGGGCCCTTTGTTGAGAGAAAATGGGGCAGGCTTCTTGAATGACCCATTAACCTCCCCTTTTGAGGGATCCCAGGGCTCTGACTTGAAGCACCAGTCCTAAACAGTGTTGGATTCTGGCATGACTCCAATACTGGTTTCAGCTTCAGCTGGCATTGGAAGAGAACCATTTTCTGGAAGATGCAACCCCTCTGCTCCTGTGAGAACCCCAGAGAAGCAGTGGCTGTAGGACAAAACAGTTGAAATTTACCAGGGAATAGAGAAAAATGTGTTCAGGTTCTGAGGTGAAAGGATGGAGAGAGAAAGTTTGTGTGGGAGCAATGTGTGCAAGCTCACACTCTAATTCAGGTTGGCATAAAACTTGGTGGTACTACAGAGCTCATTTAAGGCTGCTTCTGAAGGCAAACAGCTGTTGGTAACATACAAAATAAAGCACAATAGAAAGCATTGTGTATGAGGACATAAATGATATCTGATGAGTGCAATGGAAAAAGTTCCTGTCTGTGTGCTATGTTGGGCAAATGGGAAGGTGCATGTCCATTGTGTGTGCACCCTTTCTAACCACACACAAGTGTTCCCAACACTTGAAGGGGGCCTTGCTGCAGACCTTATTTGACAAAAGGTATCTCTGAGTGAGCCTGCCTCCTGATTCCAGGTGCTATCCACAGCCTTTGAACAGATGGCCAGTGCTAAATCCCAATGCGATTCCTTTCTGGAGAATTATATGTGACACCTCCTCATAAGCCGAGAGAGTTGCTCAGAGCTGATGGTGTTACACTGGGTCATGAGTGAATTAATTATCCTTATTGTCCAAGCAAGCGTACTACTGAATTAACAGAATTCTCAGGGAGGCGTGTGTGTGCGTGTGCACGTGTGTGCGTGCACATCACCTCTCCACTCCCCTGACATCCATGCATCCCCCGTGCACTCTCCCCTACCTCCAAAGTGAGTGCACAAGGCACTCCCAATGCACTCCAGTAGGCTCATGGCATCAGCCCATTGACTGGAGGGTTTCAAGTAATTAATGTATTATTGAAGGGTTAGGTCATTGTGCGTGGCTGGCAATAAAAGATGTGGCAGGCTGGTATGGAGATGTGCAGGCAGAGCCTTTAAGCCTGAATCACTGGCACTCGCCTCCCCAGCCCCCTTGCCCACTGATGGGGTTCAAAGAGAAGAGAAATGGGACCTGGTTTGCACTTGGTTTATTCTGCAGTATTAGCCTACTTGTGCTGCCATCCTAGATGGTCATGTTCTTAGTCCTGGGCATGCAAGATCAGAGTGAGGTGCTGGTTTGCAGGAGATGCAGGTGAGCACTAAGTGCATTAAGCCCACTTAAGCATTGGACTCTGCCAGGTACTCCCATGACAATCTCCAGAGGGACGGGGGTGGGGGGGTTGAATCTTACAGGCTGCAGATAGAATGTGTTATTGCCACGGCTTTTGCTACACAGTGCAGATGTTACTGCAGAGTTGTCAGCCCTTCAGTAGACTTCTACAATGCAGTAAAAATAAGTAGATTAAGCCAAACTAAGAAGATTAGAGATGCTTTGGGGAAGGGAGAGGCGGAGGATGGGTGGAAAGGAGTATAAAAAGAGAAAGCAATGCTGTGAGTGGTAGGTTCCTGGTGCATGTTACACAGAGCAGCTGTCTGTCCCCTCCGTGTTTGGGTTAGGTCAGCTAAACAGAACTATCCCAGGCATCATGTCCAAGGAAAAACTAGAGTCACTGTTAAAAAACATGGAGATCATGCTCTCTGAGGTGGAGCAGCTGAAGATCCACTGCACCAAGCAGACAGAGGAGGTGAATCAAATTGTGCAGGAGCTACGTCGAGAGAATAAGGATATGACACAGAAGCATGAGCGCATCTGCCAGGACCTGAAGGAGGCCAAGGAGCTTGTTGTCCAGCTCCAGGACACCAAGGTCGCTTTTGAGGCAAAGGAGCGGCAAGCTCAGAAACTCAGCCGGCAGCTGTGAATGGGCAGAAGGGGAAGCTGGACACATCTCATGAAGAGCTAAGAGCAAACCAAAACCTTTAATTGCTGGAACCAGGAGTCTCAGGACTGGTATTTCTAAAGCAGCCCTCTCCATCCTCCCCCTGGCCCAAGGGATGTATTGGAAATAGCCATCAGTTTGTGGAAGTAAGATCTCAAAGGCAAGAGAAGCCCAGCTTGGATTCCACCTCAGGGGGGGCCCTGATAAAGACTGCACACTTGACCATGCTGGGAGGAGATCGCCTTCCTGTGTTAGCTGTCAAAAATCTTAACCCCGTGGGGGACAGTGGTGACCACTACAGCATAAGCAGCTCTTCATTTCCCATGGAGTTTACAGAAGAACACAGCAGGAAGAAAAGAAATAGCCCTACCTGGAATGGCTAGAGAGAACCAGGCTGTGTGGCACCACAAAGGAATAAAGGAACCTTGTCTCCCACCCACCATTGCTTATGTTGTTGCCAGTATTTTGATTACTGCTAAATAGGCAGGACTTTTGTGTGATGATATTAGACTGCGATACAGTCAAACTGGCTCTTCTGAGGGGTTAACTTCAGTATGCTTGACTCCAGAAGACATA
Source organism: Alligator sinensis (assembly GCF_000455745.1). NCBI lineage: Eukaryota > Metazoa > Chordata > Crocodylia > Alligatoridae > Alligator > Alligator sinensis. The sequence continues at coordinate 206,810 of NW_005842440.1, read as the reverse complement.
TGCAAGAGATGGGGTTGTGTCAGCTTTGTGGTTCCAAGCACTGGCTGCTGAGAACAGGCCGGGCCACATTAATATTTAATGCTGTTATGGTCCCTCTTGTCCTTTTCCATTCCAAACCAAGTTGTAAGAACTTGGAGGGCTTTGTCTTGCTTATACTGTTTCTCTTGTACTGCTTTGTAAACAACGCTTGGGATATTTTGTGCAGAATGCAGCCTTGAACAGGTGACTTTTGCCTACATATTGAGCAGTAGGAGAGGTACAAAACGGGGAGAGGCTGGTTACAGAGTCTGGCCTCAGTGCCTGAGCAGAGAATAGTTGGAATGATTCCAGGAAGATCTTTCGTCATGTTAAATTATTTCAGTCTGCTGTTTTTTTGGGCGTTTTTATTTTCCTCCTTGTAAAAGATTTTCTTTATTCTTACCTTTGCCCAGCAAGCTCACACCCCGCTTGAGGGCCAAAGGGCAGGAGAAGTAGAAAAGTTGAAAGGGGAAATTAATTCAAAGTTCATGTAAAATGATTTAAATCTGCTGCTTTTTTTTCCTCCCTTTTTAAAGCTTTTCTTTACTACTACTACCTTTGCCCAGCAAGCTCACAACTTCTCTGAGAACCAAAGGGTAGGAGAAGTTAGGCAAGTTGGAACGGAAAAACAATTCAAGGAACCTCAACTTCCTAGGTAGCGTATATATATCTCTTGGGCTTCTTTATTTTCCTTCAGAAAATTAACCATTGTGGAAAATGCACAGCTTTTTCAATATGGAAAGCATTAGTGTCCATGCTTGATCACCAGTATGAGCCCTGAGGTTGAGGAATGAGAAGTAGTGAGAGCCATTAGAGCCTGTGTTAGAAGGGAAGGGAGGGGTTGCTTGTTGGTTATATTTTGGTTTCCTAGCCTGAGTCTCAAGTGTCAAAAACTGTGAACGAGCTGTTTTATAGGACCTAATCCAGCACGAGCAAAGTCGGTTGGAATTTTGCCATTGGCTTCAAAGTGAGCAGGGAGAAGGTAGTTGTTGTTTTCCCCCTCCAATAAGGTCACTTTAATCTGGCCTTGATCCAAAGCCCATTGAAGTAGAAGAGTCTTTTCATTGATTTCACTGGGCTTTAGGTCAGTCCTTTTAACCAGAGGGTCACTGTCTGTAAGCTGAAGTACAGTCATTCTACTTCACTGTGAATAGCTTTCACTCCAAGTTCAGCATGGGATCTATTACATTAACCATTTATTCTATTTGTGTGATCTGGTCTGGGGTTTTCTTTGTTTTTGTTTGGGGGGTTTTTGGGGGGTGGGGGTGGGGGGACGGGAATGGAGGGCTGACTGAAGTATTTGACCACCAATTGTCAGATGAGAGACTAAGTGCAACCAGAATAGAAATGCCAGGGCCTGATTCCTTTGTCTAGTGGGAGCCTGGGAAGCAGACTAAACCAGGATCCAGCCCTACACATGTTCATATGGTTAAGTATTAGGGTTATTTTCATTTAAGATGAATTTTGTAGCCCGCAAACTGCCTGGCCCTCTGCTTTGTTGTTGTTTTTGAAATAATTAAATGAACAATAAAAGGAAAACAAACATTTTACTCGGCTGTGGAAGCTTCTGCTCTCAATAAGGCAACTTCTCATTTTCTCATCTCCATGCTCTTTTTTATTTTTTAGGTGTTTGCTAAATATAACTATTCTGTTTTCAGTCCTTCATAGCAACAGAGGGACTAATGGAAACAACACAGATCACTCAGTGCTCCTGGGTAATCATTGTAAATGAGATTCTTTCTGTGGCTCTCAAATTCTTTCTACATAATATTTAAATCCATGACATGCAGGAAGTAAAATGGGATTGCTGTGCCATTCTAATCAGTTTCTTAGCAATTAAGAGTCTGTCTGTCTGTCTGTCTGTCTGTCGAGATATAAATGTCCTCCAACAGAAGGCTTGGGATGGGAGACAAGGGGATGCGTGCCCAATACTGACAGAGTGGAATTGAAAATATTCACAGCTCTGTCCTGTTCTCCTTCATGTTGGTGTTACTCAGAAGTAGCTCCTTTGATTTTTAACACCAATTTAAATGCAGTTAAGAGTTGAACCCTCAATTTATTTTTTACCTCCACATCTTCATATGTCCAAGTACTGTCTCCAGCATATGGCCATTTTCTCCAGTCCATTCTGTCCTGAAGTCTTGCCAGAAACTCTCACTTATAAATGACGGAACAGTATTTTTTGTTACAATTAGTCACGGACCATGGAAGAGTTTTAATAACAACATTATTGGTATATGTTTCTATTCCCCTTTAAAGGGCTATAGAGCAGAAGACACAAAGCTTTTTGTAATTTTTTCAGCTTACCTGGCATGGACTCTCCTTGGTTTTTCCTTGGTTGGAAATTAATCCAAGAGCCTATAGTTAAGGTAGATGTGTACCTTGTAGACTAACTGAATTAGACATATCTAAGCTTTTGTGAGCCGCAGCTAACTTTATTGGCCGCTAAGACTGATTCATTGGATTCGTATAATCTGTTACAACAAGCTGTGGCTCATGAAAGCTTATGCATCTCTGATTCTATTTGTCTATAAGGTGCCTCTACAGTGCCTTCTGCCTGATGTCAGACTAAGACAGCTAACTACCTCCTTCTGCTCACAAATGCCTCGCCTGGCAGTGGAGAGAGCCAAGGGCAGCTGTCTAATTCTGTGCATGCAAAGAGCCTGTCTGCATGCTGTCGCTCATTGGGAGAAGCACAGCTCAAGAGTCTGAGAAAGCTGATAGAAGGGCTGGTGAAGGGGACAGAACCTGGGCCAAAGTTCAGATTGTCCCAATTATATGCCATCATCAACACTCAGAATGAAGAGTAGGTGTAGCCAATTGTCAAGTCTGTGACATTAACAAGTACTACTGCTGGCACCTGAATCCAGTACCCTGTGTTAGATTTGGGGTGTAGGTGGCAGCTCCGCCATATTGGTCAAAGCCCATTCTTGTATCACCTATCAAGGTTGCATTTCAAGTTGGGAGGATTGTGTGCAATAAACTGATGTATGGGAATACCGGGCTGGTCGCTCAACTTGGTCTAGCCACCATCTTACCAAAACCTGAGTGTGTCTCTTCCAACATGTTCCTGCCTCAGGGGCATAAAAGCATATGAGGGTGGCTTTGTTGAGCCTTCACATTTTAGCAATAAGCCTGGAGCATCCACCTGTCCTGGCCTTCTCTTTTTGGCCAGGAAAGGCATGCGAGGGGAAAACTTCACAGGGAAAACATAATGAAATCTCAGCAAAGTCCACAACATTTAGAGTGAGGGAAGAGACAGAGCCAGCTAGTATCTACCCTGAGCAGAGAAGGCAGCTACAGGGTAAGGTAAGGTCCCCTATTTACCACCACAACAAACTTATAACTAAGAAAATGTGGTTATATACAAGTGCTGACAGCCTGTTAGTTTCTTTGTGATCAGCAGATGCTGCTAGGTGGTCCAGACTCTGGAAGATCAGGTGGGTACCTCTGTAGTATGGACTTCAGGAGGCTTCTGTTCTGGCAACAGCCTGAATTCTTCACACTTAATTCCCAAGTATACCCAAGTCATTGTAGCAATAGCTGTTCTTCCAGCTTCACAGGCCAGGCACAGAAACCTATTGTTTTGTGTGTCTATAGCCCTGATGTTGAAGTTCTTCATATATCATGCCCCACCTCACTCAGGTTATAGACAGAGGGACAGTGTTTTAAAATGTTGATGCACAGATAATCTCCTATAATGGTTTTTTTCATCAGTCTGACTCTAAGTGGAAGGTAAACCACTGTAATTTTAAGGCTGTTTCATTAAGGTTTAAAGTTACAGCTGTTTAGCTCCACCATACCAGCATAGTACTGGACAATGTTTGTTCACCTGACATGCCCTCCTGAATGGTAAGTCACCCTCCCCACCCTTTTAATTGGGACAATCTGAACTTTGATTGTCCCAGTTGTATGCCATCATCAACCTCCCTTTTATAAAGAACAGTTTAGTCTTAGTGTCTGAGGCTATGAGCAGACATCTCATCCCCCTCTCTCATTCCTAGCCTGAGTAGGCTCATCTTGAGCCCTGTGACCATGAGCCAGAGAAGTATATACCTTCTAAGAATTGTAGTCATAAAAAGCTCTTCTAATTCAACTGTTCACCATGCATTTATTGTAGAAGTCCTCAGCATTCAGAAAAGATCTTATAGGAATTCATAGATGGCCAAACCGCTGGGGTAGAGAGGCAGTTATGGAGCCATGGAAGGCTTATGGTAAAAGAATTAGTAAAGAAAACATCTTTGTTACCAGAAAATGTAGTTTACACACTTCTGCAGTTACACAGTGTCTGCTGACAGGGTGAAAGCCTAAAAATGTCACTTTCTAGCTTCCATGTGAGGACCTCACTCTGTTTATTAACACTAACTGGTCTTTGTAGTACTGTATGTGGGTACTGCCATAGCTTCATAGTAGCTAGGGTCAGGAGGGACCTGAACAGATCATCTAGTCTGACCCCCTGCCACAGGCAGGAATGAATGCTGGGTTCACAAGAACCCAGACAGGTGATCATCCAACCTCCTCTTGAATTTGCCCAAGGTAGGGGCGAGGACCACTTCCCTGGGAAGTTGGTTCCAGATTTTGGCCACCCCAACTGTAAAACATTGCCTTCTGATCTCTAACCTAAACCTGTTCTCCATCAGCTTATTACCATTGTTCCTTGTCACCCCAGGTGGTGCTGGGGAGAAAAGGGCTCTGCCTATTTGCTCTTGATCTCCCCTGATGAGTTTGTAGGTAGCCACTAGGTGCCCCCTCAGCCTCCTCTTGCTGAGGCTGAACAGGTTCAGGTCCCTCAGTCTCTCCTCGTAGGGCCTGTCCTGCTGCCCTCTCACCAAGCGGGTGGCCCTCCTCCATCTTTGGCACATGGATGAGAGATCTGCGAGAAATGGGGATTAAGTTATATGCCCAGGATCCTAGAGAGTGAGCCCATGTGAATAACTGATTTGTATAGTCAGTAGCCAAACAGGAAAAACATTTCAGGTCAGATTAAGCCAAATTTCAAACTTCCTGCTATTTCTCACCAAAACAAAAAACCCAAACAAATTTCATTTTGTGTTGAACAAAGTTTCTTTGCTCCTAATGAAGCATTTTGTTTCTAGTCACTTCTAAGAATAAAAAAGGAAATGGAAGGCCTACATTCCCAAAAGAGGAGGAGGAACCTCCCTTTATTCTTTTTCTTTGTACTATTTTTTTATTTTTGTGTTATTGTTTATTCTGTTCAGAGGGAAGATGATAACTCTATAAACACACCTGGAGTAAACACCATAAGGGAGAAGAACTGTTTAAATTTAGGAACAATGCTGGCACAAGAACAAATGGGTATAAACTGGGCATGAATAAATTTAGACTGGAAATTAAAAAAAGTTTTGCCTGTCACAGCAGTGAGGTTCCGGAGCAACCTTCCAGTTAGAGTTTGGGGGAGGAGGGAGTAAGACCTTAATTAGCTTTAAAGATGGAGTTTGACCAGATGATGAAAGCAATTGTGCTTGCCTGAAACTGTGGGGGACTGGACTTTGACTTGGAAGTTCCTTACTGTATGGTTAAAGCATTCACCCAGGATGTGAGACGCCCAGGTTTATTTCCATATTCTGGCAGAGGATATTTGAATTCACATCTACCTCCTCTCAGCACTGTCCTAAACTGACCGACTGTAGGCTTTTACAGAGTAGGGCTGCCTCTGAGTCTCTTGTTGATCCTCTTGCATTTTATACTCATTCAGTGAGGCAAGGACTGGAATCCCGGTGTCCCAATTCACATGTGAAAGTCCTAATCACTAGACTACAGAGCCATTTTCTCTCTGACTCAAGCTATTCAAGTCTTTTATCCAAAGTGGCTACAAAACGTCTACAAAACGCCCAAGAATTTAAGTCCCTGCCCTAAACTGGGCAGGAAATGGATTTCTTGTCTCACTCTTCAGGAGAGTACACTAACCACTAGGATAGAGGGCAATTTGAGGAAACCGGGTTCCCCTCCCCACCCCCCGCTGGACCTGTTCCACTTTGTGCAAAATATTTGGTCTTTGATGAGATGGGAAGAATAAATCCGGTGGTGCTGAGGTCATCACCTAAGACATACACCTGGGTTACAGTCTTTTTTTTTTTTTTTGGTCAATGTTTAACTGTTTATACTAAGCAAAACAGCAGCAACAGAGGGATTGAGAGCTCTCTCCAGAATAGTGTTTCTCAACCAGGTGCCATTAGGGCCTTTTAACAACAATGCCCCACTGCCGCTCTGTTTCATAGAATCATAGAGAAATAGGACTAGAAGGGACCTCCAGAGGTCATCATCCAACCCCTTGCCTGAGGCAGGATCATCCCTATCCAAACCATCCTTTACAAAGCATTTTCTAAATTTTGCATAAGACTACACTCAACCCTGACACAACATAGACCTAACACCACAGCTTGCCACAAGTAAAACAAGGGAACCATGAGAGCCAATGTCCTGCTTCTATGAAATGTTGTTAATATATGCACAAGAGATCCTGGGTCAAGAGCCATGTCCCCAGAGGACAGCAAAAACCCCCACAATCCATACCAATTTGACCCTGGGGTAAAATTAATTCCTGACCCTAAATATAGCAATTGGTCTGACACTGAGCAGAGGGGCAAGACCCAGTGGCATTGGTCCCAGCAGAGGGGCAAGACCTAGCCAGAAGCCTGTGGCATTGGTCCCAGCAGGAGCATTGGCACAGCCCAGTCAAACTCCCCAGCCTTGGCTGTAGCCAACATCCAGTGCCTCTGGGAAAGCTTAAAAACACCCTGACATAGAGGGGGGAAGGGCAATGAGCAAAGTAGTACATAGCTGTAGCTACACCTAGATCATCCCTGGCAGTGGCTGTCCAATCTCTTCTTGAACACCTCTAGTGGTGGAGAGTTCACAACTTCCCTAGGCAGTGTGTTCCACTGCCTCACTCTTCTAATAGTGAAGATGTTTTCTTGATGTCCAATCTAAACTTACGCTGCTGCAACTTCAAGTCATTGGTCTGTGTCCTCCTCTCTGCAGCAAAAGAGAAATGGTGTTTTCCCTCTTTATGGCAGGGATTCCAGTAATTGTAGAATTCTATCAATTTGAAGACTGCTATCATGTCCCCTCTTAAGTGCCTTTTTTGTAAGCTGAACATGCCTAGCTCCTTCAGGCTCTCTTCATATGACTTGTGTTCTGAACCCTTGATCATCTTTGTTGCCCACCTCTGGACCCACTCTAACTTCTCCATGTCCTTTTTTGAAATGTGGAGCCCAGACCCGCACACAGTACTTTGGATGAGGACTAACCAGGGCCAAGTAGAGAGGCACTATCGCCTCCCAGGTCTTGCATCTAATGCTTCTATTGATGTATCCCAAACCCACATTTGCCTTTTGCATGGCTGCAGCACACTGCAGACTCATATTGAGTCTGTCGCAGGGTTTGAAATACAAGGTGGACTTGGGGAGGGGAGTAGAGTGGGGGCTGAGCCCCTCCATAAGAGAGATGAGAGCCTCCCATAAGCCCCCCCATAACAGACGAGAGTCCCTGGCCTACCCCACGCCTTTCTAAGCAGCTCAGGTGGTGGTGGCAGCTCCTTCCGCCTGCCACTGCCACAGACTCTTCCCACACCCCCCTGCCCCTCAAGAGTCAGAGTGTAACCGAGACACCCAAGTCCTTTTTCATGGTGCTGCCATCCAGCCAGATGTCACTAATTTATATTTATGTTTTTGATTATTCAAAATGTAGCACCTTGCATTTGTCCACATTGAACTTCATCCTATTAGCTGTAGCCCAACTTTTCCAATCTGTCAAGATCCTTCTGAATTGTGCTCACATCCTCCATGTTCACAATCCTTCCCAGTTTCATGTCACCTACAAACTTGCTCAAGGAGCTTTTTATGCCAGCATCCAGATTGTTAATAAATACATTGAATGTTTCCTGGAGACACTGTACAGGGCTGGACTGGAAAGCAGCTGGAACCAGAGGGGTGCCATGAGGTTGCTGCTGAGTGTGTGTCTGAGAACCTAGACCAGTAATGTTACAACCCCTGCCCCTGAGCTTCCGGAGTGGTGGTGGGGGAGGTTAGAGAGGGGACATTTCTTTCTTGCATGGGAAAAGTGGCTCTCTGCCCAGATCCTCAGGATTGAGAGCCACTGCCATAGAGTCTCTTGGTTAGGTTATTCTCATAGGAGCTGTGGGTTCATTTCCCTTCAGGTCTCTCACATCCTGAGCAAATGCCCTAACCACTCAGCTGTTGGATGAAAGAGGAGTAGCCACTCCATCCTCTGGCAATTTTCTGATTCTAGCCTCCAACTTTGTTCAGTGACCTTGACCTGAACACAGGAATGGAGGACCAAAATTACATTTTTCCCTTGAGTGTACTGTCCAACACACAAATTTTGCCCAGTTCTAATGATGAGTCATGGAATAGCCTAAAGGGTAGATGCCTTGTCCTCAAACTCCTTAGTCTCAGCTCCCTGGTGTAAGCACCTAGATTAGTACTGGTTTCTGGCGAATAATAACTGTCATATTGAATTGAAATAGTTTGACTGTTTGTAAAGGTTGCCCATTAGCCAGTTTCAGGAAGAAGATAAGATTTATCTCCTTATCTAGCTCATTGTTTTGGGACTACGTGCAAAAGGTCCTGACTTTGCTTCTGAATTTTATCTTTAGAAGTCTTTTACAAAGAGAGCAAATATCCTGAGTTCTGAGAGATCAAACCCTAGGGCCTTTTGGAAAGATTGGTAAGAAAAGGGCACTTGCAGTGATATGGAAGTTCCCCAAGAGTAATTTAAGATGATTAACAAAAGAAACTAATTACTAAGCAAAAGAATCTGTTGAGTAAGATCCGAGCCCAAATTTGGGGGTAATGACAGGTTTGAGTAGGAGGAGCCCATTGACGGCAGCTCACTCAATAAAAACTGTAACTTACTGTCCCATCTGGAGGTGACTTCACTTGCAGAACAACAAAGGAAGAATCGCAAGTGTAGGCCGGATCAGATTGATCACCTGAACCACCCTCTCCGTGAACACGAATTTCTTAGTTCACGGTGAAGCTGCAGAGCGCCCGAAAGGGACTGAAGGAAGGGGACTTAGTCCTATCACTGCTGAGCCCAGCTCATTGAATCGTATTGCTGAGGCCAGCCTATTGAATTGTATTGCTGAGGCAAGCCCATTGAACCGTACTACTGAGGCCAACCCATTAAATTGTACTACTGAGGAATGAAACCATATTTTGGTATTTGGCTTCTCGGAATTCTAGGATTGTAAGTATATTATGAAAATAATAGTATTGATTCAAATTTAACTTTTAGTTGTAATTGTAGTTGTTTTTGTAATACTAATTCTTATAGCATTGTTTGGGAAGGAAGTGCATTCGGAGCATTGTTTCTGATATATGTAGTTATTGTGTTCTTAATGTTGGTGGTATTTCTTAAAGCTAAGCAGTGTTATATACGTAGCAAAGAGTTTTAAAATAAAATTGTGTTGTATGAATTAAGTGTGTAATCATTGTGAAATCGTGCAATCAGCTAACTACTCCCCCAGCCAGTGCATCAAAACGAATCAGTAAATTGTGTGGGATTTTCTCTATTCCATAACCCACTAGAGACAATAACGACTAGCCACATCAGCAAATATCAAACAGCAACAGCCCATCAGGCTGCAATTCTGTCTGGTCAGCCACATACCCAACTAGTTCGTCTTGAAGGAGAGCAGGCTTTTCCTGGCAAGAAAGGATTCTGGGGGTTTATTTCCAAGAAAAGTATACTCTCAGGGCTGTTGGAAGAAAAAGCAAAAAAGTCACTTCTGCAAGGATTGACCTCTGCCCAAGAGTACCACTGGGATCTCAACATCATAGCAAAAACATGTCATTTAGACAATGCTTTCTGCCAGAAATGCTTCATTAACAAAAAAAAAATACCAATGGGTCACCTGCTTCAGCAGAACCTGTTCATGCATCCACCCAAGTTCTGTCCCTGCTGATGGCCACTACCATGATACGAGGTGCCTTTGCCACCATGCAGGCTGCTGGAGGAAGGAGTTCTTGTGTGCCTGGCTCTATTACTGCATCATAAACTTTGGAGATAGATAAAAGAGTGATCCTACATGAGCATGCTCCCTTCCCCTTCCATTTCAAAGTGTTTTCCAGCACTTGTCATGTAGGTTTCCTCTCTCAGAAAAAATGTGTGTTGTTAATACTTAAAATACACAAGGTGGAATCACACTGCAGATGTTTGTTTCATGTCTACAGTGCTTGGCTTCCTGGTATGAGCTGGGCTTTGACCAAGATCTTACAAGAACAGCTTTTGTTGTTGTCATCATGTTCTTACTGGAACCAGGAAGCGTTTTGGTTTTGATTTGGGTTTTTTTGTTGTTGATGATGAACAGCTATTGTTCCTCAATTAAGTAGCATGTTGGAGTTGAGGTAAAAGTTCTGGTCAGTTCTGACCTTATTTCAAAATCTTAAGGGAGCATCTATTAATGCTCTGTGGTAACAAAACAAAACAAACCCCCCCCTCCAGATGCTGTATTTCTGCTGTAGCCTGGTAGGCACAGCTGTTTCTTGGATGTATCCTGGCTAGATTCCAATATGGGCAATTACATTCCTCCTCCCAAAGCTTCCCTTGTAGTGTCAACTGACGCTATAATATAAGGATTGCCAACCCTAGGCTTTCTAAAATCCCGAGCTAGACTTTAAAACTGTCATGAAAATGGATTAAGAATCAGGATCTTTTTAAAGGTGATGTACTGCATTCAGAGTCTTGTTTATTTGCCTGCTAGCTTTTGGACCTTTAGGCTTTTTTTTGTTTTGTTTTGTTTTCAAACTTCTCTCTCCAGCCTGAAGGTTAGAAACTTAATTGTAAAAGAAACCATCAGAAACTTTGAAGCTGAAGGTGCTGCACATTCAGAGAATGCTAGGGCCTGAGCTTTTATGAACATCCTCAGATAAGAGGCTTCGCATAACTGTGTGAGTGGACTACACTGCAAGAGTGATGACTGTTAGTCAAAGGAGAATTTGAAAGGGTGTGTGGAAAATAAGTTCTCCAGGGGCACCAACCTTGTGTATTTTTATGCTGCAAAAAGGGATGGATGTGTGGAAAGAGATCTTTTGTTATGTAGTGATGTGCTGTGTCCTGAATCTTTAAATGGACAGGGTTTTGCTATTAGCAGAGGCAGGGAGCCATTTGTGCCCATTGCAATGCAGACCCCTCCCATGTTTCTGTGTAGACTATGTTGTCGTCATAGTGTAACTTGGACAGAAAGGACAATGTTACCCCTTTTGTATGGGAATATGTAACATTGCTCGTTTCTTTTTAGCGCATGCTGCCATGCATCTGAGGGTGGCGTGCCATCAGAGGCCAGCTTGTCAGCTGTCACTTGCTTTTTTGTTTCCTGAGCAAACCTCTCTGCTTTTGGAAGCTCTGAGGTGGTCAAGAGTGTGAACTGTGAGAGCAGCTCTCAGGATTTTACCAGTATCTAGAATTCTGGTTCTTGTCTAAAAGCCCCATCTCCTAGACTTACATGAATGTCTCAGCCTTACTCTGAAAGTAACCTAACACCTCTCATGGTTGCAGATTAGCGCTGGAGAAGGGTGACTATAAAAGGCTAAAAAAAAGAATCAGAAGGCAATTAAAAAAGCAGCCAAACATTATTTTAAAGCCAATCTCATGATTTTGTTCAGTGCTTGGGGTTGGAGGTACTGAGAATGGCATGACATCACTACTGATGTGAAATCTGCTTTGTGGATAACCAACTGGATCCTTAAAGGTATTTTTATATTTATTTTGTCCTGGACAAGAGGACCAGATCAGGTGGTGAGGAAGAATTTGTTTTCCAGATCAAAGAGTGAAAAATAAATCATAAATTGAGGTCACTGTTTATGTTAGCTATATTAATACCTGTTATGACTGGATACAATAATGTTTTCCCCTTAATGGACTCTACCAGCTCCCTTTCCCCAAAGCAAGTTTTGCATTTGCTAGGTTATTTTTATGGTAGAGTTGGAGCATTGTTGTTGTAGCTATGATGATCCAGGATCTGTCAGTGGCAAAATAATTTTTGATACCTTTTACTGGACCAGCTGTATAGTTGGGAGAAATGTTGGCCAAGCTTCAGGCACAGGCCTGTATGTTTTGGTTCCTTAGACCTCAGGAAGGGTACTTGATGCCTGAGTGCTTGTTCAACGGCTATTCTAACTATATGGTTGGTCCAGTAAAAGATATCACAAAATCCATGCTCTTCATAGTTTTTTTTTCCAGATATTTTTTCACAGGTCATGAATTACATGGTAGGAGAACAGGGTACAGAAAAAAGAGAGAGGTCAAAGCTGTTATTATCTCTGGATAAGTAGCCGAATTTACAGTGTACTGGTGCTTTCAGATCCAAGGGGTCTGATTTAAGGCCATCAGCAGCAGGAGGCTGCTTTGAATTAGATTTGGATTCTAATCTTTTACAGTTTAGAGAAGTATTGACAATGGACTGTGGTTCAGGCCCATCTCTAATTTCAAAGAAAATTGAATACTTTAGTTAGACATGGGAAACTGTGAGTAGCTGTCTGGGTCTATCTGTCTGTCTCTTGATGTGCAGCCTGGAGTCACAACAAAACCAATTAAGGGGCCCACCCCAGAAAAAACTTTCAACACAGTCTGCACGCACACTACGGGAACTGGAAACCATCCCAAATCCGACTTGTCCATGTGTGCGTAGTTACAACCCTGGCTTTCTAAGGCAAAACAGGAAACTCATGAAGAAACATTGAGGCTGAAGGGGTTAAGTGAAATCTAACTCTCCTTTTCCTGTGCAGTAAGGATTAGTAATCAAACAGGAGTTGGGGAGAGGAGGGTGTTAGAGCCACTGATTGAACTAGAGGAGTGGGAAAGTGGAAAAGAGAGCCTGGCTATAGTTTTAGTACCTCTAAACATTGCCTCTCCTTCAGACAGGCACATGAAGAAGGTAAGACTTAACCTTGAATTATGGGCTGCTGGTTTTCATTCCTCTTGGTCTTCTCATCTTCAGCAGGTCCGACTGTCTTTCCTTTGTTGTTTGTGCTTTTATTTCCAACCACTTTATCTGCCTTTTTAAAGTTTGAAGAACAAGAGAAAGGTGACGTGTTTGCTGAATGGAGCCTGTGATTGCAAAATCAGGTTTTTCTGGCAGGGAAAGAAAGGAGGAGGAAATCTACACATTCAGTGAATGTTAATCCCTTCTGTCCTCACAGTTAATTATTCCAGTGCTTAATGTAATCAAATAGCTATTACTTGTATTCCTGTGGAGAGGGGAAAGGTATTTGATATGGAGTTGGTTGAGTCCATCTGGGTCTAGATGTATAACTGCATCCTGCTAGCATGAGTATAGAAAGAAATACAGGTTTGAGCAAGGCTTGAACTGATAGTTATTGGGGGTGGGAAAAAGAGTCCAACTTAAGGGCTATAGCATTGCTGAACAAGTGGGTTTCTACACCTGCTGGTAATTAACATTCTAGTAAGAATTAGTCATTGGATGTAGCTGTGTGGGCAGAAAAAGCACTAGGCTTTTTATGAAGGGGGGCTGTCTCCATCCTGATTGCTATACACTGTTCTCAGCTGAGCAACACACAGGCCTGATTTTGTAGGTCTTCTTTAATTTAAGTAGTGGCATCAGAATCAGTTAAACTATTTTTACAAAGAAGAGTTTGCAGGATCAGGCCTCTTGCTGGCATTTTTTTTGTGTTTTCTCCTGTTTCTGAGAAAGTTAACATGTCGGCTGGAAAGATTTCTCTGCAAGGCACCTGAGAAGGCTGCTTCAGAAACATCCTCATGCTTAAAAAACCCCCCAGACAGTGGTGTGGCAGGTGAATTTGTGCTAAGCTTTAAAAAACCCCCCAGACAGTGGTGTGGCAGGGGAATTTGTGCTTAGCAAAAAGGCACAGGAATTGCTAAGTGCCATGATATTTCCTTGGAGAAGACCAGGACAAGGTAGGAATCCAACTCTTTTAAGGGAATTATAAAATGTAGAGAACCCCAGCATGGTGTCTCCAGGCCTGGGAAGCACTAAACCTAGTACAGAAGTGTAGAAAAGGAGTGAATCTGGGTAGCTCTATATAACTTTAATAAAGGTTCTTGGAACTCTGCTTAGTGATCTTGGAAATGTTTGTGTTGTGTTACATTCCTCACTTTCAGGTGATATTAACAGAAACATGATCTGCTGGCATCCCTGGTACTTGCATTTCTCATCCTCCACATACTTAGAAAGATAGCATCATCTCTCTTGCATATAAAATACTTTTTAATCCTTAAGGGTTTCACAATCACATAGGCAAACAGCTGCATTTCACTGGTGTTCTTTGTTTGCTGGGGCAGAGGGCAGTAATCAATGCAAAGCACACTAGGCAGCAACCTGTGTGAGTGCCAGTTTTGTTTTGTCCCAGACTACCAGGACAAACTTTATTCTTACAGAAACTGCTGGGGGTGGGGTCTGTAATATCCAGAAACTGATAGGTTTATGGATTTTATTGCATGTATTTCTAGCTCTTTCCACAGTCTGTCATTTTCTGCCCCTCTTTCACTAATAGTTAAGAAGTGTTTTAATATATGATTGTTTCCTTTCAAATAAAAGCAGTAAATTTAATACGAAAAGTATTTTTAAATGGAGAAACTGCTTGTGTGATGGTGGATGCGCACTGCCCAACAGACATTCGGGAATAGAAAAACCTCAGGCATTGCCACCTTGTTAGTCAGGTGCCTTCTGATGCAGGTTGTGTGTTCCTGTTTTGGCACTACCTCTTTCAGGCCCAGGTATTCATTATGGGTGGTGCCAGATAAAACCTCTGCAGTTGATCTAGTCATTAGATCAAAAAAGCCCTTGGGTGCCTAAAGTACCCTAGGTGGATTTAGACCCCTAAAGCCAAGTGAGCCACCCTTAAAATCTACTTAGTTGCCTGAGGCTGCCTATACATGTGCTGGTTTACAATCTAATTGGAATGCTCCAGTGTGGCCTCACTATCACATATATAAACCCCCACACATTTTTAAATGTCTGAGGGAGAGACTTTATCTAGATAAAGCATCCCACAGCCACTTTCAAATCCACAGGGGCTTAGTACACATGATGGTAAGGCATTTAATTAGAGTGGCTTTCCAGAACCGGCTCCAATTAAAACATGCGCCCCCCCCCGCATGTGTATAGGCAGTCTGAGTGTCTGAAGGCACTGAAGTAAGTGTTCTAGCAAAAACATTAGGCTCCTAAAGTTTAGCTATTGTGCATGACCAGAGGTGCTGCCATCATGACAGTGCTGAGCATTCCCCTGCCAGTTTCCCACCGGAAACCATTTGAGATTCAGAGACATGATGTCCCTATGCTCAAAGCACTTGAGGGACTTGATCTGGTTGTGCAGGCCGGTCGCAAGCCAGGCCCTTTTTTGTGCTGCACGCGGGCTGTGGCCAGCAGCCCGGGCACGCAGGGTCGGAGAGGAGGGGCGCGACAAGCTAGAATTAGGCACAGACTCGTAGCGGTAGTTTTAAAGATTGTTTACTTACACCGAAGATGGTCGCAGTGCAGGCTGGAAAACTTGCTTGAGTTGCGGTTACAGACAGGAAAGAAGAGAGGCGGACAAGAGTTCTAAACTTGTGAACTCTAGCCCAATCCGGCTGAAGGCTCTGAACACGCGAGCCCGTCGTGCCAACCGAAGAAAGTACTCGTCCAAAAGAGCTCTGAATAAACTCACACGAAGTTTGCTAGGCTCCGTGGGTCCTTCTGCTCACTCATCCACACGAAGTTTGCTAGGCTTCGTGGGTCCGGTTCTTTTGTGCACAGGAAGGGATACATCTAGGAATCTATCAGCGACGGGGAGAGGCCAGAGGCTGATCAGACCCCTGTTGCCTACTTGAAATGTGTTGGGCCCGTAAGGATCCGCAGCGCTTAGAGATCTTCACACAGCGTGAAGTCTCCTCCTCCTGGTGTTCATGGAGTCCTCCAACTTGGGCAGAAACCACTCAAGCCTTTTATACGGCTAGCAAGCCAATCACTAGCCACCACGTGTGAATAATTTAGAACTGGCCAATAATGGGACGTGAATTAGCATACAAATGGCGGGAACTCTTTGCAACGAGCATTTCTGTGCTGCAACAAAGAAATGCACCCTGCAAAGAAAGCTTAAAATTGGCGGGAAATTCTTCCTTGCACCAGGGTTCTCTTTTGCAGCAGAAAACTCCACCGTGCAAAGAAGCTATAATTTAGCGGGAACAATTTAGCAGTGCCGAAGCACACAAAAACAAAAATCACACCCTTTGGGTTGTGACACTGGTAACTGTGCTCAGAGCATGCCTAACAAGCTGACTACTTTGAGTTCACTTACCACAAAGCATAGGAGACAAAGCAGTTTTAATTAAAACATGATTCCCTTTTGCATGATAGGTTAGTGGATCAATCACTCCGCCAAGAAGTGGGAGATATGGGTTCTAGGCTTTCCTTAGCCTCAGCCCTATTTTCTTACATCTAACCACATCTTTTCCCCCAAACCAGTGGGGGAAAATGAGCGTGCATGTTGTATGCAAAAAAAAACGCTTCCCCATGGGTCTGGAAATGTGATGGGTGAGGGGGTGCAGTGGCAGTATTAATTGCTGCAATTCTGGGAGCCACAACAATTACCTGTCACTGCATCCTCTCCTCCCACTCACTCTCTGTTGCCAAATTTCTAGACCCAGGGGGAGGCCCCCAAGATTAAGCTGATGTGCAGGGTTGGCCCATGTTGAGACCTGGCATATCAGATCCAACCCAACAGCACATGGCCTCAAACCCAGTGTACTGAGTCTGAGACAGTGGGCTGGCTCCAGGGCAGTGTGCCAGGTCACACCTGGCATGCAGCCCCAAAATCAGCTCTGATGTTGTAGGGTCAGACCTGGCTGTGTGGCTCCCAATCAAGGCATCAGCTGTGGTGCTTAGTCCCCCAGCTCCCCAGCCCTGGTGCGCACCCCAGCCCCTGAGCCCTGGTGTGCAAGCTCCACAGCCTCCCAGCCCTGGCATGCAGCCCCCCAGCCCCAGTGTACAACCCCTCAGGCCTGATGTACAAACTGTCAGGCCCCCAGCCTGTGTGTGGCCCCTTAGCTCCAGAGACCACAGCCATTAGGCACTTACTTTTTTTCCTCCTTGGAGCTTTTTTCCTTCTTGGGGTCTTCTCAAAATGGGGTGTGTGTTATATTTGGGGAGAAAATATGGTATATCTTCAGCCCTCCAGGAGAGTTTCCTAATGACTAGAATGGGGTGCCTATACTCTTCATCTCTCCTGTTGAAGCTCAGCCTCTGTGAGCTAAAGAATGCAATAGTAATGGAGCCAGAGAGAAAGCATAAGCAAGAGGGAGCCTGACTGAAGCATAGTGATAAGTGTCCTCTCTGATGAAAGGGAGTCCCAAGGCTGGATTCAGTTTCCAAAGCTGTTTATGCATTTTAGCCAATAACTCTTTAATGCAACTTGCATAAAAGCAATCTCTGGGCCAGGGACTAGAACCTAGGCTTTCTCCCTCCCAGCAAAGTACCCTAACCACTGGGACAGTGTCAGGCTTGCTCTTGCTTATTCTCCCATTCAGGCTCCAACTCTTGCATTCTCTGCTATACTGTGGCCCAGATTCATCTTCTGATGTATGGGTGGTGAGTGCCCCCAGCTCAGACTAGCTAGTAGGCCAGTGATTAAGGCATTCTCATGAGAGGTGGGTGTTTACCTTCCTCAGACTTAGGAGGCCCTAAAACCTAGATTTTCAACTTTCTGGACAAATCTACTAACCACTAGGCTGTTGTACAAAAAGTGACCCCAGCTGATGCCTCCTCTACCAGCAGCTGTGTTCTGAAAGAGAAGGGGAGTCAGTCATCCATACCCAAATAGAAGACGTGGACACCTTTAGAGCAGGAGGGCATTTGGCCCTGTGAATCCCCATCATGCCTTTGACTTATTGTGAGGTGCCTAAGTCCAGGGGAGCAGAGGTATTTCAGAGACACACCTCTGTATCATTTCTTATTGGCTGGTTTAGGTGTGTCCCTCTCTCCCGCTATGAGTCTTGTTCCTAGCCTCATTCTCCCCATTCACTGTTTAGGGAAACTAGCTGTTTACCATAGGTTTCTAAATGATGTGTCCAGAGCCAGGTGCCTGAAATCTGGGTATAGTGATGCTCAGTGTCACTGCTCCTAAGTCACTTTGTGGACTTGAGCCTAAGTGAGTCAGTGACCTGTTAAAATAGGCATATGGATTAATCTCAGACCATGTGAGTGTCTGTGTTCTGATTTATTAGAGGTACCCAGCAAAGGAGGAAAGGGGATACTTCATTGCAACTAATGTTCTAGGCAGTCCTTATATTTAGTTTAGACACCGAATTGCACTAGTAGAAACATTTGTCTGTCTGTAATTTTGATAAGACTCTCAAAAGCCACAATTGAGAATAATCTCTGCTCTGTACAGATATAGAAAGGAAAAAATATTTGTCTGGATAAAGGGTACTGTTTAGGAACTTAGGACTGGAAGGGGCATCTACAGGCAGTTGTTAACCAAAGGAATCCCCCAACTTGTTACTTCACAACTTCCAATACAACTACAAGAAGCAACACCCTAACTACTAAAAGCACCTTAAAACAAGCCAGAGCTTAGCCTGCTAGCTGGTTCTAGAATCCTGTTGTGCTAAGTTTTGATAGAATATCTCGCATTTTAGGTTACAGGATGACCATCCACTGGATTCAGGAAAAAAATACCTGTTCTCTCCTAGTAGAACAGTATTTCAGTTTGGTGGATTAATGTGGGAAAAGGGTGCTATGTTATCTTAGTTCAGTGAAAGATGTTCTATAAAACCTAAGAGATTCCTCTGAAGTATCTGGTATTGGGTACTGTCAAAGACAGGACACTGATACTAGGCAATCATTGGTCTGTTCCAATGCATCCCTGCATCATAAAGGGTTTACTAAAAGGTCCCTTCTCTCACTGGAGACTGGTCAGGTCTCATTGTCCTGTGAAAGGCAGCTGTCTCATCTTTGACTCCGTTGTTAAATCACCCTAGTAGTCCATCTCCTCCCAGTATCTTGTTTCTTACAGTAACTAGTGGGTGCCTCTCGGTTTTCAAAGTAGGGCAAATATGAATAGAACTGGATGGAGAACTACACAATATGCTTGTGCATATGTACCAACTGTGTGTTTATGCTTTTTCATGCAATAAACAAGCAACAAACATTCTCAGTGTGCAAATGTATAACGCCTGGAAAACTTGTGTCGCCCACAGATTGTTTATTTCTCTGCTTAGCCCTCACAGATGCGAACACAGGGCTCTGCCTGCTGCCGGGGAGGGTACTGATGGTTCTTTGCAGAACAAACAGCGGCTTTATTTTTAGATCAACCCATTATCATTGTGCTGTGATCGCACAGCCCCACATGTGCTTCCTTTCAGATCAGACAGTAGTGCCAGGAGAGATCACGCACTCTCAAGGTTACGTTTTTCTATAGTTTATTTTTAGTGGCTGGTGAAAGGTGCTGAGTGGGCAACCCTGGAGCAGAAAGTCCTTTCATTTGCACATCATTTTGTTAACCATGGTTTGTTTGGGTTTTGTTTTGTTTTTTCCAATTTTCCTAGCCTTGATCTCCTTTCACCCCACAGTTCAGGGGGTCTGAACTGCAGCTTGTGTGGACATACTCTGGCTGGCTCAGGTACCAGAAACAGTGTTGTGGCAGTGCAGATTTCAGTGCAGGCTGCCAAGCCCACTTGGGAACTTGAATAAATGCTCAGGTGTCTGCCTGTGCTGAGGTCTGTGTTGCTGTTAGTCCCCAAACTAGCTTGGAGACACCTGCATGACCTGCAAGCACACATTTGAGTTGCAGGTAGGCTTATCCTCAGGAGATGTGATTCAGGTCCCAGAGGCACAAAGAAGGCAGACCATAGTGTAAGAGAATCAGAAACAGTATTTTTAAACACTTCTGTTGCTTAGAAAAGGGTCATATTGATTTCAGGGAGAGAGAAGGGGGCAGGTGTAGTAAAACTGGAGGCAGTTTCCCAGTACCAAGGCTCTATTTAGCTTCTATTTAGCAGCTCTCCAAAGCTTGAATTGGAGGGGGTTCACTGCATCCCACTAGCATGTTTGTAAACAGCAGTGTTTCTGCCTGCACTCAGCAATAGGTGGTGATTAAAACAAGAGTCTAACCTCAGTCAATTAACATGTTTCCAATGTATCTTGAGCCCCAAATACATGACTTATACCACTAGAAGAATGTGTCCCAAAGTCTTGAACTATTCCTTTCCATTCTTGTTAATGCTTAGGGTTGGGGTTTTTTTTTTTAATTTTAATTCCTCGCCCTCTATTTTCTATAACTGATCTTGGGACAACATTAGCTCACTACCTTATTTTTTTGCTTGGGGGGAAACCTAATAGAGATGTAATCAACACCTAAGGTCAGTGAGAGTGCAAAACTAAAAGAGATAATTATATTTCTGTTTTCTAGGGTTCATAATGCAAACTTCTCCATGGAAGTTGTCACAGGAAGTAATATTTTAACGGAGGCTACCAGACAGACCATAAGTTACCCTAATGAAATGCTGCACTTGGCCCCTGTGGTGGATATCTACAGGCTTAGACAATTACACTTTTAACTAATGTGTCAAACATAGCTACAAGTGCTTTCAGTCTATATCACTAGTACAGCTGTAGTTTGGCTCTTAACAGATAGGAAAGAAGCAAATGTGCAGGTTCTGAAAAAAATAAATCCTTCTCTTCCTATTGCTGTCCCCATCTTCCCTGGCTGTTTCTGTTAAACCACACTGTGAAATTCCTTAGTGATTCATAGCCTGATCTGGAGGTGCCAGAATATGATCTCACTGTCACATCTGATGCTTTTTCAGCTCCTGTTTGTACAGTCCCTACACACTAAGATTGAAATGAATTGCTTGTCTGCCTGACCATGCCTGTTTTTGACTCACAGGACCAGTGGTTGCCATGAGGTAGTCTTGCTTCTTCCTAGCTACTTCCAAGCTCGGCTTCATGATAACCTGATCAGTGTGGATGGGCCATATCAAACAGTGGCCTAGTGGTAGTCACGTGACTATTATAGACAGCATCCCTGATCCTACCATCTCCCAGTCTCAGATTTCAAAGAGCTGGTGCCACAGGGATGGAGTGTTGCCCTTGCCATTAACCTGTGAAGACTTGAGTACTAACAAGTTCACAAGACTGAGATTAGACTAAAACAATGAGACAGGATACAGTTTGGTATTAAAGACTATCTGGGAATCTTTAGTGGGGCCTTAGGGTGTTTTGGATAAGAACCGAAGTGCACTGGCAGGGCTGTGGAGGGGGGCACTACCAGAATAACAGGGTATGCAGTCGATCAAGACTGAAGGGCATTGTCAGAACTGTCTAGGCATTGTCAGAGCTGTTCTAGGAATTTGGGGGAGCAGGGGTTTGCTGAAGGTTGAGATTAAAGTCTGTTGACAGAGCTGTTCAGAGAATACTTGGCAAGTGCCTGTGCTGGATCTTGAAGCAAGCTGGTGTTCTCAGTATTGCTGCTGTAATCAGCATCATATTCTCTTGTGTTCATGGTTCATCTCATAAATCTAAAAATGTAAATTTCTGCATAAAACAGCTTCGCTATAAATAAATCCTATGGCTAAAAGAATATTTCATTGGAGGCTAGCTAATGCTGCCAAAATGATTACCCTTTCACAGCAAGAGCTTGACACCTTTTAACAAAGCCCAAATATTATCAAGTCTGGAAGGGAGCTGTTACTGTATCATGCCAGTTCCCTGCTGCTAGTAAACCTATGTTCATCCAATTTCCATCATACTTACCCCTGGTCTGGTAACCATACTCCCTCGCACAGCCCATTGTTGCCTGGCATCTGCAGAAGACCTATCAATATGTATAAACATTTTAAACACTACTTTGTATAGACCATATCTTCCCACATACAGCACACCCTGAAATAAAATAAATGCCTTGTTTTTGAAAGGCAGAATGAAGAAAAAAAGGTGTTTCTTTGTAATACCTAAGCAGTAGCTAAGGAGTTGAGCCTGCTCATTTTTCTCCTCCCTGTGCTTCCATGGAGATTTTACTTTATTGTTTGCCAAGTAAGCAGCAGGAACTATTCTTACCATATTGCTTTCATATGGCCTACACCAAAATTTCCCACAGCTGGTTCTTAGAAAGAAAAGGTGTGTTGTGTATGAGGAAAAAATATAATGAATAGCAACAGTTCTCTATTACTGGGGGCCAGGTTTCTGCTACAGGTAACAGGGGAACGAAATAAAGTTCAGCATCTTGCCAGTTTAACACAAGTGCTTGCTTGCTTACTCTCTATGTATGCATTAACACGTGCAATTAATTTGAAGCAATAAACTCTGGAGCAGTTTGAGCCAGAATAAACTACTCCTGGGTGCAGCATCTACACATATGCATAGGATAGCAGCAATCTGAGGCAGGGTGGCGCAGTTTACACTAGTGCCAGGGACATGGGGGTGGCATCAGGCCGCAGAAGGGCTGGCTGGGGCACGAGGGTGCTGAAAGCGCAGAGCCATGTGGCTAGGCAGCAGGCAGGAGTCTGGCTCCCATGCTGGCTTAGCTGACCAGTTGCAGTTTATGCCTATGGTCAGTGTCTACAGGTGTTTAATCACAGTTAATTACCTCACTGTAAGTTAGTACTGTCCCCAACCCCCAACAGTACTATCTTACAGTGGTGTTAATTAGTTTACTGCAGCCTAATAGCATCACGCATGTAGACAATGTTTTACTCTGCAGCTAATTAGTCTACTCCACAGTTAAGCGTATGTGTAGTATTTATCTGTCCTGTCCCAAAGGGACACTGGATCACAGTTTTCTGTTGAAAAAGTCAAACAGGATAGTTTGCTTCAGCCAAGGGAGAAAACATACATCTATGCTGCAAAACACTTCTTGTCATAAGCATAATCCTCCCATTTAAAGCTGGCAATTTAGTTTCCCGGCTCCTTGGTCTGGTCCTCAGAGCCTCTCGTTCCTGTTTCCAGCCTAAGTAGGGAGGGGAGAAAGTTATCCCTCAGCTGGTCTTCTCCCAGCCTCACCTTTCTATCATCTCTCTTGTAAGCCCCTCATTCATCCCTTCTTTGCCTGTTTTCATATATGACATATTACATATATGTAATACTCATGTTGCCCCTCCACAAACATGTAAAGGTGCTTTTTTCAGCAAGGCCAACAAAACAAACATGGTAGAATTGAGTCCGCCATTCTGGAGGTTTGTTGAACAAAACAAAAATTGGGAATGCTGGTAGAAAACAAACAGAAAGGGTTTTTTGTGGGGAGAGGGGTTAAGTAGCATGGGTAAGATCCTCCACTTATGTAAACTCTTAGCTATGACAATTTTGACCATTTGAGAATTGGGCTTCACAGCTTTAGAATTCCTTTCTTGATTTCCCCCCTTCGTCCAACCCGCAAGGTTTCAAGAAAATCTGTCTCCTATGATGAGATGTGGCATGTAATGTGTTTAGGGATTTTAATAGAAAAGTTTGGTCAGGGTGGGAGGATGAATTTTAGGGTTATAGTAAGAAGCTACCTTTAACTCTGTGTTGCAAACATTCCACAAAGACCAGTTACGACCAATTGAATTGAGGAAATGTTCCAACACGTGAAGCAGAACCAGACAGTGGAATTTTTCAGTGATTCTCTGAAAGAATGAGAAAAACCCAGATACAGGGAGACCATTTTGACCGTTTTGAAAAGCAGCTGCCTAACATGTCAGCCAGTTCCTCATGTTTCTGTGGACATGTTGTGAAGTGACCTATCAGGACTTCCTAATAAATACCTAATTTGCATGTGTGGATAGAAGATCTGCATAGGCAGCTGTCTATAGAGCTGTGCAAAATTGTTCTGGATTCCATCTGAAACCTTAAATTGTTCCCAGGCTGTATCAGGCCATGGCACTGGAATTGCTGAAGGATTTGCAGACTTCATTAAGGGTGGGCAAAGTTTGGAGTTTATAAGTAAGATTATACTGGAGCTAAGTAAGATTCCCTGGGTTTCTGGTATACATCACAACAATTTCCCACTGGCCTATACAAAGCTATTGTGTAGGTATAACTGGACTTCTTTCCATCAGCCCCTTCCAGGCCCTTTAATTAATAGCAATGGGTAAATTGCAAAAGTGCCAGCACTGAGATATTAAATCTTGAAGTCTAGATGCTTACCCTAGCCTCTTGGGACTGCTACACAGCTGGGATAGAAATCTTATTGGCATTGGCTCTGGTGAGATGACTGGGACTTGCTCACTGGCTGGATACAACACTTGAACATCTTATCTCATGATACATTCTGGCATTTTTGCTTCCAGTCCCATCCAGAACCAGGACGTGCAGATGCAACACAGCAGGAACAGATGTGTCCTCTTTGCACAAAAGTTATGCAAACATTTCTGAACCTCAGATAGGTTCAAGGCTTAGGGCTCAACTTGAGTTCTGAGGATAGATGTGGGCATCTGTATTTCCAGATCTGAACCTGTCCTGTGACCACGGGTCTTCAACCCTGGGGTGTTTGTTTGGCCCATCACAGAGAAATAAAAGTTTATTGAAGTTTACATCTGGCCCCAAATTTCAACTGAGCTCAAAATACAAATCCAAGCACTAGTTTTATCCATATCTCCATTCCAATCTGTGTGTTTGGGTCCAAAGATAATGAGCTGCAAAATGCAACTCTTTTCCAAAGTTCAGATTTAGTCTGAGCTGAGGTTTTGGTAAGATCCACCTCTTGTTTTGAGCAAAGATTCAGGCTGCTTCCTATTTATTCTGAACTTGGTCCCTTAATCCTTGTTTCTAATGTGACCTGGCACAGGATTCAACATTGTGGTAGACATTTTCATATGTTATTTTTCCAGCAGCTGTTCCATATTTTGAGCATAAAATCACCATTTTCCCTTCAGCCCTCCTGTTGCTTTTGGATGGGTGTATGTGGAGGTGCAATACAATTCCAGCACAGAGAAGGAAAAGACAGTAGGGTTTTTTGTATGCACCACAAAAAAAGATGTAAGGAGTTAACAGTCCTACAGTCTCCATTTGTAACTCAAAGGCAGAAAAGTTTTACCCCACACTTCTAATGTAAGGAGGAATGGAAAAATAAACAGCTGCTGCTTTCCCATGTTGAATCAGGAGCTTTTAATTCTTCCATTAATACTCACTGTTAAAAAAAAAAAAAAAGAGCAACTCAGTTTATTGGATCTGTCGAGAAGGGCCAGACAAAACTCAGTGTCCTGTCCCAGCATCCATTGAATCATGATTTTTTGGACATTAGGAATGGATCCTTTGGTGATGATTGTAATTGTGGTTGTTCCGAAACCCTGGTGAGAAGCATGGACACTGCAATTGAGGAAGTTTTAAGGGAGGCATATGTTACTGCCATGTATGCTTAAGGCAAGAGTCTTATTTCAAGGTAGTATTGAGTAGGATTTACTTGGCTGAAGATGGCTTTGTGTGTGTTCTCTACCACTCCCTCCAGAAGTCAGTAGACTCACTGGGTAGGGCAAGCCAAAATAATCTCTTGTGGGATTAATTTCAAGGCTGTTTTTCCCAGAATTTAAGAATGTGAAGGAAGTGGAAATGTGAACCCTTGACTCTTTTGCATATGCATCGATGCTCAGACCTCCACAGGCCCCAGGGAAAGACCTGGCAGCTGATCCAAAGCCTACTGAAGTCAGTGGGAGTGTGCCCATGTTTAAAAACCAGAACAACAGGTGCTCCAGAAGATAAACTTGCTTTCTGGGCATGATCAAGGCTTCCCTGAGTCCTGGCAATCTTTAGTGGCTCAAATGGTCCTTGGATCTTGGCACAGTGTAGGAGATGGAATGAATGAAATGGTTTTGATGCTTGAAGGAGGATGTTTGCTCTTGAGAGAGAGAAGTTATGCTCAGGACCTGTCCTGGAACAAAGAAGCGATACCCCTACCATCTTTTCTACTAAATAATCTCTCTAAGGACATGCTTGCTAGAGGAGTTTACCTGCTATCTGTGGTAATTCAGGCAAAGACAGTGCCTTTGTAACGTAGCAGGATAGGCACAGAATAAAGACTCATGAAGTTTGAATTCACAAAGGTGATATGTGACACCTGACAGTAAGGCTCAGTGGGTCAAGTGGATGCTTCTGCCTGAAGCAGTGTTCCCTCTAAATTGTTTGGTCCTGCACCTACATCCTAGTATCTTGATGCACTTGTGAGGGGCAAAATTTAAACTTGGGTGCTTAAAGTTAGATATCTGATCCCTATGAGGTCTTCACGTAAATGCAGGTAATGGACAGTTCCCCTTGATTTCAGAAGTAGCTGTGAGGGTTTGGCACATCTCAGAAAACCAAGCTGTAATTTTAAATGTTTAAATATGGGTAATCAGACATGGAGATGTTTAGCTATGCAGTCTGCATTCTAATACCATATCCCTAAAGCCCCACAAGCCAGACAGGGTGAGGCTGGGATGCAGAAAGAAACTTTAATCTGGAAGCTTCCTAATTTTGGATGGTGGAAATCAGAACATAATTTTAAATGTAGGATTTTCTTTAAAGTTTTTATATAATGGGTGGGAGGGGAGGGCATGAAAGAGCATGCCTCCTCCCCTTTGCCCTGAATCACTGTTCTTGTTATGCTGAAGGCAAGCTTATGGAAATACTGGGGCTCAGTAATTATACTTTAACTCTCTGTCAAGGATAATTTCATTCAGGGCGTATAGTAATAAAACTGCCTTTTACTTGTCCTTGGTTTCAATCCAGGATCTTTCAAGTTGAAACTCTGTTTTGCTCTAGGATGCCTTATTAGCAGTTTCCCTATCAGACCAATCTGCCCCCTTCTATGCTTCCCAGAGAGCTCTGGCCCTCAAGTGACAAGAAATAGGCAAGTCTGATCACTGCTTTCTTTGTTCTACAGGTGATAATGAAGAATGTGCTTCTCCTACTCACGCTAGTGATGATGTCACCTTCTGCCTCTTCTGTAAGTAAAATGACCTTATTCTCAGTGACCACAACTTTTGAGATGCAGTGAGACATGCTATAGCATTTTGGCAGACAATATTTTTTGGAGAAAACTTGAGGTGGAGTCTGAATAAAACTTGTGACGTGATGATATTCTACTATATTATATATAGAGCTGGAGCTTACACTCAACTGACATACATATGATATGTTGTCCATGCCTCCATGGGCCCCATGGATGGATCTAGGATTTTGTAAAGTGGGGTGCAGATGTTGTGCTGCATCATCACATATACAACATATATTGTAACAAGTTAAAAAAAATGAAAGCTTTACTAATAAGGCAGTGGCCTAAGGCTATATCATTCAGTTTAAGATAGAAGCAAGAACAAATATAACTTCATTGGAATGTATATTAATGTGTTAGATCATACATTATGTATTAAAAACCACAACAAACTAGGCCAAGAATAATCAAAAGATGTTGTTTCATTAGTTTTATAGTTATTGGAATTCAATATACATCTTTTTTCAGTTTCATAAAGCAAAATCTAGCTTTTTTGAGTATCTTGAGAGTGCATCCAATACTTCAGTGAAAGTTATTCCCATGCTTGCGTTAAGATTCACCTGAGTTAATAGTTCCACATCTGGCTTAATGTTTTTTGCTAGAGTCAAAACCAGTCTGCAGGGCTGTGAAATAGGAGTTACATTACTAGGAGCAGCTAGCGGGCAGCACAATTGAAAAATAAAGGATAGCTTGATTAGTGGAACATCAAAAGATTATAAAGGAGAGAGTGTTATTAACACCCGTGGAATGAAGAGGTTAGAAGGAATCAGGCAGCGGTTCCCAACCTCGGGTCATGACCCAAATGAGGGTCACAGGGGCAATGCTGGTGGCGCTGCACACAAGACAAGCTGCACCATGTGCCAGGAGCTCCCCTGCCCCTGGGCCGCTGCCACTGCCACACTCCACTTCCAGCAGCAGGTCGTGGGGAAAAAAAGGTTGGGAACCGCTGAGGTAGAGTATAATGAGCCATGAAATCAATTCACTCCCTGATTGCTGTCTAGATAAAAATGCTGCTACCACTGCTACAACCTACACCCCTGCTACCACTGCCAGGCATTTGTTTTTAAACTTTGAGTGTAGCAGAAATCAAAGAAAGGTGCAACTGCACCACTGCATCCTGCCTGGATCCATGTTCCCATGCACACTGTCGTATACACACTGACAATTTAAGAGGGATCAGAAGTTCCGTGAGACTAAGCAATCATGAGAGATGTTCAGTCTCAGTGTTATCATCAGCAGAGCAAGAACTCACAATTTTTTGCTCCACAGTGACTGACCACAGTGGGAGATCATCATGGTTTAACTTTTTAATGTCCAGTAGAGGACAATGGTGCACATGCAAACTAGTCAGTGCTTTAGAAAATGCATAACTAGCTGGAGGTATACAATCTCTCTTCCTGCTGCTCATACAGTTGACTTAAACCAGGTATTCTTGGAAGAGACACAAAAGGCTCTTACCAAAAAAGGAACATATCACATTATTGCATGCAACTGTGATATGGGTCAATTGCAGGTCAACCCTTCAGACAGATTCTTTCTAATATTAGAGACTGTATCCTGCAGGCAGTGACTTCTTTCAGGAGTATGTATAATGGATGGGAATGACGATTCTTTACTTGGGAAAAGAAAGTCTTACAGCTTGGCCTTTAAATGTCTCTGTTGTGGGAGACCTACCCTGGACACTGAAGCAGTCCCACTGGGGAAGTGTCAAGGAGGTGCAGTTTCAGAACCAGGAGAGGAATGGAAGCACCAATCGTAATCTGTCCCTTTAGGTCATTCCTAGCTCCTTTCATGTTCCATCTGCCATGGTATGCCTATGGTGACCAGGAGGTGTTATGACTTTTGTTTGTCTGTTATGGCATTAAAAATGCCCCCCCTGCTTGCCTGCCATTTGTGACGCCATCCTGTCCAGAGATCAGTGAGAATTTCTAAATAACTGAACTGCAAGGTGCATTTAAATTTTGTGCAGGCTGAACAGACTTAGTCTAAGCTATTGTACCTAAAAGAACTGGGACTCTGTGATTCTTTCTGAAGGGAGGACTAGAGTAGCCCTTGCTGCCTAGACATACTCGGTTGTTCTGGTTCACCCTCAAGCAAGCTACAGGTAAAGAGAACCCAATGAGGTGAGGCATCAGCATTTGCAGAAGGACAGTGGGGCAGTGTGGCCACACCAGAAGATAGGTTGCTGATACAGGCGGACCTGGACAGGCTAGGGAGTTCGGCAGACCAGAACCAGATGAAGTTTAACACTTCCAAGTGTAAGGTGCTCCATCTGGGGGCAAATAACCTTCAACATACATACAGGCTTGGAGGTGACAGCCTGACTTGCACCACAGCTGAAAGGTGGTAATGACTGACCATCACATGAACTTGAGCTGTCAGTGCGATGCGGTGCCCAGCAGGGCAAACAACACGCTGGCATGCATCAATTGATGCATCTCCTGTAAAACTAAGGAAGTGATGCTCCTGCTGTACTCAGCACTGGTGAGACCGCAGATGGAGTACTGCATCCAGTTCTGAGCACCGCACTTCAATAAGGCTGTGGAAAAACTTGAGAGGGTCCAGAGAAGGGCCACCCGTATGATCAGGGACTTGCAAGGCAAGCCGTATGAGGAAAGGCTGAGGGACCTGGGCCTCTTTAGCCTAAAGAAGAGAAGGTTGAGAGGGGACTTGATAGCAACTTACCGCTATATCAGAGGAGTGCATCAGGAGCTCAGTGAACAATTGTTCACTAGCATACCCCTGGGGAAGTCTAAGACTAATGGATTTATATCCCAAACTCCTGGAAGGCCACTTCTGGCTTAATACCAGGAAAAACTCCTTCACAGTCAGTGTGTCCAGACTGGCATAAACTCCCTCCAGTGGTGGTGCAGTCACCTACCCTGGAGGTTTTCAAGAGGAGACTGGACAGTCACCTCTCTGGGGTCATTTGACCCCAGTTGTCTTCATGCCTAGTGCAGGGTGGCTGGACCCGATGATCTATGAGGTCTCTTCCAGCCCCTACCAATCTGTGAATCTATGAACAAGCCACTTTTCAACCTTGTTTGAATGAATGCAAGCCTGCTGACCATTGTACTCCAAAGGCGTATCTACACTGCTTCCACAGTCCTCTGGAAAAGGACCTCCAAGAGGCACACTCGGGCTCCGTGCTCCTACACTCCATGTTCCAAGCCCAGAAAGGAGCCAGTAAGGCTGCCCTAAGTCATCCCCCCATTGCTGTTCTCAAGACCTCTATCTTTGGTGTGTTTGAGAGTGCCAGCAGGGCTTGCTTTTGTGGCAGAATCATTGCTTCTACTTCATCCAGTGTTGATGTTCAAGTGGCAGTTACTCCCCACCCTGCACCCAGTCTCTGCTCCCTGCTTTCCCCCCAACCCTTGCTCTATGCTGGCAGGCTCCATTGCACTGCAGCCTAGTCACTGAGCACGGCCCCAGATTGGCCCCACAGGAATAGTGCATAGCCTGCATGGCTGCTATGGGGGCTGGGCTGGGGCTGGACTCACTCAGTGCCCCATGCCCCAGGCTAGAATGGGGATGGAGTCTGTTGGCATGGAGCAGTGAATGGTGAGGCTGCAGCTGGAGCAGAGAACAGAGGCTGGGGGGTAGGAGGAAGTGGGAAGCAGAGGCTGGCGGAGCGGGGCGGGGCAGGGCAGGGCAGAGGTGAAGGGAGAAGGAGGGGTCTGAGGCTGCAGGGGGGGGAAACAGGGCGGGGGCAGAGGTGTCAGAGGGACAGGCACAGGCAAGGGGCAAGCTGCTTGACCTCCCTACACCACCTGCCCCCCTGCTTTGGTGGGGGGGATGAATTAAAGACTGTCCTCCAATAATTAGATTCTATACATGGAAAATTATAACAAATTTATACATTTTCCATGTATAGAATCTAATTATTGGGGGGTCATTTTAACTTCAGGGTCATCTTATGTTATGGTAAATATTATAACTCAAATGTGGAAATTTTAGCTCGTATGAATGGTACCTCAGGCATGGAAATAACTTTCAGTGAAGCATTGGATGCATTGTCAAGATGCTCAAGAAGGCTAGATTTTGATTTATGAATCTGAAAAAATAGATGTATCCTTAATTCTAATGACTACAGGACTAATGAAACAACATCTTTTGATTATTTTGGTCTAGTTTTGTTGTGTTTCTATATTCAATACATGATATAGCAAATTAATGCACATTTCAATAAAGTTACTTGTTTTTCCTTCAATCTTAAACTGAATAATATAGCCCTGGGCCCTTAGCTTATTACTAAATCTTTTTAACTGGAGAAAAATATGCGTTCTGTTGTATGTGATGAGGCACTACACCATCTGCACCCCTCTCTGGCCATGTATGTGTCCATACCCAAGGTTAAGCTATTTCCTAGCAGGTGCCACAAGATTACTCCTTTTGAAGGGAGGGAGCTTGTTGGAAAGCTACATCAGAAAATAAATTAACATCTTCCCATATCTGGCCTGTGGTGCTAGCCAGACTTTTCAGGAGGTAACTCTCCCCAAAGCTAAACCCATTTTTACTGCTATGTGATTAATCATATTTTGCCTCTTGGAATTTGTTTTCATATTTAACATTTGCCACAAGTGACATGCATCAGCCTCTACCTTGTTTAAATTAATATTACTATGTCATTTGCCAGTCTTTGGTGGAATTAATCCAGGTATGGAAGATGAGGGCTTCTACAGGTCAGGACTGAGGTATGTTGACAAAGTTGCCAGGGGAGCCAGAAGAGTAGTAGAAGTGTTGACAGGTTGGGCTTGATATTAACCTGCAGAGCTATGCAGGGAATCTGAGGGCTGGTGCAGCAGGGGCATTCAAGTCAGCAAAGGAGTCCATGAGCAGGGGACTATGTAGGGGTTTAAGAAATAGCCCATTGGAAGTGCACTGAAAGATCTGTACGAGAGAAGCCGGTACTATCCTTGTCTCTTGTGTTTTCATGAATACTTAAATTAACCAGAATCATTCCCCTGCCTTCTACCATAGTCCCTGGAACCGAGCCTGTAAGTCCTGCTGTGCCCCCTGAGTGCTGATTGCTACAATTCCTCAGCTGAATGGGTCAATGGCAGGCTCGCAACAGAAGGCCTTATGGCATAATGGCTCAGCAGTATGAGGAGGAAGATGCATATAGAGTTGTGGATTAGATCCACTTTTCAAGTAGCTTTGAAGGCCAACCCGCTTGGTTGGAGGGCAGCAGGGCAGGCCCTATGAGGAGAGGCTGAGGGACCTGAACCTGTTCAGCCTCAGCAAACGGAGGCTGAAGGGAGATTTGGTGGCTGCCTACAAACTTGTTAGGGGGGATCAGCAGCAAATAGGAAGAGCCCTATTCTCCCCAGCAGCACCTGGGGTGACAAGGAACAATGGCCAGAAGCTGCTAGAGAATAGGTTCAGGTTAGAGATTAGGAGGTACTATGTCACTGTCAGGGTAGCTAGGATCTGGAACCAACTTCCTAGGGAAGTGGTGCTCGCTCCTACTTTGGGTAAATTCAAAAAGAGGTTGGATGAACACCTGTCTGGGGTCATGTGATCCCGGTGTGTGCTCCAACCAGTGGCGGGGGGTTAGACTAGATGATCTATTCAGGTCCCTTCTGACCTCTAACTACTATGAAACTATGAATGTTCTGGAAAAGTCAGCTGATTTAGACTTGCATTACACATAACTGATCTTAGGTTACATTTAGGGTGACCACCATTTCCAAATTGGAAGGCGGCACAGCCGGAGCAGAGCTGAGCAGAGCCTGTTGGGGGTTGGGGTGGAGGTGGACATGGACTGCCCGCTGCAGGTTCAGGGCTCCCCACCCTGCTGCCCCTGGGAGCCTTATGCCAGCTACATCACCATGGCGAGGCACCCCCTTCCCGCTTGGTAGCAACAAGGGACACAACTTTGTGCTGATGCCACCAGGCAGGCAGGGGGTGCCTCCCATGGTGATGTGCCTGGCACAAGACTCCCAGAGGCAGGACAGCTGGGCAGGGAGCTCCAAGCTCACATCCTCCCCTGAAATCTGGGGGGCACATGCCCCCCCCGCCCTGTCTCCCCCTCCCGCATTGCACGCAGCAGTGGGGAGCTTCCCCTCCCTGCCCCCAGTTCAAGCCACCTGTGGCTCCAACCAATTCCCCAGCTGGGTCCTGCAGCCACTCATTCCTGCCCTGGGCTCCCTGCACTGTCTCAGCTGGGTAGCACCCCCAGTCCCAGCCACCAACCCTGCCCCACTCTCTCCCTCACTGTGGGGGCCTCAATCTGGCTCCCCCATAGACTTACCTGCAGGAAGCTGGGAGAGCTGCTCTCCCCTACTGCCTGGGGCCGTGTTGCTAGCCATGTGCATGTGCACGCGTGCACACATGCACGCGGAGCCCCCAGAGTCCTGCTCCCCACAGGCCCTTGCAGGCTGGAAGTCTACCAGCTTGCAAGGGGAAACCCACTATTTCCCCTGTTTTTCTGCAGTGAGCAGAAAATCCAGGTCCCTGCATGACACTACAAATCCTGAAGAAATGCTGTCCTGGGGTCATGCAGCCCAGGACTGGGACTTCACATTCCCATTTCAGGACTGTCCCACCCAGTTAGGGATGGTTGGTCACACTAGTTACATTCATGGTCAGCATCTGTCAACACAGAAATCAAAGGAAAGTTTGGCCACTGGTCCTGGTGGAAACAGGTTGGGTCCAAGGGGGCTGAGATGTGAAGGTGTCAAACAAACCCACTGAGCTCCCTGTGACAAAGTATGATCTGTTGGCGACTGAAGTCACCCCAGTACCTTTGGGTGGTAGGAGAAATTCCAGGCAATACTCAGACAGACAGCATACATCTTTCAGGGCTGACTGAGACTGCCTCCATGGGATAACGTTGCCTGAACATGTTAGTGCTTCCCACTTAACTGGAGCAGGAGAGGGTGGGCCTGGAAACAATGAAGAGTTGTAACAATAATGCAAATACAGCAATAGAGATGGTGTGAGCTGCAGGCAGGGGTGTGTGTGTGTGTACATGTGTTGCACAAATGGCTAGTTTCGTGCCCCTGGAGGCTTGTCCAATCCACCCCTAGGAGAGAGTCACACACACAGGCTGGGTCCAAGTTCAGATTTATTGTTTGCAAACAAGTTTGACAAGGGAGCTTAATTTATTCAAATCCGTGTCGACCCCAAACAGAGTCTGGGGTTCCTTTTTATAGCTAACATAAACAAAAGATTCTAACGTGTCGCTTAATTATTGGCAGCCCAAGTATTACGTCTTACAACATATGTCTAGCAGGTATATGTTCTATGACGGTTTATATACATGTCTCATTTATATCTTAAATCTCCTCCCTGGGGCCATCCTTAAGTCCATTTCGGTCATTCTTCGGTCAAGGTCTGAGTTCTTCACATCAGCATCTTTCCCTGTCCCTCTTCTCTTATCTCTCGTAAGGAGTTATTTGTTGCATCTGTTCCTGGCTATGTCTGCAGAAGTCTAGTGCTACTCGTAAATCTATCATTGGCCTACATACCTTAGCAGAAGCAAGTGTGATAATATGCAGAAGCAATTATGTAGTGAAACTAAACAGTTCTCAGTTGTGAAGCCTTTGTGTAGGGAGATGAGACATTTTTATCACACAGCTGCTATACAAACGTTATTGCAAAATCATAATGACTGGATTATAACATATTTTTACCACAACTCTCCCCCCTCAAGACGCTTTCTAACTCTAATTTTAATAATTTTCAGCTATGGCTAACTTCTGATAATGCACAAACATCTCTTGGTTGACGACTGACTGTGCTGTTCGTGTCACAAGAGCCATGATGCAGGGTATAATACAGGGAAGCAAACAAAGTATTAATATTAGCAGACAAAAGATTAAGAACGCTCCCCTTAACCATCCAAAATTAGGGAGCCAGGATGTAAACAAATCAAAATTCCACCCGTTCCATGTTTGGACTGGGACATGTGCTACCTCCTGTATTTCATCCGCTAAGGCCTTTATCAATTCACCGTTATCATCAATTTCAACACAACAATTTGATAAATTCAACTTCCTGCACACCCCCCCTTCACTTGCAAGTAAGTAGTCAAGAGCTAAGCGGTTTTGCAGTACCGTAGTACGTAGTTGAGTGAGTTGGTTGCCAATCAGACGCAGGGCTGCGGCAGTTTTATTGGTAACAATTTCTACTACGGCCTGGAGTCTAATAATTCGATTTGTCAAATATGTGGGCTCTCTCCCAACCACGTTTGGCTCCCAAGTTGCTGGACCATAGTACTGAATGATTCTCTCTGCTGGCCACTCATCATTTTTCCACTTTTGGCCTCCCCCTGCTGCAATGCCCTCAAAAGAAACATCAGTATTGCGTTTGGCTCGATGA
>NW_005842440.1:155647-165184 GCF_000455745.1 Alligator sinensis | reverse complement strand
TCCAATCCACCTCTAGGAGAGAGTCTCACACACAGGCTGGGGCCAATTTTCGATTTATTGTTTGCAAACAAGTTCGACAAGGGAGCTTAATTTACTCAAATCCGTGTCGACTCCAAACAGAGTCTGGGGTTCCTTTTTATAGCTAACATAAACAAAAGATTCTAACGTGTCGCGTAATTATTGGCAGCCCAAGTATTGCGTCTTACAACATATGTCTAGCAGGTATAGGTTCTATGACGGTTTACATACATGTCTCATTTATATCTTAAATCTCCTCCCTGGGGCTGTCCTTAAGTCCATTTCGGTCATTCTTTGGTCAAGGTCTGAGTTCTTCACATCAGCATCTTTCCCTGTCCCTCTTCTCTTATCTCTCGTAAGGAGTTATTTGTTGCATCTGTTCCTGGCTATGTCTGCAGAAGTCTAGTGCTACTCGTAAATCTATCATTGGCCTACATACCTTAGCAGAAGCAAGTGTGATAATATGCAGAAGCAATTATGTAGTGAAACTAAACAGTTCTCAGTTGTGAAGCCTTTGTGTAGGGAGATGAGACATTTTTATCACACAGCTGCTATACAAACGTTATTGCAAAATCATAATGACTAGATTATAACATATTTTTACCACACGTGTGTTCCTGCTTGCAAGCTGAATTCCCTTAAATTAATGTAATTGAAAAGTATTTCCCGCTGGCTACTATTCTTCATCTCTTCCTGCTTTGTATCTCTGCTTTTAGCTGGGAGTAGTTGGACTTATTTCTTTTACTGTTACCAGTGCTTGGCCAGGGAAAGCAGAAGGTAACTGTTAAGTGGGAAAGGTGCCAGGAGGGTGATCATTGCAAGGGACAGTTGAGAATGCTGTCTTCACCTGGCTGTCTTATATTCATGGCCAGAATGAGCATTAGATAAAACTGCTATCTGCAATATATGCAGGCAGACCTGGGGGAGGTGGGAAGTAAGTGTAGAAGATAGACTCCTGCCTTTAGTACCAGCTGGCTGCTGTGGGTCTCTCCTTATGCTCCAGCATCAGTGGGACTTGCTGCTTCAGATACTGTCTCCCTGTTTTGCAAGGCAGAACATGGAGAAGCTGGTACCAGGCAGAACTTGCAGAGTCTCTCTCTCTCTCTCTCTCCTCCCAAGCTGAAAAGGCACTGGAGAGCCCATAGAAAGATCCCAGGAGGAGCCTAGGCAAGTTACCAGCACTGCCTCTGTTACTGTTATTACAGTACTGCCTAGGAACTGCAACTGAGGAGAGTCTCGCTGTGCTTGTGGCTATTCAGATGAGGGATATAAAGATAACAGTTCCTCCACCAAAGTTTACATGCCAAATGTTGGATTTGGCAAGGCAGAGGGTACACAGCAGGAGTAGAATTTAAAACCATCCTCATTGTATGCAATTCTTTTGACTGCTTTTACATTAAATTGGGACCAGTGAAAGTAAGAGCCTGGGTTAAAATTTAGGCATTTATATCAATGCCTACATTTTAATACTGTTTAAGGTAAAGTAAGATGGCATGAAATGTCCAACTCCTTTCCACACCGTGCTTTCCACATCACTAATGCAGATAGTGGCACTATTGGCAATTCAGAGTAGATTTTCCTCATGTGCAGAAGGACAGGGATTTTCACTCTTCGAAGATCTGGCATATTAAAATGCTTCCTCCTTGGCTATGGCAATTTTATTCACTATGCTTTAGAGTTTTGCATGCCTGATTTTCAGCCAAGACTCCCCTGCTTTCCACTTCTGCAAGTGTAATTTTGTACCTGCATATAACTGCACTCTACAGTGTTTGCACCTTCACTTCCTTTTGGGCCACACTGCAAATGTGTTACATACCCTGATAAGCAGTTACCCACCATGACAGGCGATTGAAACTGGAAGGACTTTTCCATCACGGTTCAGGGGAAGGCCTTTCATGATTTGTAGGTACAAGTGAGTAGTCGGATGATATCTTTCTACTCGCATTTCCCCCCCGCAGTAAACTGTAAGTGTTCCCAAAAAGGGGGCTGGTTTGATATCTTGTAGAAATTCTGCCCAATATGTATGGATGTAGAGACAAGTCCTGTCACTGGCATCCCTACCTCCAAAATGTATATCTTAATGTTCTCTTCTTTCATATGGTGCTCTTCTGTGCCATGTTGTGATTCATTTCTTGCTTTAAGTCTTCTCTCTGCTTTTCCCTAATTGTTCCTGCTTTGCTCAAATGCATTTCTTTAATGGCTTATTTATTATTCAAAATAATAATACTTAGCACATTTCAGCTTCAAAACTCCTTATAAGCAAGCTGTGCCTCAGAGGCAAGATCAATAAGAAGTTAAGATGAAATACCAGAAATTATTAATTTCCCCCTGTGCAGAGGGTGGTCGTTTTTCTTTCGTTGTCTTTTAGATAGTACAGATTCATTTTACTTTTCATTTGTTTATTTTAGGTTAATGGTACAGTGAGTTATATTTCCAAGATAAAACTATCAATATATTTGGATAATTGCATTTGTTGTATATTTACGACATAGGCCTGAGCAGCCAGCCCTTCCTACAAATCAATAAAGACCAAATGCTTAGCATCTTGAAGGACTGAGCCACTCAGTCATTCAGGAAAATAACATGCAGATTATTATTACTCCTTAGATCACTGCACTTCCCAAAACATGCCAAGTGCTTTCTAAGTACAAAGAAGGAAACCATGGTCTTTGCCCCAAGGAGAGAAACTTCCTGTTTTGGAGATGCGTCCAGTACAGCATTTTTTCTTACTGATAACTTTATTATTTCTCAATGAATAGTTATTGAAACTTAGCAGAGTCTCGTTTCTTCTTTTTGAGGATTCCCTGCTGGTCAGGGATGGATTTGCACAACAAAGCTATTATGAAATAAACTGTGAGCAAAACTGAAAGATAAGAACATTTAAAAATATTAATACATTTTTTCTGCTCATAATTAGATACCTTAACAATGGCCAAATGGGAACTTTTTCTCTTGAGTAGAACTCAAGTGTATATCAATACAGAGATAAACTTCATACAAAGAACTGTTGGGAAACCCCAGATAAGAGACTTATCAAACAGCAGCATGCAGAGTTTCCTGGGAAATGTGAAGTAAAATTAACCATAAACACTAAGTCATGGTATATTATAGTAGGCCTTGGCTATGATTACATTTTTATGTTACAGATGTTCTACATTCATAATCTGATAGTGAGAATTAGGGAACTATTTTACTCATATCACTGAAGTCAGTGGTCCTCATTTTGTGCAGACTCTTGCAGCCAGCAGTTCAACACAGGGGCACTTTTCAGCTTCTGTGCTTGTAATAAGCTTATGTACACAAGCCAGCAAAATTTGTTTCAGACTAGAATGGAGTATAGTAATTGGATTATTGGATTCAGTGAATGTCAGCAATGTCAATTCTGACTCATGTACCATCTTTTTAAGGAGTTTTTCCAAGAAAGGTATTTCAAGACAAATTGCCAAAGGAGCTTAAAAATAGAACTGATTAAAATCAGTCCTAAGTTCAGTACTTTGGAAAACTTAGATTTGATCCAAAGCATTTGTATCCAAAGCATTTCCCAGCTAATGGGAACCTTTTCACTGCCTTCAAATGACTTTGGGACAGGCCTTGGAAAGTAAGGTTTAGAACGGAAGTGCTTTCTTAACCATAAAGTGATACTGTATTTACTGCGCCTTTTTTTCCAGTGGGAATTTTGTGCCTGGTATCTAAAAATAGACGCTTTGATAATCATAATGGGGAGCTGATTTGTTAACATTCAGTAACCTTTTGATGATATTTGTTAGGTTAAGTAATAAATGGAACAGGAGCAATATGTGAAGATTGTCAACATCTCTCTGCTCCATGACTTTAAATTAATGAAAGGGATTTTAAGGGCCTTTTCACCCCTGTATCTGAGACAATGCATTTCAGGATCCAGGCTGGTTTCAGATTGTGACATAGTTATGGCGATCAAGGTGTTGTTGTTGATTGGACCAAGTCTAGCTTCTGACAGAATTTAAAAACTGGAATGTCTCTGATAAATCTATCTGCCATTTACACCATGGTACAACATGCTACTGCTCAGGGCATCAAGGGTCATCAATTAATGTAGCATTTCATAATGCCTGGCCACAATGTTGAGCAATTGTAAATACAGTGCCCTCTTGAATGGGCAGATCATCAAGCAAGGATCATTAATCTTGGTCTGTTTTGGAAATGTGAAGTGGCTTCTTCACTGTTCCACATCTATTTTAGTGACTTACTGGATACAGGTTTGCTTAAGTTAATTTGTGCCAGTCATTTCAGCCTTGCAGTACAAGGAAAGGCCTCATTATCACCAGCAACACCCTCACCACTTATCTCAAGACAATAGCAGAATACTTTTGCTATTGAGAGTCCTACCCAAAGCTTCCAAATCCCTGGTTGACACTCTTTTTCTTAAAAAACAAAGCTGCCAAGGAACCACTTGGGGTCAAATTGTACAGTCAAGAGTCCCCCAGAAATGAACCATATTTAAAGAACTTGGGTGTAACCTTGGACAGAAGCTTGAATTTCAAAGCTTATTTGACTATTAAGGCCTTTTAAAGACTGGTCCCTTCTGAAAATTCATGCACAACATGAGGTGCCACGTGCCAGCATACAAATGCTTCAAGCAGTGACTCAAGCACTGGTCTACTAGACCACTGAATGTTACACATCAGTCTGTAGACAGGCAACATTGGACCATATTTTTTTCAGCTTAATGCTGGGATAAGGAACATACTTGGAACATTAAAATTATTGCTTGTTCAATGGATGCCCACTCGGGTGCATATACCCCCACTCAGATTCTTTAGGGACACCCGTACAGCTTGTGAGGACCATCCAGCCATGATCTACAGGAACTTACTGATTCATGGGATATTAAGAACCTTATGAAGAAAAAACTGAAATTATGCCATCCAAACGTTTAATGTATCTTCATGCAATCATGAGGTTCCCTGGAAAAAAAAAATCAGGTCTATTAAAAAGTACTGCATCCAGTTTTGGGCTCCACAATTCAAAAAGGATGTGGAGAAGCTTGAGAGAGTCTAGAGAAGAGCCACGCACATGATCAGAGGTCAGGAAAGCAGACCTTACCATGACAGACTGAGAGCTATGGGACTCTTCAGCCTGGACAAGCGCAGGTTCAGGGGCGATCTGATGCCCACCTATAAGTTTATCAGGGGTGTCCACCAGGATTTGGGGGAACGTTTGTTCACCAGAGCGCCCCGAGGGACAACAAGGTCGAACGGTTATAAACTCCTGCAAGACCATTTCAGGCTGGACGTAAGGAAGAAATTCTTTATTGTCCAAGCCCCCAAGGTCTGGAATAGCCTGCCATCAGAGATGGTTCAAGCACCTACTTTGAACACCTTCAAGAGTAAATTGGATGCTTATCTTGCTGGGATCGTATAACCCTAGCTGACTTCCTGCCCCTGTGGCAGGGGGCTGGACTCGATCTTCCGAGGTCCCTTCCAGCCCTAATGTCTATGAAATCTATGAAAAAGATGAGGTCCCAAGCACATGCCTGATTGTTGACCCCACAAAAGAACTGCGAGGCTTCAACCCAATCCAGAAGCAGTGGTTCACATGGGATTGTTTTGGAACATTATGTGGCAGAAGTGACTCTCTCTTTCTTCTCAAGAAGATGAAAAACAATTCACACAGTGACTGAAAATAGCAGTCACAGTTTGTGGACCATGGTGTAAATGGGGGCTCGTTTTGATATGTCAGTGGCATCTCAGACCTACACCAGGTTACTTCTGAAACTGTCTGCTGGGCCACTAATCTGAACTTGGTTATTTGACCTTCACTGATCACCATTCTTCCTGTAAGAAAGAAGAAAGCCTGGCATTTGCCTGCACTGCCTCTTCTTGGAATACAGTTCTCTCTTTACTTATTTGTCTATTTCATCCCCTTAAGCTAGTAATTGGAAAGTCCACCAAGGGTCTTCTTCACCAGCATGTAGATACATTTTCTATCTTTTAGTTACCTTTCGGATCTTCTCCCCATGCTGTTTTGTTCCAAGAATTCTTCTGTTTGTATCCCAGTTGTTTGGCAGACTCCTTCAAGAGCTGTATGTTGGAATTATTCCCAGATACCTTGCCTTCAAGCTTATGTAGGCATCACTATTACACTAATTGATTACACTGAGTGTCATTATAAACAAAAGATGCCACAAATCAGCTGGCAAAAGCCCAGCTTCTGTAGGAGCCACAAAAGTGAGACACTATCTAGAAACAAAACCACTGAGCTTAAAAAGTTCTAGTTGATTTAGGGCACAGCAGCCTACTTAGCAACACCCATCACTGAGGCGACATCCTGCCAGAATTCCATTCTTCTTGGTTTCTTACCTCTCACAACTCTCCCTGCATTTGAAGTACAGGGTATCCACCAATTAGAGGTGGTCATTGACAAGGGGATATATGTTCCTATTTGTCTTTCACCACTCCATCCAAATGTTATCTGCTCTGTTAGGACAACTAATCATGGCTTGTGTTTCTAATACCTTCATGTGTCAGACAAGGCAGTTCTGGGCCTTGTCTTACTTTTACTGACACGTGAAAACAAACATCCACTGCAAATGGGGGGGGGGCGTGTGTGTGGTGCTGAAAGCAGGAAAATTAAACTGGGTGATACTGTGATAACAATCAACTTTATCAGTTTGGTTCCAGGGTCCAGCAGGGATAGGGGTTTAGTCATATTGGCTGACATTAGATGGAAACCTACCAGATCGGAGCAAAGCAAACAAAGTCTCTTGAGACAGACGCTGGATGATGGCATCTGGAAACCACTCATTACATGATCGTATAATAATAGATTTTGTATTTCTTTATATATATATTTTATAGGTCTGAACATTTATATTTATATTTATGCTTGTCTGTACATGCAACCTGCCCAGATAATGAGTATTATGCATCATTTTGCATATGTGTGAGTTGAGGCCTGAATAAGAAATTCCCCTGACACTATCCTGCCTTGAAAGGGCTGCTTTTTTGCTGAGATACTGCTTTTGGCCTCTGTCTCCATGAAATGATGATGAGAAGGTGATTGTTTCTAGGCTCTGCAGATGCATAAACCTCACTGTGTAGTGAGTCCCTGTGGATCTCACTTTATAGATGGGGAATAAAGAATAATGATACGTTTATAGTAGAGATGCTTGAATATTTATCACATGGGGGTGTGTGTCAAGGGAGGGTGGGGGGTGGGCAGCTACTGCCTTTCTTTTCCCATCCCTTTCCAATTAATCTGACTTTCAAATACCCCTCCTCAGGATTTTAGCTACATGTTTTCTTCTTTCTGCTGACTGAAAGATTCTTTGTTTCTGGAGTGAATTAATGCTGCTTCTGAATCAGCCAGCTGGTAGAGAGGAGAAACACTGCAAAGCAACAGAGTTGCCTGTTTCATCCATCTGGGTGTAGAAAAGGGGAAATGGGAGGAGAAAGAAAATGATACCATTAGAGAGGAAAGGGTTAGAGGGCTGAAGGAACACTATAAAGGAAAGAGCTTTCAGAGAAGCCCAGGACTCCACACATGGAATTGCTTCTTAAACGGTGGGGTGGAAAAGAATGGGTGCGGGAGAGAGAAACAGCTATTGCCTGGTTGTTTGGGTAATGGCATCCATGCTTTGTGCTGTTCCCCCCCCACTCCAAGAGTTGCCTTAATGTCTAGAACTTAAGAGGGACAAGCTGTGCAGCTAGATGGGGAGTCCATTGCTATAACCTCCAGCTGCCAAGTGCCTCGTGCTCTGAAGCTACCCTGTGATATGGAATAATGCAGCACGTTCTGGACAAGAAATGTTCTGTAAGAGGAACTTCAAAGAAAGGTGTAAATAGGAATGACCAGGAGCCTCAGGTGGGATGTGAAACATCAGTTACAACAATCACTAGAAGATGTTGATCTGCCCAGAGTAGCAGATGGCTCACTGCTTACCCCTGCCCCACTTGACATTCTGATCATCTGTTCCTCTTGAGTTTGTTGTGTTCTGTATTAGGGACTTGAATGGACAAAGTCAACGTGTATCAGTTGGCTTGGAGTGTTTGTTTCAATCCAAAAGAAAAGATGAATGAGAGAGAGAGAATGATAAAAAGGAGGTCAACGTGAGGTCCTACGCACCAGCTGTGATGTTCTGGCTGTGGAAATGCTGGCTAGAGGATGGAAATTATATGGAAGGGTCTGAAACTCAGAGAATGGGTTAGCTGAGAGAACTGGGGGGAAGATAACATGAGATGGCCAGCACCAAGGGATAATTATAGAGTCACAGTGAAAAGGAGTTGGATGCATTTAGTATCTAAAAATTTAACAGGATGGTAAAGGAGAAGCAACAACTCCTGCAGCTGCTTTCATATGAGCACTAGGAGAGTGGGTAACGGGCAGGAAGAACTGATGGCAGTGCTGCAGCAAAACAATCCATGAGTACGATTGCAGAGATAAAGATGAAGGAGGAGGGACATAGCTGTTCTTTCAGCAGTGGCAGAAATGTAAGAGATCTCAGACAGCCTTATCAGAGCTAGCCTAACCAAACCCAAGAGGCAGAGGCAGAGGCAGTTGCAACACAACGTGATAAGGTTTCCGTGAAAGTTACTCCTGTGCAAGGATGCCAGGTGGTGGTATCTGTTTTTTCAGCAGGAGTGCTTTCTTGGAGTGCAAGTGGCAGGAGAGACTGGGTAAAAGGGAGTGCTGATTTATGAAGCAAACAGCATCTGCATACCTTCATTGTAAAGCTGCTGTGGCTTTTATAGATTTGTAGCAACCTTTTGTAGATTTATAGAGAACTTTCTGCCTGAGCATAGCTTGGAAGCAGCTCAGGATTTGGACCCTGAGGAGGAATGTCACTGTGAGCAGCAGGCTCTTATACCTCTGTCTCTGCTCCATTGCCCCCTGGTTGGCAACACTGGCTTCCTGCCTAACAGCACATGTAGCCCCTTCTAACTACAGAAGATGCAACTAAACAGCCCTTAGTGCAGTTGTGTGCAGACAATACCAGCTCTCCCTTCCAGTTACTTCTCCAAATCCAGACTGTAGCGTTACCTCTGGATTCCCCACAAAACATCACTTTTTCTTTTTTTACCTCCTTTCTTTCTAATTCATGTCACAGAAATTCCTGCATATTCACAGGCACTGTTCCTTCTTAGAACAATCATA
Source organism: Alligator sinensis (assembly GCF_000455745.1). NCBI lineage: Eukaryota > Metazoa > Chordata > Crocodylia > Alligatoridae > Alligator > Alligator sinensis. Next base: position 156,034 of record NW_005842440.1, on the reverse strand, counting down.
CCCTTAAAGCTCCATGGCTTTCTGTGTGCAGATCACACCAACTGCAACAGACCAGGCTGCTTCCAGGCATGATAACCAGGGATCTGGGTTTTCCATTTCTTGTGGAAAAACAGAAAAAAATCACAGATTTTCCCTTTTAATCAAGAAAAGCATGGATTTTTCATTTTATCAGAGAAATGTGGATTCTCTACTTTTGCAAAGAGCTCTCTGCAGGCTGGCAGAGTTCCAGCCTACAAGAGGTGGGGGTGGGGAGTGGGATAAAGGCTGTCAGGCAGGGGACGCCATGAGCATGTACAAGCTCACATATGCACATGGCCACCAGGCAGCCTGGAGAGCAGCTCCTGCAGGTAAGTCTGGGGAGATGAGGGGGATTGAGGCCCCCATAGG
>NW_005842440.1:154868-155616 GCF_000455745.1 Alligator sinensis | reverse complement strand
TGGGGCTGCTGCCCAGCTGGGGACATGCGTGGGGCTTGGGGACCAGGGCCGGAATGTGCAGCTGCAGGGCCCTGGCAGGGAGTGGGATGCATGAACGACACCTGCCCCAGTGGTTGGGGGGGCACAGCGGTGGCAGTGGGACTGTGGTGGTGGTAAGCGGGGGGAGCTCTCGCAGATGCCCCTGGCACTATCAGCAGTGGGGGGTGGGGGGAGGTGGCAAGTGCCAACCAGGGGTGGGCAACCACCCGCAGACCACCTGCAGATGCCACTGTAGGGCTTTTTGTAGGGGGTGCACTGCCACGTTCAGAGGGTGCACATGCACCCATGTGTACCCCCTATGCATTGCCTGTGGTGGGATGGAGCCGCAGGCAGCTCATCCAGAGGTTGAGCACTGGCTCCCTGCTGCTGCATGCACTCCTGTTAGATGGGCAGGGGGGGCACATGTCCCCCAGATTTGAGGTGGGGGCGGGCTGCCTGATGCAGGCTTGGTGTCCCTGCCCTGCTGCCCTCCTCCCAGGGCCTCTGCAGCCCAGTGGGTGGGACCGGGCCAGAGCAGGGCCAGACAGGGAAGCTCCTTGCTGCTGCGAGCCCTGTGCTGCCCTGGCTAAGCGCCCCCCGCCCTCCCAGCAGCAGTGGGGGTGGCGGCACAGAGTTGTGCCCCTCATAGTTTCATAGTTTCTAGGGTCGGAAGGGACCTGGGCAGATCATTTAGTCCGACCCCCTGCCATGGCAGGAAAGAGTACTCGGG
>NW_005842440.1:127448-153809 GCF_000455745.1 Alligator sinensis | reverse complement strand
GCTGATGAACCCGTGCTGGTTGCCCCTGAGCATGCATTTCCCTGCTGGCCCCTCCTGGATGTGTGCCAGAATAATTTTCTCGAACAGCTTGCCCAGGATCGAGGTAAGACTGACTGGCCTATAGTTTCCCAGGTCCTCCTTCCTCCCCTTTTTGAAGATGGGAACCACATTGGCCCTCTTCCAGTCCTCCAGCACCTCTCCAGAGCACCACGAGTGCTCATAAAGCTGCGCCAGGGGACTCGCAATGACCCCGGCCAGTTCCTTTAGAACTCTAGGGTGGAGATCATCCGGACCGGCTGACTTAAAAACGTCCAGCCCCTCCAGCAGCTCCCTAACTAGATCCTCACTTACCCTCATTGCTGCCAGGCAAGCAGGGGGCACCTCACCAGGGTGGCAGAGAGCTCCCAGCAGCAGCAGTGAGCTTCCCTGCCTAGCCTCGCCCTGTCCTACCATGCCGGATCTCACCCACTGGGCCATGGTGGCCCCAGGGTGAGGGCAGCAGGGTGGGGAGCCCAAGCCCACAGCAGGCAGCCCACCTTCGCCCCCACCATAGACTTCACTCCAGCCATACCACCCAGAGGGGAGGGGGAGTTGGGCTCCAAGCTCCACTCCACCACAGCAGTTGCTGCCTCCCATGGATGGCAGCCAGGGCTTGGGTGCTGCTGCAAAGGGCAGGGGACTGTAGACCTGGGTCCCTGGCCCCATAGTCCTGGCAGCTGGGGCCCCTCTCCAGCAGGGCTGGGGGGTTGGGGAGGCTGTGGCTGGGGAGTGAGGGAGACCAGCAAGGCTGGGGGGCTGTGGCTTGGGAGTGAAGGGCCTGGACCTGCGTCCTGGTGAGTGAAGGAGGCAAAAGGAGCTCTGATTTCCCATGATAAAAAACCCCAAATCAAATACCAAAATGTATAGATACTTAGAATTTATTATATTATAGTGATTGAGGCTCTGGTAGGCTTCCTTATTGCTTTAAAATTGTAAATATATCAGTAAAACATTGTGTTCAATTGATATATATAGTAGTATTTTATTTTCATAGTGGATTTTGGGGGTTTTCATCAGAACTTGTCATTTTTTTTATCAGAGAGTTTGCAATTTTTAAGCAGACCAAACTATGATCCCTAATGATAATTTATATGGTTCTGGAGCAGCATTTTCCAAGGGATGTCATTGCAGCTACTACAAGTGTCTTGTGCTAGTCCAAGATACCGCATTCCTCTTAGTGGCTGTACCTCAGTTCAACCACCAAGAATATATGTTGATGCCTTAGGGACAGGTGAAAAAAATGCGCCTTCATGGAACCATATTGCAGTTAAAGGCATTGCAGCTCTTTTATGCCTTTAAACATTTGACCCGGAAATAGGACATAGAACTAGATGGCTCCACTGATCTGTTGTAAGGTGGTAATGCCCATGCTGGTTTGTCTTCCTGCCTACTCTGGGAAGGAGTACTCTCCATTTAGAGCTATGGTTCTCAACCTTGTTAGACTCAGGGCACCCCTCCTTAGAGTCAAGGGACCCCTAGGAAAAAGCCAGCTCTTAGCTTTCACTTGTTTTTTTACCTACAGAAAAATACTGACAATAGAGCACTTCTTCTGTTGCAAAGAACTCAGAAAGACCACAACAGGTCAGTCTGTCTATGGCACTCTGGATTCCTATTTTAAATCTCTGGGCTCATCTTGTGACTCATGTGTAAGTGTCTCCACACCTTAGACTGCTAATATTGCAGGCATCCTGCAGCACCCTTAAAAGGCTCTCTCGACACCCTGGTCAAGAATCACTGATTTAGAGGCTTGTCGGGGAGCAGTATAAACACAAGAAGCTAGAACTCTTTCTAGGAGGCAGCTGGGTGGATGAAACAGAGTCAGAGCTGGATGTGTTTAGCAGCTGCTCTCCTACTTGGAGGCAAGAGTTTAGTACTCAAGGCTTTTATTTCTTGACTTTTTGTCCTTTTTTTCTTTCTACCTATTACCTAGGAACAGGGAATGGTGACATCTTTACTTGGTTTGGAATAGGTTGGTTTCCTGGTTCATACTCATCACTGTTTTTGTCTTGTCACCTCATTCATTCAAATGTCTTTGGTTTTTACAGACCCGCAAGGTGAAGCGGCAGAATGATGTCTGGGGGAGCTGGGGAGAATGGCATGAATGCAGTCGGACTTGTGGTGGGGGCATTAGCTTTCGGCAGCGACTCTGCCATTCACAAAGGTGAGTGGTGGTGTCCTTTTATATCACTGAGCTCCTTCCTCTTTGGTAGCTCAGAGCAGCTTCCCAGTGTCTCTTGGGGATGAGAACTGTCACTCATATTCCATGAATATTCATGTTCTTCTATTACCTGCATGGAAATATTACCTCCTCTGTTGCCCAGGAGGCATCCCTATTAAACAAGTCTCCTAAAACACTGTGTTTAAGTGAAATGGAATATATTGTATAGGGAAAGGATGGTTTTGAAAAAGAGGTGTTTGGATTCAGATCTAGCATTCAGGCCAGACCCTCAGACCATTGCAGCTTCATTAACCTCGCTGGAGCTTCACCAATTTGCATGAGCTGAAAGTCTCAAATTAGATTTTTTTTTTTTTTTTTGTTAGGGTTTGGAGTATGGTTCAGAACATGGATTAAAGTTTGGATTTTTTTATCTCACATTGCACTGACTTTTCTAGCATGGTCTCAGTCCAAGTACCATAGAACTTAAATTGTCAGGTGTTCTTATGGGATTGAAAAACTAGGCCCTCTTCCATTTTCAATCCTATCTACATCCAGAAACATGGCAATGTGTGGGGATCCAGAAGGATAAATCCAAGCTACCCCACATTCAAGGGGGAGTGAGAAGTTCTTTAATTTTGTAGGCTGTGGGTATCACTAGCAGAGATTGAATCATAGAAAGTAAGGGTTGGAAGGGACCTCAGGAGGTCATCTAATCCAACCCCCTGCTCAAGGCAGGACTGTCCCTGACTATATCATCCCAACAAAGGTTTTGTCTAGCTGGGTTTTGAAAACCCCCAAGGATGCAGCTTCTACCACTTCTCTAGGTAACCTGTTCCAGTGTTTTACTACCCTCCTAATGAGAAAATTCTTCCTGATATCTAACCTAAATGTCCCTTCCTGTGACTTGAGTCCATTGCTTCTTATTCTGTCATCTGCCACCATTGAGAATAACCTAGCTCCATCCTCATTTGAACCCCCCCTTCAGGTAGTTGAAGACTGCTATTAAGTCTCCTCTTCTCTAGACTAAATAAGCCCAGTTCACCCAGTCTTTCCTCAGAAGTCATATGCCTCAGCCCCTTCACCATTTTTGTCACAATCTGCTGAACTCTCTCTAATTTGTCCACATTCCTTTTGTACTGGGGTGGGGGAGGGGAGCAACACTGAACACAGTACTCCAGATGTGGCCTCACCAGCGCTGAATAGAGTAGAATAATTACTTTCTTTGACCTACTAGCAACACACCAACCAAAGAGGCCCAGTATGTTGTTAGCCTTCTTGGGGACTAGGGCACACCTCTGGCTCATATTCAGCTTATTGTCCACTGTAACCCCTAGGTCCTTTTCTGCAGAGCTACTGCCCAGCCAGACAGCCCCCAACCTGTACTGGTGCATGGGATTGTTCCATCCTAAATGCAAGACTTCACACTTGTCCTTGTTAAACCTCATGAGATTAATTTTGGCCCAATCCTCCAATTCGTCTAGGTCACTCTGAATCCTAGCCCTATCCTCCAGCATATCTACTGCTCCCCCCAGCTTGGTGTCATATGCAGACTTGCTGAGGGTGCACTCTATGCCACCTTCGAGGTCATTGATGAAGATATTGAACAAAACCGGCCCCAAGACTGACCCCTGGGGCACTCCACTTAATATCAGCTGCCAGCTAGACATTAAGCCATTGATTACTACTCTCTGAGCCTGATGCTCCAGCCAGTTTTCTATCCACGTTACAGTCCATTCATCCAGCCCATACTTCCTTAGCTTGCCTGTGAGAATGTTGTGGGAGACCGTATCAAAAGCCTTGCTAAAATTAAGCTATACCACATCCATTTGTCTTTCCCACATCCACAGAGCCAGGCACCTCATCATAGAAGGCAATCAGGTTGGTCAGGCATGACTTGCCCTTGGTGAATCCATGCTGACTGTTCCTAATCACCCTTTTCTCTTCCAAGTGCTTAAAAATGGATTTCTTGAGGATCTGCTCCATGATTTTTCCAGGGACTGAGGTAAGGCTGACTAGTCTGTAGTTTCCTGAATCCTAATTTTTCCCTTTCTTATATATGGGCACTATGTTTGCCCTTTTCCAATCGCCTGGGAGCTCTCCTGATAGCCATGAGTTTTCAAAGATGATGGCCAATGGCTCTGCAATTACATCAGCCAACTCCCTCAGCACCCTCAGGTGCATCCCATCTGACCCCATAGACTTGTATACATCATGCTTTTCTAAGTAGTCCCTAACCTATTCTTTCACCACTGTTGGGTGCTCACCTCCTCTCCAAACTGTGCCACCCTGTGCAGTAGTCTGAGAGTTGACCTTGCCTGTGAAGACGGAGGCAAAAAAGGCATTGAGCACTTCAGCCTTTTCTGCATCCTCTGTCATAAGGTTGCCTTCCCCATTCAGTAAGGGACCCACACTTTCCTTGATCCTCCTCTTGCTACCAACACACTTGTAGAAACTCGTCTTGTTACCTGGGCTGGGGCAGCCATGGGGGCTTCTCCCACAGCTCCTCCTGCTGTGCCTGCCTCTTTCTGGGTGGGGTGAATAGCAGGACAAGCCCTTACGGCTGCCCTACCTGGCCCCATCTCCCGCCCAGCCCCAGCCTCCCAGCACTTTAAAAGGAGGGCTGCGAGACTGTGCCGGATTATTCCTGGGGGAGTGCCTCCAAAACATCTAAAACATTTCCAGAAAGTTTCAGATGGTTTCATTTTGTTTTGGAGATGCTTCAGAGTCTTCTGTTTCATTTTGGATTTGGTGTTTTGGGCACCGAAATGGGCTGAAACACCTCCAGAACAAAACAGCTGCTGAAATTTGACACAGCTCTAGTCCCCAGTACTCTCCAAAAACTTCTGGGATTGCCTGCACATTGCTGTATCGTCCTCCCACAGATGTCAAGGTGATTTGAAGTCCCTCATGAGAACCAGGGCCTGTGATCAGGAAATGTCTGCTAGCTGTTTGAAGAAAGCTTTATCCACCACTTCCTCCTGTTCTGGTAGTCTATAGCAGACCCCTGCCAGGACATCACCCTTGTTGTTGTCCCTTCTAACCTTAACCTAGAGACTATCAACAGGCCTATCTACAGTTCCATACTGTAGCTCTGAGCAATCATATGGATCTTTTACATAAAGTTCAACTCCTTTTCCTCTTCTTCCTTGCCTATCCTTCCTGAACAGTTTGTACCTATCTATGACCATGCTCCAGTCATTCGAGCTCCCACTAAGTCTCTGTTATTTCAATCATGTCTTAGCTTCGTGATTGTGCGAGGACTTCCAATTCTTCCTGCTTGTTTCCCAGGCTCCGTGCATTTGTGTACAGGCACCTGAGGTAACTAGTTGATTGCCCTGATTTCTCAGGAGGTATGAGAGCACCTCCCCTGTTGCCCCTCCCTGCTTGCTTTTCCTCCAGGTCTTCCACTTCCCCACCTACCTCAGGGCTTTGGTCTCCATCTCCTGGCGAACCTAGCTTAAAGCCCTCCTCGCTAGGTTAGTTAGCCTGTCTGTGAAGATGCTGTTCCCTCTCTTCGTCAGGTGGATCCCATCTCTTCCCAGCAATCCTTCTTCTTGGAACAACATCACATGGTCAAAGAAGCCCTCCTGCGGGCCGTACCTCCTGCCCAACCAGGTATTGATCTGCAGGATGCACCTGCTCCTGCCCGGGCCCTTTCTCTTGACCAGGAGGATTGATGAGAGCACAACCTGAGCCCCAGACCTCCTCACCCTTGCACCCCAAGCCCTGTAATCACTTTTGATACACTCAGGGTCTCTTCTGGCAGTATCATTGGTGCCAACATGGATGAGCAGCATGGGATAGTAGTCAGAGAGCCGACTGAGCTATGGTAATCCATCTGTGACATCTTGGATCCAGACTCTGGGCAAGCAGCAGCCCTCCCGAGACAACAGGCCAGGCCAGCAGATGGCTCCCTCTGTCCCCCACAGAAGGGAGTCTCCAACCACAATCACCTGTTGCTTCTTCTTGGTGGTGGTTGTCTCGATCCTACCCACCTGGGTGAGGCCTGGCTATCTTCCTCCACCAATGGAACATGCTCCTCCCTCTCTGCTGCTAGGGCTGCATATCTGTTCTCCAGACGAACCACTGCAGGTGGAGATGAAGATCTCTGCTTGCTGCCAGAAGCCACAAGGCTCCAGCTTCCATCCTCTTGGGTGTCCTTTTGTCTCATGTTTCTTCTCTCTGTGCTCACTGGGTACTCTGGGAGGCCATTTCTGCTTATTCCTGCTTTTTTGGTGGGAGTGCTAAGATGAGCAGAGAGATCAGCAGGAGGGGAACAGTTGATCTTTGAAACTTCACTTCTCCCTGTCTGGTACTGAGCCAGGTGCCTCTCCCTGCCCTTTTTGGAGAAAGTCAGTAGCAGAGACAGAGAAGACAGTTGCCACCTTTTCTTTGGCACGTCTTACTTTTCCCAGTCATATAAGTGTAAACAGTGAGGTAATATGCTATCTTCACCTGTGATCATGGCGGGAGAGTGCATGGAGAGATACCAGACTCATAGGGCAGAAATATGATATCTGAGGCTGTCAGCTCAATAAGGGCAAGGAAATGTCTTAGTACTCATGGCAGCTTGTAAAGTGCTGCTTATGCTTTCACATTCATAACGCACCCTAGGAGATTCTTAATAAGAAAGTCATTGAGGATGTTATTTACAGGCTCCTCTTTATAAATATTTAATGTTCTATCTCTGTCTTTCAGGACAGATGGTGGGTCCAGTTGTGTTGGACCATCAGCAAGCTATCGCTCATGCAACGTTCAGGTATGGTATCCAGTATACTTTTTCCATCTCTTCCCCATTGCTTCCCCTCCTTGTGGACCCCAGTTATGTTCAGTGTCTCTGGAGTTCCACACAGAGGAGTCTTCTACTGATATAATTTGTGAACAGTATTGATCTGGAGTCCCTCTTAGGTTGCTGAGTCCAAGACAAGGATTTTTGCCAAGAAGCTCTAGGATAGCATAAGGAAAAGATTTAGGCCCCTAAATCTGATTCCAATGACTCTCAGATAAATCTAGATTATTCTGTGGACATTGCACCCATTACAGACTTGGGAAACACTCAGAGTTTGATGTTCCTGGTTATAGGTTGATGGTATCTAGATAACTTCTGGCTGGGAAGAAGTCTCTAACTCTCTGCCGTAAGACAAGGATGAAGTTAGGCTCACCTGGTGACATAGTCATGTGCTGTCTGTCCCACAGCAGAGCTGTGCTCAGGAGTGACTTTTTCAGGCTTCATAAAGAGCTGGGAGGAGCACTCCTCAGTCAGATGGTCATCTTAACTTCTCCTCCCTCTGGGAGTTCTGCGTATCAGATGGCTGTACTCTTCTCTTTTTTTCCCCCACAGAGCTGCCCTGAGGACTCCCGGGATTTCCGAGCAGAGCAGTGTGCTGAGTTTGATGGGGTGGAATTCCAAGGAAAGAGATACAAATGGCTTCCTTATTATGGAGGTAACAGATGCAGGGCTTTAATCTTGTTCTGTACCTTTTCACAATAGGTATTGGGGTATTAGTTTGTGACTTAAAACAATGGTTCCCTAGGTGGGAAAGGTGCAGGGGCCTCTGTCTAGAAGGAAAATCACAAAAGTATAACATCTCTATGAAAGGAGTCCTAGGTATAGAGATTGTGATCCAGAGGGATTCTTTTCTGGATTGGTTGGAGCGGTTCCTCTTTCCATGCTGTTACACAGGGTGGCTGGAATGGGTTGCAGTGAGGCACAGAAGTTCCAAGGAACAACAATTCTTCAGCCCCTTTGAACATCCGATAAAAGGTGTCTCGGGTTGTGTCACTCAAAAATGAAGTGCACCTCGGAAAATCTGCATGTGTGATTTTTCTAAGGTGACTCTATGACCTGTTTCTAGAGGTAGGAACAGAAACCAAAGATTCTGACTCCAAGCAACTTGCTCTAGTCACTTGACATATTGCTTTCCATAATCACTTGACCTGTTCCGAGGGCTTTTTTTAAAGCCATGCAGAAGAATTTTACTCCTTGATTGTGGAGATAGGTGGTTCTTAATGTTTTTTTTGGTCAACATTTGCACTCCAAGAATATACTCTGCATAAAGTACTCATTAATATTGATATTATCCACTTAAGATCTGATTACATTCAGGGGTCAGGCTCTTCTTGTATCTGTAAGGTATTACTGTAAGGTATTGATGCAATGTAACATGTGCTGTGGCTTCTTTTCTGCCAGCCCCCAGTAAATGCGAGTTAAACTGTATTCCCAAGGGAGAGAACTTCTACTACCGGCACAAGGCAGCAGTGGTTGACGGGACGCCCTGTGAACCAGGCAAACAAGATGTCTGTGTCCAGGGAGTCTGCCAAGTGAGTGATCCACCCATCTCTGTCCTATCCCATGAAGGAGGGAGGTGTGTCTGTCAGTTTTCCTAATTTTTCCCTTTGTCCTCTTCTACGTCTCCCTAGCAATGCCCTTGTTAATCTACAACATAGCCAAATTGCTCAGTTCCTGTGGTGTTGAAGGTAGAGTGTATGCAGCATGTGCCACTATCCCTTTGCATCTCGGCAGAAAGCAGACATTGCTTTTGTGCCACCATAAACATCTCTGTGGTGGCACAAAGGCTGAGCAAATAGACATCCATGCCCCCTTGTCACACCACAAATGTCAAAATGATGGGAGAGCATGGGCAGCCCAGAGCTACCTGTGATCTCCTGCCATCCCAGGCAGGCACTCCTGAGGATTCAGAGGCCTGATCATTCATGCCCTGGGAATGAAGGATTTGGTCCCAGAAGCCCCCGGAGTGCCTGCCATTTGCAAAAGTGTGCCCCAAAAATTCCTGGGCACACATTGTGCTGCTGTGCCCTGCCTCAGGGTGTGCCTGCTGGGGGATTCCTAGGATGCCTCTGAATATGGGGAGCCCGGGCTTCCCCCATTTGCAGAATTTGGCCCCAACTTGGGGTGCAGCAGTGTGACACATGTGCCCAAGGAATACCCTCCCCCAGCAAGGGTCCATATCTGCAGCATAATGGGTGATGTCCGTGTGGTCCAGGGAAGTAGATCAGCTGTCCCAGGATACATCCCACATCTCTGAGGAGCAGTTAACCATCAGCACCCTTCTTCCCCTGACAGACATCCTCCTTCTCTACTGCTCCTCATTTTATTTTAAACTGTTAACTGTGCTCTGACAGGCAGTTGGCTGTGATAACATGCTGGATTCTGCCAAGAAGGAGGACAAGTGCCTGCAGTGTGGAGGGGATGGCAGGGCCTGCTATGAAGTGAAGGGCACTTTTGATGTGCCTAACCTCCCCAAAGGTACAGTAGTTGGATTTTCTAGGCTGGTTCAATAAAATAAAGCCTAGAATTGCCCTGACCCTTTGTGGAAATTGGTAGAGAGATTGATTCGCTTTATTGGTGTGATTAGGGCTCTGTATGCTCACCCAGATCACCCACACAGTATGATGCCATTTTGCTGCTCTAGAACTGGAAAGTGTACTGATCACCTCATGGTGGTCTTTATCTGGAGGGCCTCACTGCAAGCCTGTGCACCTCTATCTCCACCCCATCTTTCACAGCTCTTAGTTTGTGCCGTGGGCCTTCACAACAGCAGAGGCTTTGTTGAACTGTCCTTAAGGGGCTGTCTCTTGGCACTGCACTTTTCAAAGAAGCCATGTTAACTATCTACACTACCATCCTAAAGTGGTGGGAGACTGGTCAGGACAGGAACCTTAGCCTCCTGCTTTTGTCTGGCTCTGAATTATTTCAGAATAATGATTGCAGTGAGCTGAATCTTTTATCTGGTGCATTTTAAATGGTCAAGGTGGTAAGCTCTATCAGGGTCTCTGAAGGAAACCTGGGCCAACCACTGACTGTATTGTTCCCAGGGTTTGGCTGTCAGATATGACTGCTCATGGGTGCACTGTATTCATGAACTCAACGGACCAGTCTACAAAGAGATCTGTGTGATGCTGTCCCAAAATAAATGAAACTGTAACAGCTGGATGAGACACAGTCACCATCTCAGAATTGGTTCATTCAGCCAGTCACCACTGGGAGTATCTGTTTGTTGCCCAGAGGGATGATCTCCCCCATCCTTGATCAGTGTTTTTCCTCCCAATAAATTGAATTTATTCACAAGCCCTTTAATTTCCTCCAGGTTACAATCAAATCTTCATCATCCCTGTGGGAGCCACGAGTATCCGCATTAAGGAAGTTGAACCTACCAGGAACTTTCTGGGTAAGACGGACATCATTGTGAGTTCAGTACTGCAACACCAGTTTGGACTGCAACACCAGCTTGGACCCAAGTCACAAAAATCCAATCTGATTTTCACTTGCACCCAAGGTCAGGGGTATTTGAGTTGAGGGCTTAGCTATGCTTTCTTGCAGGAGAAAGATCTGGGCACAGACTTGGGATGTGAATCCTAGCTTGGCTAGTGAATACCCTTAGAGAATTAGGGCTATTTTGCTTCAGGTGCCTAAATGGCATGTGAATAGCTGCCATTTTTGACACTTGCTCACAGTTTGGGATTCAATTTCACCCTGCCACAAGTGGGAGTGGCAGAGGGAGCCCTCCTGTGTTTTAGGCCAGTAACCTAGTGGTTAGGGCACTTGCCTGGGGAGCAGGAGACCCATTTTCTAGGTATCATGATGCAGGGTTTGAACCTACATCTCTTGCTTCTCTGCATAGTGCTCTAACCACTAGGCTACTGACCCAGTATACTTTGCATTTAATGTTCTTTGGATGAGTGTATAAGCAGCCCTGGGAAAGTTTGTGCCCCACAGGAGCATGGCCCATGGCCAATAGACCCCAATATTTTCTCCCATCCAGGGCAGCATCCCTCTTGCTGACCTGTGCACCCTCTGGCTTGTTTAATTCCTCCTGGCCGTATCTATCACCTTCTCTTTCCTGCTCAGTGGGCCAACTTAAAAAAAAAGAGCTGGAGAAGGGTCTGGATGATGCCTAACCTGTGGCTTGGTTTTGGAGCACTGTGCTGGGAAGTGGGTGATGCAGGTTCAAACAGTAGTCAGTCTATTGGGCTATAACATGAGGAGGTCTTTCTCTATCTCTCTGGCATACAGGTGCCTGCTTTTCCATGTCTCCAAGTTCAGGACTTAGTCTTATGTCTTGTGCATGAGCCTGGGTGATTCTGTTTGACTACTGAGCCAGTCTGTTAGATGAATGGGACTTGCATGTCAGCCCAACAGTCACTCTTAGGAAGGTTGTGGCATTTCTGCAAAGAAGCTGGGTTTTAAGTGATGGAGCCAAGGAGCTGTGTGGGTTGCTAATGCCCTAGCAAACAATAAGAACAAAGAACAGTTAAGCCATATCACAGGTGGCATCTGGTTGGAATGCCGCCAGCATGTGTGGAGGAGGTAATGGGACTTTCCAGGCCATCCATTCCCCACCTCCTGTTCTGTGTCCCTTGGGTTTGTCCAGCCGTCAAGAATGCACAGGGCGAATACTATCTGAATGGGCACTGGACGATTGACTTCAGCCGAGCACTGCACATTGCCAGCACAGTTGTGCATTACGATCGAGGCTCTGAGGGAGACCTGGCCCCTGAGCTCCTCTATGCCAGGGGCCCCACCACTGAACCCTTAGTCATTGAGGTAAGCAGCTGTGTTTACCCTTGGCTGATGTTGCCATGCCACTGGTGCTGCAGATGGTCATTTGCAGAGACGACATGTTTGGTCTCTGAAGTATGATTTCAGTGGGTGACAGAGAGCCGATATGACTGTGCTGAGTCCACGTAAGCAGGGATTCCAGCAAGGGTCTCTCTCATAATCTGTGGGCCCCCAAGAAGGATGAGGTCCCCAGCTGCATGCAGAGGAGCTGTCAAGCCAAACTCATACCGTTTTTCTCCTCTGGTTGCCCTCTGGTCCTGTTGCCTAAAAAGGACAGAGCAGGGGGCGACCTGGTTGTGGCTTACCTCTGCCCTGTCATGAAGCTTGAGAAGAGACCAAAGGAAGCTCATGAGCAAAGATCTAGTTCAGAATTGGGGGGTGGAGGTGAAGTTGAGCAATTATTTGTTACCACTGTGCATCAGGATCCTTTAGGTCAGAGAAAGATGCATATTTTCCCCTCCCTGGGAGAAAGAGGTAGCTCTCAAGACCTGGTGGGGAAGGCAGAGAGGAATCATGGCATAGACAATACGTGATCCCTGAATGCAGGGGAACAGGGGACTAGGGATCTGCCTTCCTTGGATCCTTAGCTAAGGATAGGGAAGCATTGGCAAGAGGGCTGGAGGAAATGTTCTTTATGTTCTGACTCCATTTCTTTGACCCTTTTTTTTTTTTTCTCCTCAGCTAATCAGTCAGGAGACAAACCAAGGAGTGCAGTATGAGTACTACCTACCCTGGTATGGACAAAACACAGGTTACAGCTGGAGCTATGGCTCTTGGAGTGAATGCAGCTCTGAGTGTGGAGGAGGTAAGGGGCACAGGGTTTGGGAAGAAATGCCATCACCTGCTGTAGGCAGTGACCCATGCTTGTGTACTACCCAAAAGGGAAAATGCTACATGCTGTCGTCTGAGGAGAGCTCTGCAGACCCTTTCTGAGCCTGTCCCACCAGGAGCTGAACGGCCATGGACCTCTAAAGCAGGCTGTGAAGGCTCTGTGAAATGGAGACCTGTCCAGGGTTCTTTGTGGGCTTATTCACTACTCTGCTGTCCAGAGCCTGGTCTGGCTTGGTTTTCTGTCCTCAGTAATGGAGCTTCCATAGCTTCACTTCTCAAATCTGTTTCCCAGCCTAAGAGAATTTTTTCCACTCAGAATGCCTGCATTTTCCTTTGTTTGGTGTTAGCTGTTTTATTCACTGTGTAACCCTCTCAAACCACCCAAAGCATGTCCTCTCCAGGCCCACCCCCTTGCTGTCCTGCCTCATGTGATGGAGCCTGCTACCATCTGGGGACATAAAAGATCTTTATTCCTTCCAGTCAGAGAAGCTGCCAGAGTCCCTGTGCAGGCATGCCATGTTCAGTTAACAAACTCACTCACCAGCAGAGCTGTGGATTTTATAGGAAAAGCAGCTCGACGGTGTGTAGAGCCCTCTGTATACCCTCTCTGTGCTGGTGGCCATTGCTGCCCTTTCTAGCCTGTGATGTGAGTAAAAGGGTGCCTCTGTAGGAATTGGCGTTGCTTTCTCCTAGCGCTATAATCCTGTAAGAAGCATGCAGGATTGCCTGGTTTTCCCCCAAGCGCTGGTCTTCCTTCATCCTGCTGCAGACCCAACCTTCTGGGCCTGACCTACAGTGCTGCAATTGTAACAAGTCCACATGTGGTAGACAGGATACTGGCTAGATGAACCATTGGTCTGATCCACCGTGGGATTTCTTATGTTCTTACATGCAGCAGACAACAAGCATAGTGGTTACCAGATGAACTGTGTGGTATGGTACAGCCCTGAGGAGCCAAGGGTAAACTAGAATCTTGTTCTACAGCTTCCAAACACAGATCATGACCACTTCCATCAAAAGAAAATTCCTCTTGGTTAGCATTGTTGGTTGGTCAGTTGGTCACTCTCAGCTTTCTTGTGGGCTCAGACACTATTGGGGAACATGCCTGCTACAAGAATCCTGGGTTTGCACTGGGCTGTGTTTCATTCACCTGCATCTGTAGGTGAGGTCAGGGCTCCACTCTACCCCAGAAATGGGCCATTGCCAAAGTCATTGCATTTTAATCCCTTTTATGGATGAGCTGCCTTGACCAGGATACTCTGGTGCTTTTCTCCTTTAGGTTTCCAGTCACGCTTGGTGTTTTGTACCATAGACAATGAAGTTTATCCAGACTACATGTGCAGGGATAAACCAAAGCCAGTCAATAACCGGACGTGTGGTCATCAGAACTGTCCACAGACAAAGCGGTGAGACTTCTCACCTCTCTTTCACCTTTTTATTATGGGTTTTGAGAGTTAAAAAGAAGAGTGCTGCTCCCCTCTAGCTTCTACCACTTCCACCTCTGTCTAGAGCTCTCAGATGAAACACTGGAAACAGGTTTCCAGTGTACTAAGGGGAGGTGATACCTGAGCTGTGACTGGCAGAGCAGGGGGCAATGGGGAATGAAGCCTTAGTGACTTTTGAACATGGGACTTAAACAGACAAGTCACTAGAGCACTTCTGGAATGTTTTACAAAGGATGTGGGAATGAATTTCCAACTATACAAGGAATTGACATGTCCAAGTTATTGTCCTGAACAAGGGATCTCCCTTTCCCATCCTGAGGTTACTAAGGTTATTATCATAGCTCAAGTGTGGGTAAGAAGAAGGATTCACTTAAGTGTTTGTTGTGTGCTTCATCTGGAGCTGCACTGGGGTTGGAGTTGGGCATATCCCTCTGTATGTCATCACTGCAGCCATGCTGTCCTGGCCCTTTCTGAATGGACTGAGCCCTGAAGTTTTTTCTCCTCTGGGACTTTCAGGTTTTTTCCAATTGCCTCAAACTTGGCTACTACATCTATTAGCTTGGGACAACCATGGTCCTATGTGGGTCATCTCACTGCAGGCCCAGTGGGATTGGAGGAGGTCTGTTGGGATGCCAATGGATAGAGGGTGGTCAGAGGCCTGGGAGTATTTCTAAGTACATGGTAATCTGTAGCTCCAGATTTCTGTATGGTGCTTAAAGTCCTTTAAATCCTATGTTCTGTATATAAAGGATTTCTTACATCTATCTGCCGGGAGTATGGAAAAACATTTGGAGATCTCGGAAGAAAAGGTAACAAAAAGGAGAGAGAGATTATAGAAAGCGCAGTTTCAGCTGCTCTCTCTCCATCTAGCAAATCTAGCTGCCTCTTGAGCCCAGTTGCTTTCATCCTTGGTGACGGTCTAGGATGATGCTTTCCTTTTGACTCTTACCCCCACAATTGAAGGTGGAGGTCTTCACTACTGGAAAAGGGGGGGCAGCTTTGCTTAGGCAGCTATGAGTGCTATTGCTAACTTTGCTCCTCCATGTGGTTGCCATAGAGGGTTCTTTGCATCTTTTGGTATCCTGTCCTGATATAGATGTTACTGTCTCTCTTGGATAAGGCAGACTGCTTTGGAAGAGTCTGCTCAATTCATCAAGGTGATAAAAAGCAAAGAAAAAAGAAATGTAGTAGATTTGGTTATTTAAAATGGATCAGAATTCCAGACTGATTTTGCTGCAGCCTCAGAAGATCTCCTCCTCATGTCATGGGTTCCAATGCTGGCATAATAGTGAACAAATGTAGTGATTAATGTGACACCACAGATGTTCACTATCATTACTCAGACACAAAAGAACAAAACATTGCCACCTTAATTATTTTAGAAAGACTTCACCTTTTGTTGCCCTCTACTGTCAGTAGCGCGGCCTTGGGCATCTTCTTTCATGACATCACCTTCACAGGTTACCTTGGCTTGCAGATGATCTGAGATGAATGAAGTGAGGCAGAAGGTATCTTTGAGTGTCAGAGGCAAAAACTGACTAAATATTGTAAAGACCTTTTAAAACCTCATGTTATGGCTTTACAAGAGACAGAAAATGCATTTTTCACTCCCACTGCCATAGAATGTTGATCAATGAACTTGTTTTCAGTGGTAGGCCTGATTAACTGGGTGGCCTCTAGTTGGCAGCTAATTCCTGTTGTAGGGTAACTTTTAATTATTTTGCAGTTGTTATTTAAATTTGGGCTGAACTATCTGCTTCTGTAGTAGGAGATAAGTATATCAGTGGGGAGGGGTGGGGGGAAGGATTAAATGCAAGGTCTTGCCTTCTTCAAGTTTCAGCTTGTGATACTCACGGGGGTGCTGGAGGTGTTGGTTGAGCTTCCAACCACAATCTGTGACTTGGATCCATGTCTGCCTTTTCTGCTGAAGGCCATTGGGGAAGTACTAGGTCCCTTATGGGTAAGGATGGTCAATGCCTCCTTTAACGAAAGCAAGTTACCATCTCCTCTGAAAGATGCCTGTAACCCTCACAAAGGAAACCGTTCTTTGTTATGGACAATCTGTACATTTTATTGAGCCATGTTTAATTTTGTTTTCTTTGTTGGGGGATGGGTAAGAAAATTGATAGGATCTAGCATCACCTCTAGGTACCTCAGGCCCTTGTCAGCACAGTGGCAGACTTGCATAAAGTACAGATGACATAGTTGTTGTGATGTTCAGTCCAATATCCCAGGAATCAGAGATCCATGCTTGATCCATCCAGACCTTGAGCTGCCATTGATGTGCCTGTAGTTGCATGCAGAAATGTGATCTGCTTCTTCCTGATGGAGGGTATACAGAGGGCTGTATTGGGGAAAATCATTAAGAGATCTGGACGGCATTCTTGTATTAATTTTAGTTAATTTGTTGGCAATAGAGAGAACCCACTAGGTGGCCAGCCACCCCTGACCACCAGGAAGGGGATCCATAGATCACACCCAAGAATGAGCATAATAGAGTTTTGAGGCAGAATGACCTGTTGGTTTGCTGATATGGTAATTTTGCTTGTGGCTGGAGTTGGTTAGATGGCCAGTTTGGCTGGTAGTTTTTCTTCTATTGCTCAGTTCTGTATACCACATTTAAAAAGGAGGTCTATGGCTACAGAGTACTGCTTTTTATTTCTTTTTGGAACTAATTAAAAGCTGAGGCTCCAGTAACACTTGAAGAGGTTTTTCCACAGCCAGAGAACCAAGTTCTTTGAAGTTAGGGATTTGTCCTACAAAGAACAAACCAGGCTGCCCCATTTCCTAAATACTCTGTGCCACAGCTGCTTGTGTTTAAACTCATCCATATCTTTGCTCCAGCGCCTTTTGAGTTTCCACCTCTGATAATGTAAAGGCAGACAGCTCCACCCAGATTGCTGCAGAGAAATTCATCTTGCATGAAGTCATTTCCACAGCTGCCTTCCCTGACTCTCAGATTATCAGTTATCACCATCACTGTTTTCTCTTTGGGAGAGAGACCAAAAAAATGCAACCTTGTGATGTCAGACCACTTGACAGTTCCTGTGATGGCTTCCTTTCCTGCCATCAATGGTGTGACAGCACAAAAGTAGATTTTTCTGTAACACTGAATTAGGAGTAGAGCACTAACACTGCCCCACTGTGCCCCAGCTGTGATCCTGCAAGCCCTACTTATTAGATTTTCCTTGTTTGTTCTTTTGGTTTGCTGACCGCTTTTCTGTTACCCGCAGCTGGAAAACTGGGGAGTGGGGACCCTGCTCAGCCACCTGTGGAGGAGGCCTGCAGACCCGTTCAATTTACTGCACATCACATGATGAACGAAGCTTCGAGGAAGTGGTGGATGATGGGGAGTGTGCAGCTTTAACACAGCGCCCCCGGGCCATGCAGTCCTGCAGTGTGCGGCAGTGTGCAACATGGAGCACAGGGCCCTGGTCTGAGGTGAGGTTACATGCTGGGTGCATTTCTGTAGGTAGCAAACACCATCTTGGCCAACAACTGAACTAGGGACCTCAGGAGCTAAAAGCAAGAGGTGCCAAAGCTCAGAAGCCAGGCTGTTTCTTTTCCTCTGTGACAGGCTTGTGTCCTCTGTAGACTGAGTACAGAGAGAGGGACCTATAGCATGTGTCTGGTATGAACAGAGGGCCAATCATGTCTCAATCCCTGATTTCCAGTGGTCTTGCATTAGGCTGCATATGAGGGCAGGGTCTAGTTGATTCAGAGAACTGAGTAGGGTTGTTCGTACCTTGTGTTTCTGTAAGGGGGCACTGTTTGAAACACTTGTCCAACAGGCAGCCCTGCATACAATTTAAGTCCCAGAAGCACAAAAGATAAAGATGGAAGATGCCTATGGAGTAGGGGTGCACTGATAGAGATTTTTTGGGTCAATACTGATGGCCGTTTTTTTAACAAGCCGTATCGGCTGATATTGATCTGATTCTGACATATAACCAGGCAGCTTGAAGAGTGGTGTCTGGCTGGTAAGTCTGTTGTGGGGGAAGGGATGTGGGGGGGAGCAGATTGAGGCCCCCATGGAGGAAGGGAGTGGGGCAGGGGCAGACGCTGCACAACTGAGGCGAGGCACAGGATGGAGCCGTGAGCGGTTTGTGCAGGCTGGGCGGGACTGTGCTCAGGGTGGGTAGTGGTGGTGCTGGGAGGGGAGCCACGGGGGGGCTGCAGCCACCCCAAAATTCACCATAGCCCTCCCAAGCCCCCCCTTCCAGCACCACTGCTGCCTGCCCCGAATGCAGCCCAGCCCAGCCCTTCCCCCATTGCCCCCAGATCTGCATGTGGGGTGAGGGCAGACTGCCGCTGTGCTCTGGGGCTGGGGCAGCAACGGGCTCTTCCTGGCAGGGGAGGAGAGGGGGCTGGGCTGGACTGTGCTCAGGGTGGGTAGTGGTGGTGCTGGGAGGGGAGCCACGGGGGGGCTGCAGCCACCCCAAAATTCACCATAGCCCTCCCAAGCCCCCCCTTCCAGCACCACTGCTGCCTGCCCCGAATGCAGCCCAGCCCAGCCCTTCCCCCATCCCCTGCCAGGAAGAGCTTGGCACCACCCCAGCCTGAGCCTGCAGTGGCATCCCGCCCTCACCCTGCATGCAACTCCAGGGGCACTTCCCCCCCTCCCAATTGGCCTCCCGAGGTGCATGCACTGGTGGGAGCTTCCCCCCACCTCCATACCCTGGGTGTACAGTGCCTGCCCCAGCCCCACTCCTCCCTCATTGCGGGGGCCTCGATCTGCCTCCTCCACACCCCTTCCCTTGCAACAGACTTGCCAGCCAGACCTGGCTGCTCTCCATGTTACCGGGCTGCACTCCTGGCCACCTGCATGCTGCACTGTGGCTGACCACATGCACAGGGCATGTATTGGCCACATTATTGGCCACATCAGCCAGAAAAAGCTGATTGCTGATGCTCTCAATTTTTCTTATATCGGTGCCAATCCAGCATGAGATCGATGTATCGGTGCACCTCTACTATTAAGTATGACTCAGTCAAGGGGTGGCCATCCTGCAGCACACATGCTACAAGTGGCATGGGCAGTTTCTGTGTGCAGCATGCGGCAGATCAGGGAGGAGACAGGCAGAACAAAGGCAAATAGGAAGCAGAGCAGCAGCTCAGACAGAGAGCACAGGGCAGGAAACAGATAGCAGGACAGCAGATTGGCAAAGGAAGGGAATCAGAGTGGCACTTGGGGAGGTTGCAGGGCTAATTTGTGGCACATCTGTCTAACCAAAAGGTTAGTCTTTACTGAATTAATCTACCCCCAAAGGCTAAAATGTACTTCCAGGGTCACATTAAATCCTGGAAACAGCTGCATCACACTATTATGACTCTTGTTGTCTGAAATACTGCAACATAATGGCATTGGACAGAGCTGCATAATACCATGACTTTGCAACACCTGAAGTAGGCTCAGGACACTGCCTTTGCCTTTGAAGATGCAGGAAAGACATGAACACTGCACTTATGCTATAGGTTCCAGAATGAGTGGCAGCCCTGAGAGTGCATGGGCACCAGTGGAAGAAGCCATATTGTATTGTGTACAAATCAATTCATGGAGCAAGAAAGCTGACATTCCCAAAGGCAGCTGCATCCTGGTTTCCTAGAGATAAAAGGAACTGTGGGCAAAATGGTTGCTCTCCGATAAATGAATGGCTGAAACTCCATCCAAGGAGCTCATCTACACCGATTTAGAAGTGAACGTGCCAGGCTGCAGTAGTCCTATACTGAGAGACACCAGTCACTAATGGAGAAATTGTCTGGGTGCCAGGCAGCATGACTGTGAAAGGAACAGAGGAACATGGCATTAAAGTAACAGGGGGGATGTGACACTGAAAACGTTTAAGCACAAATAAAATGTAACTTCTAGCAGAGAAGGTGCATCTCAGCCCAACAGTGTGAAGGCTTCCTCTGAGTCCTGTTGAGAGGGACAAGGTCATTAAGCTAGGGATCTTGGCAACACCAGTATCTAACCACTTTTCTGCCCCTCCAGCCCTCACCTTTTGCTGATTTCTATCAGGAGCCAGTGTCATTTAGCTCCTATACATCACTTTTCATCTGTAGTTCTTAAAGCACCTAACAAAGGTCTGTATCATTACCCCTGGGAAGGAAGCAGAGGCAGAGACTTGAAAAGATTTGCTCAAAAATCACCCCAGCAAGCTATTGGCAGAGAATGAAGTAGAGCATGGGTCTCCCAAGCTTTATGGCAACATCTTTACTATCAAACTACATTGCCTCTTATGTAGCCTAATTCATACCATAATTTCTTGAATATAAAATGACCTGAAATATCCTAGATGACCTTGTTTTTCAAAGGCAGAATGAATTAAAAAAAACCTCTTTCACTGTAGTAAGTACCTGAGTAGCAGCAGCTAGGAAGGAAAGCCTGCTCATTGTTCTGCTCCCTGTGGATGGCTGCAAATGTTACTTTCGGCTTCACCCAGAACGTGCTCTTACCATACTTCTTGAATATAATGCTCACTCCAATTTCCAGCAGCTGTTTTTTGGGGAAAAGGTGTGTGTTGTATGTGAAAAAACATGGTATGACACCCCCTTAACATATGTATTTTCTGATTCTATGACCGTTTTTTGTGCTATGTATTTTCAAAGTGGAAAGCCTCTTTGAAGCTGGGCAGTTTATCCCAGGAAACTTAAACATAGACGGTACCTACATGCATTCTCTGTAACAGTCGGGACCCTTCTTGCAGTGCTCCATGATCTGTGGTGAAGACATTCAAACCCGGAGTGTCGTCTGCAGATCAGAGCAGGGTGCTCAGACTTTAGACGTTGCTTGCCTGCAAGAGTCTAAGCCGGTGGATACCCAGCCCTGCCTCAGGGAGAGATGCCTCCAGGAAATTGGTTGGCATGTTGGAGACTGGGGCCTGGTAAGTGTCATGTGCTGATGGTTCTCACTTCGTTGATTAAGTCACATTGCACCTCCCACGTCACATTTTGATTGGATTGGCCCAGGCATCAGTGGCTGAGGGCTGGGAGCACATACTGCTTTATTAGCAGCTCCCAGGCATTCAGTCACAGTGCAACCTGGGCTAGTAAAGCTGCAGTTAATCTTCTGCCTGCTTTGCTTATGCCTGCTACAAAAATAAGCCTTTTTGCAGGGGATTATAGCTTCAGTGACTGTAGCAACATGTAGCCAATGCACAGAGGCAGTCCACTCTTGTTGCTAATTCCCATCACTTTGGGACATTGCTGTCAATCCATTGCTGTCATTCAGATGCTACCAGCAGAGTATGGCTTTGGCCCCATCTCTACTGAATTGGAAGTCCTACTTTGGTGAATTGGTTTAAAGTATGTTCCTGAAGTGGTTCAGGGTTCAGTGTAAGCAGAGTTTGGCTTGTTCTTCTGGATAGGATCAAACTTTGTTTAATTTGATTTGAGGTCAGGATCAGCACTGAAACAGTTTTGTCCCTTCGGTGCTGGCTGAGTTAGCCTGTACTGGGTTGACACATGCTGAGCACATTTCCTGCTCTCTTTTGGCTGGGACTCTTGCCCACTGTCCTGTGTGGTGCCTAGATTTCCAACAGAACCAGGGCTGAGATGTTCCCTTTATTTTTGTCCCATCTTTTGAACATTACATTCTATAGCTAAATAAATGGACTCTCTGAGGCTGCTGAACTTTAGCTCGGGGAGATGTGTTATACGAATATTTATACCCCATATCCCAGCCTCCTTGTCTCTGTTCTGGGCTGCTCCCCATCTCACTCTGCCACCCCTGCCTTCTTCTGAGGAAGGGTGGCAGCTTCAGTCAGATACACTCACTGGGACCACTGAACCTGGTTGCTCCATAGTAAGCAGTTGTGCAGCCCCTAGGAAAGAGGGACTGTAGGACTGAGCCCAGCAGGATGGGTGGGTTGCAGTGAAACTGGAGTTGCTCCAGTCCATGTTCAGCCCTGCAGTAAGTTGCTATTGGTTTTGCATGGCCAGCAGCTAACCACACTGGTGTTCAGCATCTCAGGTTCTTGGTTCTGTCTGCTTCCAACTCACTTTCCTCATTTTTGCCTTCAAGTGTTCAAAAAGCTGTGGCTCAGGCTTCCGAACACGCCAGGTCATCTGTGCTGATGGGGAGTCCAGACTCTACAGCCCCGAGGCATGCCAGGCCATTCAGCCACAGGTACCAGCCAGGCTGGAAAACTGCAACACTCAGCCCTGCCACCTGCCACAACGTAAGTGTCATTGCTGGAAAGCTGGATCTTCCTCAGATGCTCCTGCTTTCAGGTACAGATTCCCAGTAACTCATGCCTTCTGGACTGAGTGTTTCAAGGTACCTGCTTACCCATGTGCAGATGCTATGTGGTCACTATTTTGTTCTGCAGGATTTGTTGTGGGTTTCTTCCTCCCCTATCTGAAATGCACATCAGGCATGTGAGCAATGCTTCCGCCTGCCCCTTTCAGTTCCTGTATTGCTCTTGCCTGTGTAATAGAGATTATGCTTAGGGGCAACCAACATGGGTTCATTAGAGGCAGGTCCTGTCAAACCAACCTGGTGGCCTTCTATGACCAGGTCACAAAATCCTTAGATGCAGGTGTAGCAGTGGACATAGTCTTTCTGGACTTCAGGAAGGCCTTCGACACTGTCTCTCACCCCATTCTCATTAAAAAACTAGGAGACTGTGGCATCAACACCTATACAGTCAAATGGGTCACTAGTTGGCTGGAGGGCTGCACCCAGAGAGTGGTGGTGGACGGGTCATTTTCGACCTGGAGGGATGTAGGTAGTGGGGTCCCCCAGGGCTCGGTCCTCGGACCTGCACCGTTCAACATCTTCATCAGCGGCTTGAACGAGGGAGTAAAAAGCACCCTGTTCAAATTCACAGATGACACTAAGATGTGGGGAGAAGTGGGCATGCTAGAAGGGAGGAATAGGCTGCAATCGGACCTAGACAGGTTACAGGGTTGGGCAGATGAGAACAGGATGGATTTCAACACTGACAAGTGTAAGGAACTGCACCTAGGGGGGAAGAACCAGCAGCACACCTACAGGCTGGGGAGCTCCCTTCTTGTCAGTGCAGAGGCAGAAAAGGATCTTGGAGTCATTATTGATGCCAAAATGAACGTGGGCCGACAGTGTGGGGAAGTGGTCAGGAAGGCCAACCGTACCTTGTCATGCATCCACAGATGCATCTCAAGCAGGTCCAAGGAGGTGATCCTCCCCCTCTGTGTGACACTGGTCAGGCCGCAGTTGGAGTACTGTGTCCAGTTTTGGGTGCCACACTTCAGGAGGGATGTGGACAACATGGAGAGGGTCCAGAGGAGGGCCACTCGTATGATCAGGGGTCAGCTGGGCAGGCCTTACGAGGAGAGGCTATGGGACCTGAACCTGTTCAGCCTCCACAAGAGAAGGCTGAGGGGGGATCTAGTGGCCGTTTACAAACTAGTCAGGGGGGACCAGCAGGCATTGGGGGAGTCCCTGTTCCCCCAAGCGCTACCAGGAGTGACAAAAAATAACGGTCACAAGCTGGCAGAGGGTAGATTCAGGCTAGATATCAGGAGGCGCTACTTCACTGTCAGGGCAGCTAGGATCTGGAACCAACTTCCAAGCAAAGTGGTGCTGGCTCCTACCCTGGGGGTCTTTAAGAGGAGGCTGGATGAACCCCTCGCCATTTGATCCCAGCATTCTTTCCTGCCCATGGCAGGGGGTCGGACTTGATGATCGGCTCAGGTCCCTTCCGACCCTACCAGCTATGAAACGATAAAACTATAGCCTCAATCTTGGCAGATGCTGGTGATTGACATAAGCCATGACTGTCAAACTGGTGTCCCACAAGGGGGAAATGTGCAGCCCCTGGGCTCCTACCCAGCCCTTGCCCTCTTATTTTTGTAGCTGCTGCTGCATTTAGGGTCTGTAGGCTCCCCCCCAGCCATGAACTTTCACTTTCTCCTCCCACCCCAGAGAGTGGGGTGGCACAGCCCACAACACCAGGGAAGCCAGCGGCATGGTGCATCAGTGCAGGGGGAGGGAGGGAACTGTAGTGCCCATGTGTGCAGTGCTGAAGGGATCTAGTCTAGGGGCCTGTGGCTTGTGCTAATGAAGCCCCAGCTTGTACAGTGTGCAGCCCTGAACTAAGCTTAAAAGCCTAGGCCACAGGATGGGGTGGGCCACCCGGGCCATGGCCCAACCAGCTTTTAGCACATTAATTTATATAACCCACAAATGCACAATTGTCATCCAGTTGAAACTGTATAGCTATTTTTGTAACTGCATAGCTAGCTAAACTGATGTGCTAAAAGTTGGTTGGGCCATGGCCCAGGTGGCCCACCCCATTTGGCAGCCTGTGGTTAAAAGGAGAAGTCAGTGGAGCTATAACCAGGCTCTCTGCAGTTGGGGGTGGGGAGAAGGAGCAAGAAGTTATAACAGACTCTCATTCCTTGTGGATCAGGTATAGAGAGGAAGACTCATAACACGCTGCCCAGAAGGTCCCATTTGTTCTCCATTCTCTTTCTCAAGCCACCTGGACCCCATCTCAGGAGTGGGAAATGAAAGCTATCAAAAGCTCTCCCATGTCACCAAGCCTGATAGAGAGATGGGGGCACTTTGGGCTTCCATCCAGCCTGTTGCTGCAGTAGCAGCAGTGATATTCATAATGAACAAAAATCCTCATATGCCTCTGAGCCCAAGGATCTTTTATTGGCCAAATTAATGAAGTGGCACCATGGTTCCCCAGCCATAGACATGCCCTAGATTGGTTCATTTGTCAGGCTGGGTTGACCTCAGACCTTCTGCCCCTTTCTGTGGGGCAGAAGCCTAATAAAAGACCCCCAATTAGTTACCTGAAATCATGTGGAGCAGCTGGTATTTCCCCTTGGCTAAGTAGAAATAACCATGGGCTGCTTTGTTCTCCCTCATTCTCCTCTTGGGCTGTAAATTTCATTTAATCTGTGAAAGGTGCATTGTGTGGGCATATATGACATACTGCCCACCTGCAAGCAAAAGTCTGCAAAGATTCTGCTTCCTACATCTTTACCACGGTAGATCCAGGATTTCCCATCAAATTTTAATACAGTGGCTATATGAGGCCTCTTCCCTCTTTTGGCCTGATAGAAGGGACAGAAGATCATGCAGCTTTTGAAAGATGCCTGCTTCCACCCATGCTCGCTTCTCTGCAATTTGAATTTGAAGGACCTTTGATCCCCATTTGAACATATCTTCCCTTGACACTTTCATGGACACAAGGTAGCTGGTCGAGTCCATAACTATCGTAAGTACACTGATGTCACACATGCATCTCCTTGCAGAGGTCCCCAGTATGCAGAACACTGTGGGCTATGACATCAGCCGACAGTTCTTGTTGATACGCTACCACCCAGACAGCACTGCCACAGGTATGACAAGCTTACTGTTTCCTTTGTTATTTCTTTTTAGCTGTTTTCCTCCTCTTCCTTACAGCAGCTTCCAGGCCTGAGGAACAATCTATAGATCCTTCACAAGTATTGCATTGTGTCTAGATCAGTGATTTTTTTCAACCAAGGTGCCATGGTGCCCTGATGTGCTGCCAGACCTTTTGAAAGGCTCCATGAGTTATGAGGAAATAGGTCAATAAGCTAAGCATATAAGTGCAGCTTCAGGCTTGTTCCTGCCTGGCCAATCCTCCACCCCTACTGTCCAGCCCCTCTGCAAGGAGTGGGTATTGTAAAATATATATATTAGTTTTTTAAATCGGGTGCCTTTCAATTCACAAAAGTCAGGGAGGGTGCTTCAAGTCCAGTGAGGGGTGCCTTGATTCCAAAAAGTTTGACAACCGCTAGTTTAGATGCATCCTTATTAAAGAATATCTAGATATGTAGAAATCCCAGACTTTGACAGGGTGACATTAGCTGTAGGCAAAGTAGAACATAACCTTGGCAAAATGGGTGGATCTAGGATTTTGAAAAGGGGGGTGCACATGGTGAGGTGCATCATCACATATAAAACATCACATATTTTTCTCCAGTTAAAATATACTAGAAGCTTTGTCAGGGGAGTAGGGAGGTATTATTGCATTTAAAATTGAAGCAGAAACAAATATAATTTAATTGGAATGGATTGAAAACAGTCTACAGGGTTGTAAGATAGGAGCTTTGTTACCAGGAGCAGCTAGCAGACAGTAGGTCTGTGTGACTAGGGAAGCATTCAATTCAGATTCGGCTGATTCGGAGGACAGTGATTCGATTCAGAGATTCAGATCACTGTCCTGAATCGATTCAGCTGAATCAGCTTCAGAAGATATGGCGCTGATTTGGAGAGATTCAGTGATTCGGATCGGCCGGGGAGAGGCAGGCACAGCTGGGCACTTGCAGGTTCTCCTGTGGCTCCT
>NW_005842440.1:122295-127437 GCF_000455745.1 Alligator sinensis | reverse complement strand
CGGGCAGGAGGAGCCATGGGAGAAGCCCTGTCTGGCCCCATTACCCACCCATCCCCAGCCTAGTCCCAGCACTTAAAAAAAAAAAAAAAGAAAGAAAAAAGCCCCACACTCACTGGATTTAGGAGTGGCCATTGGAGCCTCTGGGTGCTCATGGTAGAGCCCCCCCATGCAGAGTGGGGAAGTGGGGGGCAGAGGGGATGGCCCCCCTCTGCTTGGCACCTGCACAGCAGCTGCCCCATGGCATGGGTGTGGCATGGCTTGGCAGGGCTCTGCATGCTGCCTGAGAGCTGGGGCTGCTGGGGTTGAGTGCTGCTGGGCTTCGGCTGACTGCTGGAGCTGCCCCAGCTCTCAGACAGTGTGCAGTGCCCTGCCAAGCTGCCGTGTGAGTGCCAAGCGGGGGGGTGATCCTCACTGCCCTGCGCTGCATGTGGGCGTTCTTCCATGAGTGCCCAGAGGCCCCAATTGCCGCTCCTGCAGCCAGTGAGTGTGGGGCTTTTCTTTTTAAGAGCTGGGAGGCTGGGCTGGGTGGAGGATGGGGCCAGGCAAGGCAGCTGTGGGGGCTTCTTCCGTGGCTTCCCCAGCTGTGCCTGATTCTGCCCCAGTGGGGGGAGCCACAGGGGCTATGCCACTTGCCCAGCTGGCGCGGGGTGGGGTGTTGCGGGAGTGGCTCTCTCCAGGCAGCAGCAGGGCATAGCCCCTGCTCCCAGCACTGCTGTGCCCACATCAGCAATGGGAGCGGGGACTCTGCCCTACCACCGCTTGCTAACCAGGGTGGGGGAGTGCGCCTTCCTCCTGGAGTGAGCCACACCTGCATCCCACCCCACCCCACCCAGCTGAGCAAGCAGCAGCAGGGCAGAGCCCCCACTCCCAGTGCTGCCACGCCTGCATCCTGCACCCTTCCACCCCCTTCCCTGAGTAGCATGGCCCCATGCCCTGGCTGGTCAGTTTGTCTCAGCCCCAGCCCCAATCCCTCCCTCCCTCATGCCCCTTCCCTCCCCCAACCCTAACAAATTTACCAGCTGAAGGCAGCTGTCAGCTGCCTGTTTAGTCTATGTCCCAATTGGCTTAATCTTTTCCAAATATTTTTCCAAATTGATTCAGATGTTTCAAATCAATTCAGAGCTTTTACTTGGTCTCCCAACTCTATTCGAATTCAGAGATTCGGTTCCCGAATCGGGCCAAATCTCCTCTGAATTGAATCAACTACTGAAGCTTTGCACAGCCCTAACACAGCAGAATTGCAGAATAAAAATAGCTTGATTGGTGGAACATCAAGACCGTTAAAAAGAAGAGTGGGTCGTTAACACCTGTGGAAGGAAGAGTCTAGAAGGGATTAGGTAGATTCTAATGACCCATGAAATCAATTGACTCCCTCAGCACTGCCTGACTTGAAATGCTGCTGCTGCTGCCAGGCAGTTGGTTTTAAATTTTGGGTGGAGCAGAAATCAAAGGGGGGCTGCAAGTGCACCACTGCACCAACCTGGATCCACCCCTGCTTGGCAGTCAATCTAGGAGGTCAGCAAGAGCTTAGTACAATTGCTGTGGTCCTCAGCAGGAGGGCAGTCCCAAGCACGTCTTCTCCAGTTGCAGAGTTCTACCCATCTCCCCTCCTCCAGAAGATTCATCTTGGCCAACAAGTGTGGTAGACAGGTGTAGGTTTCAGGTCTCACCTAGAATCTTTGCATCAGCAACCCCAGTGCCCAAATGCAGCTGGTGTAGACAATAATAGAACATATTTGTGAACCAAAATCAGCCAGAGAGTCTGAGAGAATATGCAAGTCTGTTTGGAGGGGGAAGTGAAACAGACTGGGGGGAGTCAGGTCAGGACTAGGAGTCAGAACTGAGCCCAGTGGCTCCCAACCTTTTTTATACTATAGACTGGCAAACATATTTAAATTTAATTTACGTATTTAAATGTGGGGCTGCCTGGGAAGAAGAGGCTCCACTGCTTTCCCTAGGAGCAAGCAGCAGAGCTACCTCCTCACCCTCCGCCACGGGCAGGGTTGGGGTGTCTTGCCTGGCCCAGTGCAGGCCCTGGTACCTGCTGCACAGCCATGGCAGCGGGAGCAGGACAGGGTGCATGGAGCCAGCTGCCTCCCTCCCAGGGCTGCCTCGCCACCCAGCTTGAACCCTACACGTCACTGCCGGCAGCCCAGCAGCCAACCCTTCATGGCCCAGTGGTTGGAAACCTCTGTTGTAGAAGGTAGAGTGTAATCAGCAGGTGATATGAAAGGGGTGGGCAAAATGCAGCCCACGGGTCGGATGTGGCCCACCAGGCCATTCTATCTGGGCCGCGGGGCCCCTAAAATATTTAGGAAATTAATATTTATCTGCCCCTGGCTGCCTGTCATGCGGTCCTTGATGGCTTGCCAAAACTCAGTAAGCGGCCCTCCAGCTGAAATAATTGCCTGCCCCTGTGAGGTGACTGTGCTGAAGTCCTTCATTTAGGTCAGCGGTTCTCAACCTTTTTAGACTCGAGACACGCCTTGGAAAATGCCAGATCTTAGCTTTCACTCATTTTTTTTTGAAGACAGAAAAATAATAGAGCAGTTCTTGTGTTGTGAAGAGCTCAGAAAGACCACTACAGCTCAGCGTATTTTTGACACCATAGATTCCCATCTGAAATCTCTGGGTTTAGCTTGTGATTCATGTGTTGGTGTTTATACACCTAACAGTGCTAATATTGTAGAGCACCCCGTGGCACCCTTAAAAAGAGCTCACACCACCCTGGTTGAAAATCGCTGACCTAGTGTACCACTTGATTGAGGGCCAGTCCTGTATACCAAGGTCATTTTACAATAAGAGTATTTGAGGGAGGAAAAACTGCCCATGTGATATATGACCAGCAGTATTTCCTTGGAGGAGTGGGTAGTGGGAGGACATGAAGAACACTGGCAGAGAACCCAGCATGAGCTGCTCCTTCCTAGAATTTCCCTGTTGTTTGGGTAAAAAGTTCATGCTGAAAAGCCTTCTCTGTAGACTCAGACAGGCAGGGGAGGGCTGCCATCGATCAGTGTGCTATGAGCAGAGAAAGAGGAACAACTGACTGGATTTTTGATGCGTCAGGAATGTGCTACAAGCACTAAGGAGCGTTCTCCTCAGTTCATACAGATGAAAGAACAAACCAAGGAAGTTTGATACGACACCAGACCAATGAGGACCGTGGCTCTAACTTCTTGCCTCTTCACGTGGAATCCCGCTCCATCCCCTCAGGATCCCAGCAGTTCAGCTCTTCTCAGGATATTTCCCCTGGGAATGGTCCTCAGGTCTGTAACCAGGGCCCTCATGGCTGCTGCCCAGATGGCCGTACTCCAGCTTCTGGCCCCTTTGGGCAAGGCTGCTCCACAAGCGTGTGCCATCAGAGCAGGTAGGATGAAACAGAGGGGTTGGGCTGATGCAGCTGAAGTGTGCAAGCTGCCTTGGTTAGGCCAGGTTCATAGATAAGCTATGTTTACTAAAGGTTTTTGTTCTCTTGCTGTAGGTATGGATGCTGCCCTGATGGAATATCCACTGCCCAGGGCCCAAGCAACATGGGATGTCCAGAGTATTACAGTGATGCTTACGCGAGCAGAGATGGGCTCACTACAGCCTCCCCAGCAGTAAGTGCCAGAACCCTTTGCTAAAGAGAGACCTATTTGAAATTGCCCAGCAGCTGTTATGGCTACAGTAGGCATGTCTACACGAGATGTTTACTATGGAGCTGCCTAATTGGCTTCACAGCAAATGTCTCCGTGTCTACACCCTTATTAGGGCACATAAAACTAATAAACTCTGGAGCAGGTTAGTACTTGTATTTAATGCGAGTAGCACACATGTAGATGCTGGCCTGCTGGCTGGGCCATGAGGGTGCTTCAGCGCAGGGGCTTCCTGCTGGCTAACCCTGCACTGAAGTACCCTTGTGCCCCAGGCAGCCCCCCTGCAGCACATTGAGCCTGGTCAGAGCAGCCCTGGGCTGCTGCCAGCTGAGGCTGCTCTGACTGGGCTCAATATGCTGCGCATGAATAAACTCTTGAGCAATATACCCCAGAGTTTTTTTGCTCACGTGCACATTCAAATGGCATGCTCGAAAGCAAAAACTCCCTCCAGAGCAATAAGTTCCACATTTTATTTATTAGCATTAATTTCACATGTAGATGTGCTCAGTGACAGGTTCGTGTTGTGTTTTCTGCACCTGGAAGTAACTCTGGAGAAAGGAATTAAGGAGGCCTTGTGCACTTGTTATACCAGCATTCCTCTCTCCCTTCCGTGCATAGAGACCCAGAACACAGTAGGGCTGCAGCAACTTCTGCCTGTTTTGCCAAAATGAGAAGTAGAGGAAACCTCTCTTGGGTGACAGACCTAGTATTCCTTCTTGTAGGATACAAGGGTTAAACTGAAACTGGAAGGTTGGGTACCACGTGTAGAAAGGGAAAATACCTATTTATTATGCCTGTGCCCCTGCCATTTTATGAGGCTGCCTTGATCATGGTTGATAGTTCTTTCTAGTGTGAGATGCTAGGTTGTGGAGCTGTAGGGGGTCATTTGGGATAACAAAATAAATCACAGTCCAGAGGAGTTCAGTGAGTCATGCCGGAATGAAAAGAAGAAGATGGCTCAGATGCTAAGGATGAGATTAATTTCAAAGTTACCAGCTCTAAGTGAGCTAAGGGGAATGAGTAAAATTCCTCACTGTCTGACCATCTAGTGGCATGAGACGATGATCTCCATCTAATTCCTAGAGGACAGAGCACATCACCATTGCCACTAACTGTTCCCTTTCTTGTTGCTCAGCAGAAATGGCTGTGGAGGATACTTTCCTCAGTACTGTTTCCGTCAGGCCCACTAGGCCACAGGGGGTTGGACTAGATGACCTATGGAGGTTCCTTCCAGCCCTGCGTCTCTATGGCTAGTGTGCTTTTTTGGATAGATAAACAGAGGACTTCCAGTTCTGGGGCTGGTCAATCTGAATTCTCTCATTGGCATAAATTTTACTAAAATGAAAACAGAATTGAAAGTGACTCCTTGCATGTCTAGTTCTGTCCAGTGGGCAGTTTGTCAGTGGTCCTCATACGTGCTGTCACTGCCGCTGCCATTCTACAGCTCTTGGCTTTTGTTTCACTTTAAGGCAAGCCAGGCTTTGTCCCAGCAGCACCAGTCGGATGA
>NW_005842440.1:121350-122264 GCF_000455745.1 Alligator sinensis | reverse complement strand
GGTTCTATGTATGGCTGCTGCTATGACAATGTTGCTTCAGCTTCAGGACCTGAAGGCGAAGGGTGCCTCCATAGACCCCGGCAACGTAAGTGAGGTTTTGGCTTTCTGATTTAAAACAGTGTCCTTCTCATGGAAAGGTCCAATGTGATAAGAAAAAGCATGTTGGGTTTTTTTTTTTTCATTTGTTCTGTAAAATTCAATAAACAATAGCTTTCTACAATAGATTTTTTTTATAATGGTGAGGAAAAAACTCCTTAGAGAGAAGGTCCCGTTCTTGAAGTTAAGTTCTGTAGGTTATTCAAGGGTTTAGGTTGTAGCCGTGTTGGTCTAAGGACATAGGCAGAAAAGGTTCCTTGGGTGAATTTGATATCTTTTATTAGACCAACCCAAATAGTTGGAGAATATTTATTAAGCAAGCTTTTGGGTTCAAAAACCCTTCGTCAGGCTAAGAAAGCTTCAGCAGTTGGTGTGTGCTCTTCCTGGATGGAATGAAAAGTAAAGAAGCCAGGGGCTGGGCTGGGGAGTCAGTTGCCAGGCAGATTGTAATGTATCAAAAATCCATTAGTCCATGATCTCTAGTATCCAGCAGGTTGATGAAATGGAGCTCATAGGCTCGTCTCTGGAAGTGTTGTGTAAGTTTCTCTTGAGGATCAGCACTGAGAAATTGGAGGGAGAGTGGCCCTCCTGTGAGAAATGTGCCCCCACCGGTAATTGGGTATTTCTGTCTTTGATGGATTTCCGGTGTGCATTCATTCTGGTGCGCAGTTGTTGTTTGGTCTTTCCTACGTATTTTCCATCAGGGCATTTGGTGCATTGGATGAGGTATACTACATTCCTGGAGGTGCAGCTGTAAGATCCTGGGATGCTGATGGCTCTGTTGTGGGGTGTAGTAATAGTGGGGGTGGTGGAGATGT